>NC_084614.1:8016987-8109487 GCF_033978795.1 Nerophis ophidion
CGCTTGGTAGTTTGATCAGTCGTTTTAAAAATGGTTCATATCATTCCTATGCTCCTTCAATGATCCAGAAATTCACTGTGTATCCAATTCTGGTTGTCCTCAAATTCCCTCCAGATAAATTATAACAAAACAGAAACTCTGATTATAAACAGTAATTACAACTTGTTTTCGCATCCACAGGAACCACATGGGTGGGCCTACATTGAAAGTATTTACAACCTTACTAGTGTTCACTTCAAAGCCACGGATAGTTTATCTACTTATTGACATTATTTTGTATGTTTCAGTCACTGTTATTAAGTCACTACAGTAATTACAACTTGTTTTCACATCCACAGGAACCACATGGGTGAGCCTTCTCTGTACAGTATTTACAACCTTACTAGTGTTCACTTCACAGCCACAGATTGTTCATCTACTTATTGACATTATTCACACATTACTTTGTTTTTTCAATCACTGTGTTATTTAGTCATTACAGTAATTACAACTTGTGTTCACATCCACAGGAACCACATGGGTGAGCCAACTCTATACAGCATTTACAACCTTACTAGTGTTCACTTCACACCCACGGATAGTTCATCTACTTATTAACATTATTCACACATTATTCACACATTATTTTGTCTGTTTTAGTCACTGTTATTTAGTCATTACAGTAATTACAACTTGTGTTCACATCCACAGGAACCACATGGGTGAGCCTATTTTGACAGTATTTACAACCTTACTAGTGTTCACTTCACAGCCACAGATGGTTCATCTACTTATTGACATTATTCACACGTTAGTTTGTCTGTTTCAGTCACTATGTTATTTAGTCACTCCAGTAATTGCGTTCACATCCACAGGAACCACATGGGTGAGCCTACTCTGTACAGTATTTACAACCTTACTAGTGTTCACTTCACAGCCACAGATATTTCATCTACTTATTGACATTATTTACACATTACTTTGTCTGTTTCAGTCACTATTGTAATTACAACTTGTGTTCACATCCACAGGAACCACATGGATGAGCCTACTCTGTACAGTATTTGCAATCTTACTAGTGTTCACTTCACAGCCACAAATAGTTAATCTAGTTATTGAAATTATTTACACATTACTTTGTCTGTTTCAGTCACTACAGTAATTACAACTTGTGTTCACATCCACAGGAACCACATGGGTGAGCCTACTTTGACAGTATTTATACCCGTACTAGTGTTCACTTCACAGCCACAGATAGTTCATCTACTTATTGACATTATTCACACATTACTTTGTCTGTTTCAGTCACTATGTTATTTAGTCATTACAGTAATTACAATTTCTCTCCACATCCACAGGAACAACATGGGTGAGGAACATTGTTTTAGTTTTTATGGTGATTAGGGTGTAGTGTTTCCCCCCTTCCAGTTTTCTTTGTTTTTTATCTGGCCAGTTTCACCGTACCGCACGCCAGCGCCGGGGCTGACTTCCACGTGGCGATCTGGAAGGGGTAATTCCAAGCCCCGATGCCGACGCACACCCCCAGAGGTTCCCTCCGCGTGTAGGCAAACGAGCCGCCTGGCAACTGCACATGCTGACCTGCGCAGGTATAAAAAAACAACTGATATTCTTCCAATATGATGTGACGGTGTCATACCGCGTGCACCCACCAGCCAGACCGCAGGCCAGTCCAGCGTAGTACTCCACACACAGTCTGCCAGAGTCCACGTCCAGACGGGCCTCTGTGATGGACTTCCCGTTGTTGACCACCTCCATACGGGCGATCTCTTCTCTCCTGTTCTGTGCGTGGAAAAACCAGTCAACAAACCACACACATATTGTGATGATAAATTAGCCATAAAACTTAAAGAGTCATATAACTTGGAATGTGAAACATGCCAACTGTTAGCCTGTTTAAAGTGTGAGCTTTTCTGAGCAAATTTTGCAACCATTTACCCTATTATGCTAATGTTAGCATGATAGCATACTAACATTGACATGCTAACTATTTAGCTCACTCTGTTTTTTTTCTCTAATTCCGCAGCCATAAAACCTTAGAGCATACTTGCCAACCCTCACACATTTTCCGGGAGACTCCCGAAATTCAGGCGGAGCTGGAGGCGGGGACTTGAGTGAGGACAGCCTGTTTTCACTTCCGCTTTCCCACGATATAAACAGCGTGCCTGCCCAATATTGTTATAACTGATGATCGAGGGCGAGTTCTTGGGTTTCTTATGTGGGTTTATTGTTAGGCAGTTTCATCAACGTCCTCCCAGCGCGGTAACAACACACAACAACAGCAGTCACGTTTTCGTCTACCGTAAAGCAGTTCGTCTGCCGTAAACAGCAATGTTGTGACACTCTTAAACAGGACAATACTGCCATCTACTGTACATGCATATGGTTAGAAAAATAGTGACAGAGAATAGAACAAGGATGGACAATTCAACCCTTAACTCAACAATGAGTAGATGAGTGCTGTGTGTGTGTATATGTGTAAATAAATGAACACTAATATTCAAGTATTTCTTATATATATATATATATATATTATATATATATATATATATATATATATATATATATATATATATATATATATATATATATATATATATATATATATATATATATATATATATAGGGACGGCGTGGCGCAGTGGGAGAGTGGCCGTGCGCAACCCGAGGGTCCCGGGTTCAAATCCCACCTAGTACCAACCTCGTCACGTCCGTTGTGTCCTGAGCAAGACACTTCACCCTTGCTCCTGATGGGTTCTGGTTGGCGCCTTGCATGGCAGCTCCCTCCATCAGTGTGTGAATGTGTGTGTGAATGGGTAAATGTGGAAGTAGTGTCAAAGCGCTTTGAGTACCTTCAAGGTAGAAAAGCGCTATACAAGTACAACCCATTTATCATTTATTTATATATATATATATGTATATATATATATATAGCCAGAATTCACTGAAAGTCAAGTATTTCTTTACATATATATATATATATATATATGAAATATTTGACTTGGTGAATTCTAGCTGTAAATATACTCCTGCCCTCTTAACCACGCCCCCAACCACGCCCCCCGCCCACCCCCGACCACGCCCCTCACCCCCTAAATCGGAGGTCTCAAGGTTGGCAAATATGCCTTAGAGTCATATAACTTGGAATGTGAAACATGCCAACTGTTAGCTTGTTTACGTTAGCATGCTAACATGCCAACAGTAAAGTACTAGCTTTTTGAGCTAATTTTGCAACCATTTACCTTGGCGTCATATCACTTGACATGTGACACTTGTTAACTGTTAGCAAGCTAGCATACTAACATTAACATGCTAACTTTTTAGCTCACTTTGGGGTTTTTTCTCTAACTACACAGCCGTTTACCTCACTGTCATATAACTTTTTATGTGACACATGCTAACTGATAGACTACGAACGTTAGCTTGCTAGCATGCTAAAATTAGCATGCTAGCATGCTAAATTTTGCATGCTAACTGTTTGAGCTAGTTTTGAACCTGTTTACCCGTCATACAACTTGGTACCTGACACTTGTTAACTGTTAGCATGCAAATGATAGCATGCTAGCAAGCTAACTTAAGCATGCTAACTTTTAGATCAAATTTTACACTTTTTTCTCTATTTCCGCAGCCATACACGTTACAGCTGTGTTACTTGAAATGTGAGACATGGTAACTGTTAGCATGCCAATGTTTGCACACATGCTAAGTGTTAGCATTTTAATTTGCGGTAGCTCTGTAGCTCATTTTGTACAGTTACACCTAAAACTCACGGATTAGGACACTTGGCACCATCTTCAAAGCACGGCAGCTTCCGATGACCCCCGGCCAGAGGTCCAGGGCACAGATAGCAGGCCCATCTTTCCGCGGGAATTTTCTAGTTTTCTAATATTTCTAATAAGTGTTTTGGCCCATTTACAATGACAATAACAAAAAATAGTGTTTTTTCATGAGTTGTGGACTAGTATTGTATGTCTGGGTGTGGGTCCTGCTTTGGAAAAATTATTTTCCTTTCAGATATCGCATTTAGTTCCCAGTAAAACATTCACATTTTGCACAATGAGATGTAAGCATGGGATCATGTGTACATTACTTCAATTTTGTTTGTAAAATATATATATTTATTAGTATTTCTTTAACATAATAACAACATTTCACGATGAATATTTATAAATTAAGATTGTTAATAAATGACAGTAGAAGAAGCGCACATTTGACTGGTAAATCAGAGTGTAACCACCTGGAATGACACATTATGTGTGGTGTTGGACTTGTCCCACTTTTTTTGGGGCTGTAAACGCATCACTGACTAAGTCCCTTCTGCTCAGTAAAGTGATCGATGGAAGTCACGTCCTCCTTAAAGCGCCAGGACAGACGTTGCAATAATTGAAAAATGATGCTCACCTCGATGATACGTGCCGCTTCTATCATGACCTTTGCCCTCTCCATCCCAGACATCCTACTCCAGGGGCCAACGGCCGTCTTGGCCGCCTCCACGGCCCGGTCCACGTCCGAGGGCCCACATGGCTCCAGCCTGCACAGGACGCGCCCTGCACAAATAAGGTAATGAGCCTTATTTGTTCCCAGTCTTTCCCCCATGAATGCATGTATTTGTGGTGGCCCGCCACAGTTAAATTCAACCTGGTGGCCCTTCAGCACAATATAATATCACTGTCTGTGAACGCGGCTTGTTTTTGTCCCAACTCTGCGTCTTAACTCATTTTTTACACATCTGTTGGGAAATGACCACATTTCAATGTTAAATCAACCTCGTAAAAAAGCATTTTGTTTCAATGTTGTGTCTGTATAGTAGAAGTTCAGTTGCGAAATGACCAAATTTCAATGTCAAATCAACATCAGAACCTGTCATTGATTGAACGTCGTCAAAAAGTATGTTGTTTCAACGTTGTATTTGTGTTGTACAATATTGGTTGGAAAACAACCAAAATTTAATGTCAAATCAACGTCAGAACCTGTCATTGATTAAACGTCTTCAGAATGTATGTTGTTCCGACGTTGTATTCGTGTTGTAGAATACTGGTGGGGAAATGACCAAATTTCAATGGTCAAATCAACGTCAAAACCCAACATTGATTCAATGTTGAATCAACGTCATCAAAAAGCATGTTGTTTCAACGTTGTGTCTGTATTTTAGAACATCGGTTGGGAAATGACCAAAATTCAATGTCAAATAAACGTCAAAAAGCATGTTGTTTCAACCTTGTATTTGTGTTGTAGAATATCGGTTGCGAAACGACCAAATTTCAACGACAAATGAACGTCAGAACCTGTCAAAATGTATGTTGTTTCAACGTTGTATTTGTTTTGTAGAATATTGGTTGGGAAATGAACAAATTCAATCGTTAAATCAATGTCAAAACCCAACATTGATTCAATGTTAAATCAACGTCGTCAAAAAGTATGTTGTTTCAACGTTGTGTCTGTATTGTAAAATATCGGTTTCAACGTTGTGTCTGTATTGTAAAATATCGGTTGCGAAATGACCAAATTTCAATGTCAAATCAACATCAGAACCCAGCATTGATTGAACGTTGTCAAAAAGTATGTTGTTTCAATGTTGTATTTGTGTTGTGGAATATTGGTGGGAAAATGACCACATTTCAATGGTCAAATCAACGTCAGAACCCAACATTGATTCATTATTAAATCAACATAGTCAAAAATCATGTTGTTTCAACGTTGTATTTGTGTTGTAGAATATTGGTTAGGTAATGAGCAAATTTCAATGTCAAATCAACGTTGTCAAAAAGCATGTTGTTTCAACGTTGTCTATATTGTAGAATATTGGTCGGGAAATTACCAAATTTCAATGGTCAAATCAACGTCAAAACCCAACATTGACTCAATGTTGAATCAACGTCATCAAAAAGCATGTTGTTTCAACGTTGTGTCTGTATTTTAGAATATCGGTTGGGAAATGACCATAATCAATGTCAAATAAACGTTGTCAAAAAGCATGTTGTTTCAACGTTGTATTTGTGTTGTAGAATATCGGTTGCGAAACGACCAAATTTCAACGACAAATAAACGTCAGAACCTGTCAAAATGTATGTTGTTCAACGTTGTATTTGTTTTGTAGAATATTGGTTGGGAAATGAACAAATTCAATCGTTAAATTAATGTCAAAACCCAACATTGATTGAATGTTAAATCAACGTCGTCAAAAAGCATGTTGTTTCAACGTAGTGTCTGTAATCTAAAATATCGGTTGCGAAATGACCAAATTTCAATGTCAAATCAACATCAGAACCCAACATTGATTGAACGTTGTCAAAAAGTATGTTGTTTCAATGTTGTATTTGTGTTGTGGAATATTGGTGGGAAAATTACCACATTTGAATGGTCAGATCAACGTCAAAACCCAACATTGATTCAATATTAAATCAACATAGTCAAAAATCATGTTGTTTCAACGTTGTATTTGTGTTGTAGAATATTGGTTGGCTAATGACCAAATTTCAATGTCAAATCAACGTTGTCAAAAAGCATGTTGTTTCAACGTTGTCTATATTGTAGAATATTGGTCGGGAAATGACCAAATTTCAATGGTCAAATCAACGTCAAAACCCAACATTGACTCAATGTTGAATCAACGTCATCAAAAAGCATGTTGTTTCAACGTTGTGTCTGTATTTTAGAACATCGGTTGGGAAATGACCAAAATTCAATGTCAAATAAACGTCAAAAAGCATGTTGTTTCAACCTTGTATTTGTGTTGTAGAATATCGGTTGCGAAACGACCAAATTTCAACGACAAATGAACGTCAGAACCTGTCAAAATGTATGTTGTTTCAACGTTGTATTTGTTTTGTAGAATATTGGTTGGGAAATGAACAAATTCAATCGTTAAATTAATGTCAAAACCCAACATTGATTCAATGTTAAATCAATGTCGTCAAAAAGCATGTTGTTTCAACGTTGTGTCTGTATTGTAAAATATCGGTTGCGAAATGACCAAATTTCAATGTCAAATCAACATCAGAACCCAAGATTGATTGAACGTTGTCAAAAAGTATGTTGTTTCAATGTTGTATTTGTGTTGTGGAATATTGGTGGGAAAATGACCACATTTCAATGGTCAAATCAACGTCAAAACCCAACATTGATTCAATATTAAATCAACATAGTCAAAAATCATGTTGTTTCAACGTTGTATTTGTGTTGTAGAATATTGGTTGGCTAATGACCAAATTTCAATGTCAAATCAACGTTGTCAAAAAGCATGTTGTTTCAACGTTGTCTATATTGTAGAATATTGGTCGGGAAATGACCAAATTTCAATGGTCAAATCAACGTCAAAACCCAACATTGACTCAATGTTGAATCAACGTCATCAAAAAGCATGTTGTTTCAACGTTGTGTCTGTATTTTAGAACATCGGTTGGGAAATGACCAAAATTCAATGTCAAATAAACGTCAAAAAGCATGTTGTTTCAACCTTGTATTTGTGTTGTAGAATATCGGTTGCGAAACGACCAAATTTCAACAACAAATGAACGTCAGAACCTGTCAAAATGTATGTTGTTTCAACGTTGTATTTGTTTTGTAGAATATTGGTTGGGAAATGAACAAATTCAATCGTTAAATTAATGTCAAAACCCAACATTGATTCAATGTTAAATCAATGTCGTCAAAAAGCATGTTGTTTCAACGTTGTGTCTGTATTGTAAAATATCGGTTGCGAAATGACCAAATTTCAATGTCAAATCAACATCAGAACCCAAGATTGATTGAACGTTGTCAAAAAGTATGTTGTTTCAATGTTGTATTTGTGTTGTGGAATATTGGTGGGAAAATGACCACATTTCAATGGTCAAATCAACGTCAAAACCCAACATTGATTCAATATTAAATCAACATAGTCAAAAATCATGTTGTTTCAACGTTGTATTTGTGTTGTAGAATATTGGTTGGCTAATGACCAAATTTCAATGTCAAATCAACGTTGTCAAAAAGCATGTTGTTTCAACGTTGTCTATATTGTAGAATATTGGTCGGGAAATGACCAAATTTCAATGGTCAAATCAACGTCAAAACCCAACATTGACTCAATGTTGAATCAACGTCATCAAAAAGCATGTTGTTTCAACGTTGTGTCTGTATTTTAGAATATCGGTTGGGAAATGACCAAAATCAATGTCAAATAAACGTTGTCAAAAAGCATGTTGTTTCAACGTTGTATTTGTGTTGTAGAATATCGGTTGCGAAACGACCAAATTTCAACGACAAATGAACGTCAGAACCTGTCAAAATGTATGTTGTTTCAACGTTGTATTTGTTTTGTAGAATATTGGTTGGGAAATGAACAAATTCAATCGTTAAATTAATGTCAAAACCCAACATTGATTCAATGTTAAATCAACGTCGTCAAAAAGCATGTTGTTTCAACGTTGTGTCTGTATTGTAAAATATCGGTTGCGAAATGACCAAATTTCAATGTCAAATCAACATCAGAACCCAAGATTGATTGAACGTTGTCAAAAAGTATGTTGTTTCAATGTTGTATTTGTGTTGTGGAATATTGGTGGGAAAATGACCACATTTCAATGGTCAAATCAACGTCAAAACCCAACATTGATTCAATATTAAATCAACATAGTCAAAAATCATGTTGTTTCAACGTTGTATTTGTGTTGTAGAATATTGGTTGGCTAATGACCAAATTTCAATGTCAAATCAACGTTGTCAAAAAGCATGTTGTTTCAACGTTGTCTATATTGTAGAATATTGGTCGGGAAATGACCAAATTTCAAATGGTCAAATCAACGTCAAAACCCAACATTGACTCAATGTTGAATCAACGTCATCAAAAAGCATGTTGTTTCAACGTTGTGTCTGTATTTTAGAATATCGGTTGGGAAATGACCAAAATCAATGTCAAATAAACGTTGTCAAAAAGCATGTTGTTTCAACGTTGTATTTGTGTTGTAGAATATCGGTTGCGAAACGACCAAATTTCAACGACAAATGAACGTCAGAACCTGTCAAAATGTATGTTGTTTCAACGTTGTATTTGTTTTGTAGAATATTGGTTGGGAAATGAACAAATTCAATCGTTAAATTAATGTCAAAACCCAACATTGATTCAATGTTAAATCAATGTCGTCAAAAAGCATGTTGTTTCAACGTTGTGTCTGTATTGTAAAATATCGGCTGCGAAATGACCAAATTTCAATGTCAAATCAACATCAGAACCCAAGATTGATTGAACGTTGTCAAAAAGTATGTTGTTTCAATGTTGTATTTGTGTTGTGGAATATTGGTGGGAAAATGACCACATTTCAATGGTCAAATCAACGTCAAAACCCAACATTGATTCAATATTAAATCAACATAGTCAAAAATCATGTTGTTTCAACGTTGTATTTGTGTTGTAGAATATTGGTTGGCTAATGACCAAATTTCAATGTCAAATCAACGTTGTCAAAAAGCATGTTGTTTCAACGTTGTCTATATTGTAGAATATTGGTCGGGAAATGACCAAATTTCAATGGTCAAATCAACGTCAAAACCCAACATTGACTCAATGTTGAATCAACGTCATCAAAAAGCATGTTGTTTCAACGTTGTGTCTGTATTTTAGAATATCGGTTGGGAAATGACCAAAATCAATGTCAAATAAACGTTGTCAAAAAGCATGTTGTTTCAACGTTGTATTTGTGTTGTAGAATATCGGTTGCGAAACGACCAAATTTCAACGACAAATGAACGTCAGAACCTGTCAAAATGTATGTTGTTTCAACGTTGTATTTGTTTTGTAGAATATTGGTTGGGAAATGAACAAATTCAATCGTTAAATTAATGTCGAAACCCAACATTGATTCAATGTTAAATCAACGTCGTCAAAAAGCATGTTGTTTCAACGTTGTGTCTGTATTGTAAAATATCGGTTGCGAAATGACCAAATTTCAATGTCAAATCAACATCAGAACCCAAGATTGATTGAACGTTGTCAAAAAGTATGTTGTTTCAATGTTGTATTTGTGTTGTGGAATATTGGTGGGAAAATGACCACATTTCAATGGTCAAATCAACGTCAAAACCCAACATTGATTCAATATTAAATCAACATAGTCAAAAATCATGTTGTTTCAACGTTGTATTTGTGTTGTAGAATATTGGTTGGCTAATGACCAAATTTCAATGTCAAATCAACGTTGTCAAAAAGCATGTTGTTTCAACGTTGTCTATATTGTAGAATATTGGTCGGGAAATGACCAAATTTCAATGGTCAAATCAACGTCAAAACCCAACATTGACTCAATGTTGAATCAACGTCATCAAAAAGCATGTTGTTTCAACGTTGTGTCTGTATTTTAGAATATCGGTTGGGAAATGACCAAAATCAATGTCAAATAAACGTTGTCAAAAAGCATGTTGTTTCAACGTTGTATTTGTGTTGTAGAATATCGGTTGCGAAACGACCAAATTTCAACGACAAATGAACGTCAGAACCTGTCAAAATGTATGTTGTTTCAACGTTGTATTTGTTTTGTAGAATATTGGTTGGGAAATGAACAAATTCAATCGTTAAATTAATGTCGAAACCCAACATTGATTCAATGTTAAATCAACGTCGTCAAAAAGCATGTTGTTTCAACGTTGTGTCTGTATTGTAAAATATCGGTTGCGAAATGACCAAATTTCAATGTCAAATCAACATCAGAACCCAAGATTGATTGAACGTTGTCAAAAAGTATGTTGTTTCAATGTTGTATTTGTGTTGTGGAATATTGGTGGGAAAATGACCACATTTCAATGGTCAAATCAACGTCAAAACCCAACATTGATTCAATATTAAATCAACATAGTCAAAAATCATGTTGTTTCAACGTTGTATTTGTGTTGTAGAATATTGGTTGGCTAATGACCAAATTTCAATGTCAAATCAACGTTGTCAAAAAGCATGTTGTTTCAACGTTGTCTATATTGTAGAATATTGGTCGGGAAATTACCAAATTTCAATGGTCAAATCAACGTCAAAACCCAACATTGATTCAATGTTGAATCAACGTCATCAAAAAGCATGTTGTTTCAATGTTGTGTCTGTATTTTAAAATATCGGTTGGGAAATGACCAAAATTCAATGTCAAATAAATGTTGTCAAAAAGCATGTTGTTTCAACGTTGTATTTGTGTTGTAGAATATCGGTTGCGAAACGACCAAATTTCAATGTCAAATGAACGTCAGAACCTGTCAAAATGTATGTTGTTTCAACGTTGTATTTGTTTTGTAGAATATTGGTTGGGAAATGAACAAATTCAATCGTTAAATCAATGTCAAAACCCAACATTGATTCAATGTTAAATCAACGTCGTCAAAAAGTATGTTGTTTCAACGTTGTGTCTGTATTGTAAAATATCGGTTTCAACGTTGTGTCTGTATTGTAAAATATCGGTTGCGAAATGACCAAATTTCAATGTCAAATCAACATCAGAACCCAGCATTGATTGAACGTTGTCAAAAAGTATGTTGTTTCAATGTTGTATTTGTGTTGTGGAATATTGGTGGGAAAATGACCACATTTCAATGGTCAAATCAACGTCAAAACCCAACATTGATTCAATATTAAATCAACATAGTCAAAAATCATGTTGTTTCAACGTTGTATTTGTGTTGTAGAATATTGGTTGGGTAATGACCAAATTTCAATGTCAAATCAACGTTGTCAAGAAGCATGTTGTTTCAATGTTGTCTATATTGTAGAATATTGGTCGGGAAATTACCAAATTTCAATGGTCAAATCAACGTCAAAACCCAACATTGATTCAATGTTGAATCAACGTCATCAAAAAGCATGTTGTTTCAATGTTGTGTCTGTATTTTAGAATATCGGTTGGTAAATGACCAAAATTCAATGTCAAATAAACGTTGTCAAAAAGCATGTTGTTTCAACGTTGTATTTGTGTTGTAGAATATCGGTTGCGAAACGACCAAATTTCAACGACAAATGAACGTCAGAACCTGTCAAAATGTATGTTGTTCAACGTTGTATTTGTTTTGTAGAATATTGGTTGGGAAATGAACAAATTCAATCGTTAAATTAATGTCAAAACCCAACATTGATTCAATGTTAAATCAATGTCGTCAAAAAGCATGTTGTTTCAACGTTGTGTCTGTATTGTAAAATATCGGTTGCGAAATGACCAAATTTCAATGTCAAATCAACATCAGAACCCAAGATTGAACGTTGTCAAAAAGTATGTTGTTTCAATGTTGTATTTGTGTTGTGGAATATTGGTGGGAAAATGACCACATTTCAATGGTCAAATCAACGTCAAAACCCAACATTGATTCAATATTAAATCAACATAGTCAAAAATCATGTTGTTTCAACGTTGTATTTGTGTTGTAGAATATTGGTTGGCTAATGACCAAATTTCAATGTCAAATCAACGTTGTCAAAAAGCATGTTGTTTCAACGTTGTCTATATTGTAGAATATTGGTCGGGAAATTACCAAATTTCAATGGTCAAATCAACGTCAAAACCCAACATTGATTCAATGTTGAATCAACGTCATCAAAAAGCATGTTGTTTCAATGTTGTGTCTGTATTTTAAAATATCGGTTGGGAAATGACCAAAATTCAATGTCAAATAAATGTTGTCAAAAAGCATGTTGTTTCAACGTTGTATTTGTGTTGTAGAATATCGGTTGCGAAACGACCAAATTTCAATGTCAAATGAACGTCAGAACCTGTCAAAATGTATGTTGTTTCAACGTTGTATTTGTTTTGTAGAATATTGGTTGGGAAATGACCCAAATTCAATCGTCAAATCAACGTCAAAACCCAACATTGATTCAATGTTAAATCAACGTCGTCAAAAAGCATGTTGTTTCAACTTTGTGTCTGTAATGTAAAATATCGGTTGCGAAATGACCAAATTTCAATGTCAAATCAACATCAGAACCCAACATTGATTGAACGTTGTCAAAAAGTATGTTGTTTTAATGTTGTATTTGTGTTGTGGAATATTGGTGGGAAAATGACCACATTTCAATGGTCAAATCAACGTCAAAACCCAACATTGATTCAATTTTGAATCAACATAGTCAAAAATCATGTTGTTTCAACGTTGTCTATATTGTAGAATATTGGTTGGGAAATGACCAAATTTCAATGTCAAATCAATGCCAGAGCCCAACGTTGATTAAACATTGTCAAAAAGCGTGTTGTTTCAACGTCTTATTTGTGTTGTAGAATATTGGTTGGGAAATGACCAAAATTCAATGTCAAATCAACGTCGTCAAAAAGCATGTTGTTTCAATGTTGTATTTATATTGTAGACTATCGGTTGCGAAATGACCAAATTTCAATGTCAAATCAACGTCCGAAACTGTCATTGATTAAACGTCATCAAAAAGCATGTTGTTTCAACATTGTATTTGTTTGTAGCCAGCCAATCACAGGAATCATATACAGTAGATAAGTATTCACACCTATGCATAATTTAGAGCAGTGATTCTCAAACTATGGTACAGATATACAATATTAAAACGCAGTGGTACTGTTCAAAAATATTAAATATACTTGTTAAATAAAACCTCTTCCTTGTTTTTAATTAATACTTAGGTCCACTAAAGTACTGTATTTTAATGTTGTCATTATGGTAGTACGTAATGAATACTTAGGTCTACTACACTACTGTATTTAATGTTGTCATTATGGTGGTACTTAATGAATACTTAGGTCTACTACACTACTGTATTTTAATGTTGTCATTTTGGTGTTTTCTGAGGTGGGTTTGAGATTTAGAGTCCCTCTAATATGACAACTTTGAAGATTAAAAGGGACCATGAAAAATACACGAGGCCTTAAAAACTATTTTGTTTGTATTATATACAACTATGCCAAAAGGGTCCTTATAGAAACCCCTTTAGGATGACATCATCAGTCTTTCACATGATGTGCACAATCTTTTTGACCCACTCTCCTTTATAACAGTAAACTTGTAAAAAAAAAAAAAAAAAGTCCCACTGACATTGGACTTTAGACCGGGTGTTGCAAAACATTTTTTTTTTTTTTTTTAGCCAGTCTGTAGAATATTTGCCTGTGTCATTTTGGATCATCACCTTGTTCATGACCGGGTCAATCCCACACATACTCGCATAAATAAGGGAGAGTAAAACACACCAATGTGTTTGGTTTCCACTTGTAAAAAATGAAAAGTCCACACTTTGGCACTCCAATTGGCAATTAAAATGTACCCTCCTGCCAAACCACACATTAAGTAAGTAGTTTGTTTTTCCTACACCAAACAGACAATATGTTTGCGTGTTTTTATGAGCTTGTTTAGATGTGTTTGGTTTCCAGTCCTAAAAAAACAAAAAGTCTACACTTTGGCCCTCTAATTGGCAATTAAGATGTATCCTCCTGCCAAACCACACATTAAGTAAGTATAATGCTTTTTCTACACCAAACACACAATATGTTTGCGTGTTTTTATGAGCTTGTTTAGATGTGTTTGGTTTCCACTCGTAAAAAATGAAAAGTCCACACTTTGGCACTCCAATTGGCAATTAAAATGTATCTTCCTTCCAAAGCACACCAGCAAACTGCACATTAAGTCAATAGTATTTTTTTACACTAAACAGACAAAGTGTTTGCGTGTTTTTATGAGCTTGTTTAGATGTTTTTGGTTTCCACTCGTAAAAAAACGAAAAGTCCACACTTTGGCACTCCAATTGGCAATTAAAATGTACCCTCCTGCCAAACCACACATTAAGTAAGTAGTTTGTTTTTCCTACACCAAACAGACAATATGTTTGCGTGTTTTTATGAGCTTGTTTAGATGTGTTTGGTTTCCAGTCCTAAAAAACAAAAAGTCTACACTTTGGCCCTCTAATTGGCAATTAAGATGTATCCTCCTGCCAAACCACACATTAAGTAAGTATAATGCTTTTTCTACACCAAACACACAATATGTTTGCGTGTTTTTATGAGCTTGTTTAGATGTGTTTGGTTTCCAGTCCTAAAAAACAAAAAGTCTACACTTTGGCCCTCTAATTGGCAATTAAAATGTATCCTCCTGCCAAACCACACATTAAGTAAGTATAATGCTTTTTCTACACCAAACAGACAATATGCTTGCGTGTTTTTATGAGCTTGTTTAGATGTGTTTGGTTTCCACTCGTAAAAAATGAAAAGTCCACACTTTGGCACGCCAATTGGCAATTGAAATGTATCCTCCTTCCAAAGCACACCAGCAAACTGCACATTAAGTAAATATGATTTTTTTTACACTAAACAGACAAAGTGTTTGTGTGTTTTTTATGAGCTTGTTTAGATGTTTTTGATTTCCACTCGTAAAAAAACGAAAAGTCCACACTTTGGCACTCCAATTGGCAATTAAAATGTACCCTCCTGCCAAACCACACATTAAATAAGTAGTTTGTTTTTCCTACACCAAACAGACAATATGTTTGCGTGTTTTTATGAGCTTGTTTAGATGTGTTTGGTTTCCAGTCCTAAAAAACAAAAAGTCTACACTTTGGCACTCTAATTGGCAATTAAAATGTATCCTCCTGCCAAACCACACATTAAGTAAGTATAATGTTTTTTCTACACCAAACAGACAATATGTTTGCGTGTTTTTATGAGCTTTAGATGTGTTTGGTTTCCACTCGTAAAAAATGAAAACTCCACACTTTGGCACTCCAATTGGCAATTCAAATCTATCTTCCTTCCAAAGCACACCAGCAAACCACACATTAAGTAAATTGTATGTTTTTTTCTGCACCAAACAGACAATGTGTTGGTGTGTTTTTATGATCTTGTTTAGATGTGTTTGGTTTCCACTCATAAAAAAAAACAAAAGTCTACACTTTGGCACGCCAATTGGCAATTAAAATGTATCCTTCTTCCAAAGCACACCAGAAAACCACACATTAAGTAAACAGTATGTTTTTTTCAACACCAAATAGACAATGTGTTTGCCTGTTTTATGAGCTTGATTACATGTTTATGGTTTCCACTCGTAAAAAATGAAAAGTCCACACTTTGGCACGCCAATTGGCAATTAAAATGTATCCTCCTTCCAAAGCACACCAGCAAACTGCACATTTAGTAAGTAGTATGTTTCTTTGTACACCAAATAGACAAGTGTTACCTGTTGCAGGCTCGTATACGTTTTCCCCATTGCCCTCTTCTCTGCTCGTCCTCCTTTTTCCTCCCCAGAAGTTGAGCGGTGCAGTGACGTTCAGGGTGCCCGAGGAGAGGCTCCGCACAGCGGCAGACCGTGAAACAGCTGCGGGCTGTCGCAGGAGGAGCCCAGCGAGCGTCTGGAACATTTTCTACGTGAGTTGCGTCCAACTACGGTCAAAGCGCACAAACAGTCCCGGTGGGAACGCTTTTGCTCCAACTAACGCTATCAAAAATACAACCGGGCATGTTTCACGTGACGTAATTGCACTTCCTGTTATCGATCATTTTTCATGCACGTGTTTTAGGGAATAACTTCTCATAACATGAAACACAAGTTGTTGTGTTTACGTTGTTCATCTTTGGTTTTATGGCAGATTGCAACCGTAACTTTAAATGTACGTAAACAGACTATACCGACGTTCATTTAGCGACTACATTAAAAAAACTATAAATATTCTGTTATATAAATATTATATTTTACCATCCTAAAAATACTGTCAGAATTGCATTATTTCTACTTTATGAGTTTACGTCACCCAAATTAACCCGGCGGGCGGGACATATGATATACGTCGTGCAAAACGTAACCGATGATTGGTTGATATTTTTATGAGCAGGAAATAGGAAAACCAAATATAACTTTATGAAAAACAAATAATTAAACTCTGTTATTTAGCCCAGTGTCCTTCAAAATTATACTTTACCACCCTATTTTCTAGTTCCTAAAAATACTCTGAGAATTCTGTTCTTCATTTATGAGTTTACGTCCATATACATGTTACTAGTAGACGCAGCATTGGTTGCTGTGACGCGAGAAATTCGGCCGCCATCTTGAAGTGGTGATGAGGAGCCGGCGAGCCGCCTAAACTGACAGTTGACAGGTAGAAATCAAAGATGCCGGGCTGTTTTCCGCGTTTTCCTGCTCTAATGAACGGATTTTTTAAAATAGGAATCGGGGGATTACTTTTCACAAGTAATATTTAACATTAACGTACTATTGGTTGTATTTTGTGAAAAGAATATTACCATAGAGTTGAAAAGGAGAAAATATCTTCAATATCTGATTGTGAAAATCACAAAGATACATTCTGGGGCAGGATGACCCCGCCTACAGGGGTTTGGTTTTCAAAATTTCAGCCCCACCTAAAACAAAATTCACCAGCCGCCCCTGATTTTGATGCGTTCTCATTTTCGGCAAAGTATAAAACAACACTTTCTTAACAGTATAATTGTAACAAGGAATACGTCTTTAAGTAAAAATTGTTGGGTAAGACAGTATTTGGTTTTATTCTGAATGCAGTGAAACAGATAGTTGGTTTTAGCTGATATCAAGACTTTCAGGTATTTATATATTTTTATGTTGAAGTATTTGGCAGACACTTTTATCCATAGTGACATACATAACAAAATACTTGTAAAACAATCACTGTAAACATGATCATTTAAGGGAAGAATGTAATAGAAAATCTCAATACAAAGTGTCAAGACAGAATAAACTCTCTGCTGCTGCAGCAACAGAGATACAGTCTATAAGATATCCATCCATCAATCCATTTTCTACAGCTTATTCCCTTCAGGGTCGCAGGGGGGGGGGCTGGAGCTTATCTCAGCTACAATCGGGTGGAAGGCGGGTTACACCCTGGACAAGTTGCCAACTCATCGCAGGGCCAACACAGATAGACAGACAACATTCACACTCACATTCACACACTAGGGACCATTTAGTGTTGCCAATCAACCTATCCCCAGGTGCATCTCTTTAGAGGCGGGAGGAAGAAGGAGTACCCGGAGGGAACCCACGCAGTCATATGCAAACTCCACACAGAAAGATCCCAAGCCCGGGATTGAACTCAGAACTACTCAGGACCTTTGTATTGTGAGGCAGACGCACTAACCCCTCTTCCACGGTGCTGCCCATCTATAAGATTTATAAAAGATATATAGATATCTAATGTATTCATACGTTGTTTATGTAGAATATATGCATGTATATATAACCTAATCCAGTGGTTCTTAACCTGGGTTCGATCGAACCCCAAGGGTTCGGTGAGTCGGCCTCAGGGGTTCGGCGGAGGTCAAAACACACCTGACTCATCGTGTAAATAAAAACTCTTCCCTATCGCCGTATGATGGATACCCCCAAACAATGTTCCCTCTAATTTTCCATCTGATTCGCAGGTGTGTAATTTGTTGTGAGTTCATGCACTGTGTTGGTTTTGTTCTTTGAACAAGAGGATGTTCATGCACGGTTCATTTTTTGCACCAGTAAAAAAACAAACATATTGAATTTGAGAATTTTTTTTTTTTTTTTTTTTCACCAAAGAAGGGTTCGGTGAATGCGATACGAGACTGGTGGGGTTCGGTACCTCCAAGAAGGCTACGAACCACTGACCTAATCATATTGTTTCTTCAACTTAAAAATAGCTGACTGTTTTTTTCCCCCTTCTCTGTGATTATATTCCCAGTTTTGATCTCAGACGTCTGGGTCACTTATAGCATATAAGAATATTCTATAACTGTAAAGCAAACTGTGAATAATAAAACATGTGTCCTTTATCATAGCTATACACGTACGACAAAAAAGCGCTTGAAAATGAGTGGTATTCAGTGAGGTAAGATCAATCAATCAATCAATCAATGTTTACTTATATAGCCCTAAATCACTAGTGTCTCAAAGGGCTGCACAAACCACTACGACATCCTCGGTAGGCCCACATAAGGGCAAGGAAAACTCACACCCAGTGGGACATCCGTGACAATAATGAGCCAGTGGGACGTCGGTGACAATGATGACTATGAGAACCTTGGAGAGGAGGAAAGCAATGGATGTCGAGCGGGTCCAACATGATACTGTGAAAGTTCAATCCACAATGGATCCAACACAGTCGCGAGAGTCCAGTCCAAAGCGGATCCAACACAGCAGCGAGAGTCCCGTTCACAGCGGAGCCAGCAGGAAACCATCCCAAGCGGAGGCGGATCAGCAGCGCAGAGATGTCCCCAGCCGATACACAGGCAAGCAGTACATGGCCACCGGATCGGACCGGACCCCCTCCACAAGGGAGAGTGGGACATAGAAGAAAAAGAAAAGAAACGGCAGATCAACTGGTCTAAAAAGGGAGTCTATTTAAAGGCTAGAGTATACAAATGAGTTTTAAGGTGAGACTTAAATGCTTCTACTGAGGTGGCATCTCGAACTGTTACCGGGAGGGCATTCCAGAGTACTGGAGCCCGAACAGAAAACGCTCTATAGCCCGCAGACTTTTTTTGGGCTTTGGGAATCACTAATAAGCCGGAGTCCTTTGAACGCAGATTTCTTGCCGGGACATATGGTACAATACAATCGGCAAGATAGGATGGAGCTAGACCGTGTAGTATTTTATACGTAAGTAGTAAAACCTTAAAGTCACATCTTAAGTGCACAGGAAGCCAGTGCAGGTGAGCCAGTACAGGTATATATGTATGTATATATGTATATAAAGGTATATACAGTACAGGCGTAATGTGATCAAACTTTCTTGTTCTTGTCAAAAGTCTAGCAGCCGCATTTTGTACCAACTGTAATCTTTTAATGCTACACATGGGGAGACCCGAAAATAATACGTTACAGTAGTCGAGGCGAGACGTAACAAACGCATGGATAATGATCTCGACGTCTTTAGTGGACAGAATGGAGCGAATTTTAGCGATATTACGGAGATGAAAGAAGGCCGTTTTAGTAACGCTTTTAATGTGTGCCTCAAAGGAGAGAGTTGGGTCGAAGATAATACCAAGATTCTTTACCGTGTCGCCTTGTTTAATTGTTTGGTTGTCAAATGTTAGAGTTGTATTATTAAATAGAGTTCGGTGTCTAGCAGGACCGATAATCAGCATTTCCGTTTTTTTGGCATTGAGTTGCAAAAAGTTAGCGGACATCCATTGTTTAATTTCATTAAGACACGCCTCCAGCTGACTACAATCCGGCGTGTTGGTCAGCTTTAGGGGCATGTAGAGTTGGGTGTCATCAGCATAACAGTGAAAGCTATGAATTAAGTGTGCTGACAGTTCATTGCTCCTGTCAAATGGATCGCACTGAGTGGTGCGGATCACCACTCCAAGATGGCGGCCCTACGTCTCGTCAGCGCCAGTAAACAGTAGCGCTCCATGTTGCGTACCCTTAGTACAGCGGTTCTCAAATGGGGGTACGCGTACCCCTGGGGGTACTTGAAGGTACACCAAGGGGTACCTGAGATTTTTTCAAAATATTCTAAAAATAGCAACAATTCAAAAATCCTTTATAAATATATTATTTCAATAATACTTCAAGCAAAAATGAATGTAAGTTCATAAACTGTGAAAAGAAATGCAACAATGCAATATTCAGTGTTGACAGCTCGATTTTTTGTGGACATGTTCCATAAATATTGATGTTAAAGATTTCTTTTTTTGGGAAGAAATGTTTAGAATGAAGTTGATGAATCCAGATGGATCTCTATTACAATCCCCACAGAGGGCACTTTAAGTTGGGGATTACTTCTATGAGTAGAAATCTTTATTTATAATTGTATCACTCGTTTATTTTTCAACAAGTTTTTTTTAGTTATTTTTATATCTTTTTTTCCAAATAGTTGAAGAAAGACCACTACAAATGAGCAATATTTTGCACTGTTATACAATTGAATGAATCAGAAACTGATGACATAGTGCTGTATTTTACTTCTTTATCTCTTTTTTTCAACCAAAAATGCTTTGCTCTGATTAGGGGGTACTTGAATGAAAACATTTTTCACTGAAAAAAGGTTGAGAACCACTGCCTTAGAAGTCTATGAGTTTTACCGGTGGGCGGGACATATGAAATACGTCCTCCAAAACGTAACTGCTGATTGGGTGATATTTTTACGACCAGGGAATAAGAAAACCAAATATAACTTTATCAAATACGGCTTTAATATCAAGTTTGTGACAATTAAAGGCGGTTAAAACCAACTGAGTGTATATTTGTATTGTAATGAGTATATTTTACGGGTGAATAGAGTGTCGCCGTGTGGATGTGGGAGGAGCTCCGTCGCAGTGATCTTCGCGCACAGCGGCCTCGGCGGCGCATTACAACCATGGCCGGCGACACGGAAACACGCCTAAGGGACCGGGGCGACCACACCGACGTCATACGGCAACCTTTTCTCATCGGTGTCTCCGGGGGCACCGCCAGCGGAAAGGTTGGCACCTCAAGTCTTAAAAAAAAGGGGAGCGGGCTTAGGGAGTGGTGACGCTGGGGGGGTTTGAGCTAAACGACGGCCGGGAAGCGGCTTGACCGCGTGGCTTCCTCGCCGCTTGATTGACAGCTCCGTCATCCCTTTTTTTTTTTAACCATTGCTCTTCCGGTGCGACACAACTGCACGTCGACACTATCTAGCCGGTTTTCTTTACATAAATACATATATATTTTATATTTTTAACATGACATATCCGCCATGAGCCCAAACTGCCAATTGTGTAGGCGGACTATATTATGTCATTTCGGCCATCGAAGACAATGGCTAGCTGGTCGTACTGTCCCTTGTTTGTAAACATCTTTTTCCCACCTGACAAGCATTTTTATACGACTTAAAAATGATATATCGCCCCTGTTTTGTTTATTTAACAAAGGCAGTGCTTTGTCTGCAGCTAACGGAAAGGTCTGACCCACATTCGCCAACCCGCGACTGTAAAGATTAGGAGCGCGCCTGCACGTCCTTTGTTCGAAGCAAGATGAAGGTTCCCAGCCTCATCAGACATGGTTTTTAAAGTCATCATCAAAACATCTTTTTTTTTTTTTTTTTTGGAGCCTGCTTTGATCATTTGGAGTCTTTTCTGGCAAACCCACTCGTGTCTTTTTTACGGAGAGAGACCCAGTTCAATAGCCAATCACATTGGTTATGTAAAGACCACTTCGTTATTATTAAATGAGTAATAAAATGTAATACGCCTTGTAAGTCCATCACCATCATAAGTCCAAGCTTGTTTTTGGTATATGTAGGAATATAGATCACCTTTTTGACCTCACCGCCCAGACTTTTCCACTACAGTAGGGTCCGGGGCCCACCTCCAATATTAACACTGAATTAGTAATCTTACCCTTGATCCATCCATCATCTTCCGCTTATCCGAGGTCGGGTCGCGGGGGCAACAGCCTAAGCAGGGAAACCCAGACTTCCCTCTCCCCAGCCACTTCGTCTAGCTCTTCCCGGGGGATCCCGAGGCGTTCCCAGGCCAGTCGGGAGACATAGTCTTCCCAATGTGTCCTGGGTCTTCCCCGTGGCCTCCTACCGGTTGGACGTGCCCTAAACACCTCCCTAGGGAGGCGTTTGGGTGGCATCCTGACCAGATGCCCGAACCACCTCATCTGGCTCCTCTCGATGTGAAGGAGCAGCGGCTTTACTTTGAGTTCCTCCCGGATGGCAGAGCTTCTCACCCTATCTCTAAGGGAGAACCCCGCCACACGGCGGAGGAAACTCATTTCGGCCGCTTGTACCCGTGATCTTATCCTTTCGGTCATGACCCAAAGCTCATGACCATAGGTGAGGATGGGAACGTAGATCGACCGGTAAATTGAGAGCTTTGCCTTCCAGCTCAGCTCCTTCTTCATTTCATATTCAATAATTGTGTGTAGCCAATTCCACCCTCCTGGGAGGAGAGGTGAGCAGTGTGCAGCAGCGGTACCGCGCCCAGGAATAATTATTGGTGATTTAACCCCCAATTGTAACACTTGATACTGCGTGTCAAGCAGGGAGGTAATGGGTCCCATTTTTATAGTCTTTGGTATGACTCGGCCGGGGTTTGAACTCACGATCTACCAATCTCAGGGTGGACACTCTAACCACTAACCAGCAATAAAATGTAATACATCTTGTAAGTCCATCACCATCATAAATCCTAGCTTGTTTTTGATATATGTGGGAATTTAGATCACCTGTTTGACCTCACCGCCCAGACTTTTCCACTACAGTAGGGTCCGGGTCCCACCTCCAATATTAACACTGAATTTGTAATCTTACCCTCGATTTAATTTCATATTCAATAATTGTGTGTAGCCAACTTACAGTTTACAACCTTGTCACATCATATGAAACAACGTGTTAAAGGCCTACTGAAATGAGATGTTCTTATTTAAACGGGGATAGCAGCTCTATGTGTCATACTTCATCATTTCGCGATATTGACATATTTTTGCTGAAAGGATTTAGTGGAGAACATCGACGATAAAGTTCCAAACTTTTGGTCGCTAAAAAAAGCCTTGCCTGTACCGGAAGTAGCAGACGATGTGCGCGCGACGTCACGGGTTGTGTAGCTCCTCACATCTGAACATTGTTTACAATCATGGCCACCAGCAATACAATCATGGCCACCAGCAGTGAGAGCGATTCGGACCGAGAAAGCGACGATTTCCCCATTAATTTGAGCAAGGATGAAAAATTTGTGGATGAGGATAGTGTGAGTGAAGGACTAGAAAGAAAAAAAAAAGACAGGGCAGTGGGAGCGATTCAGATGTTATTAGACACATTTACTAGGATACTTCTGGAAAATCCCTTATCTGCTTATTGTGCTACTAGTGTTTTAGTGAGATTGTACGACGACGTCACGGGTTGTGGAGCTCCTCACATCTGAACATTGTTTACAATCATGGCCACCAGCAATACAATCATGGCCACCAGCAGTGAGAGCGATTCGGACCGAGAAAGCGACGATTTCCCCATTAATTTGAGCAAGGATGAAAAATTCGTGGATGAGGATAGTGTGAGTGAAGGACTAGAAAAAAAAAAAAAAAAAGACAGGGCAGTGGGAGCGATTCAGATGTTATTAGACACATTTACTAGGATACTTCTGGAAAATCTTTTATCTGCTTATTGTGTTACTAGTGTTTTAGTGAGATTATATAATCATACCTGAAAGTTGGAGCGGTGTGGTGACCACCAGTGTCTCTGAGGGAAGCCATGTTTCTCGACGAGGCGAAGCAAAGGCAGACGGTCGGGCCGGGCTGAGCTTTTTCCCCCCCCCCCTCCTCCACGGTGGAAGCATTCCACGTTTGGGGGCGGCCGGTCGGGGGAGGCAAGACAGTCCGCAGCTGCCTCTTTGACAGGTGCACGATGAACGACGCAAGCTCCGCTAATGTCTACGGTAAAAGCCGGCTTATTACCACAATTTTCTCCCCGAAACCTGCCGGTTGACATGTGCTCGGGAACCATCTTCACTTGACCGCTCTGTTCTATAGTAAAGCTTCACCTTCGGGAATGTAAACAAGGAAACACCGGCTGTGTTTGTGTTGCTAAAGGCCGCTGCAATACACCGCTTCCCACCTACATCTTTCTTCTTTGACGTCTCCATTATTAATTAAACAAATTGCAAAAGATTCAGCAACACAGATGTCCAGAATACTGTGTAATAATGCGATTAAAGCAGACTACTTATAGCTGGGATCGGGCTGGAAAAAAATGTCTGCTACAATCCGAGACGTCACGCGCACACCTCATCATACGGCGACGTTTTCAACAGGATACTTCGCGCAAAATTCAAAATTGCAATGAAGTAAACTAAAAAGGCCGTATTGGCATGTGTTGCAACGTTAATATTTCATCATTGATATATAAACTATCAGACTGTGTGGTCGCTAGTAGTGGCTTTCAGTAGGCCTTTAATCACAATGGTTTATTACCTAGGGGTCCCCAATCTGCGGCCCGCGGGCTAAATCCGGCCCTTTATCGTCCAAAATCTGTCCTGCCTGAAGTGCCAAGCAAAAAAAAAAAAAAGTTTTTTAGTTATTTTTTAAAATCTGTCCTTTATAATCCGTTTTCTTGTTCCTCTTGGTGTCTCCTAGCCGCTCAGGGAAATAATATTCTCTAAAAATGCATTTTCCCATCGATAACATAACATCATCGGCAAAGTGTGCTCTCTTTCAGTCAATTAGTGCGTGATGAATATATGTATGTATCCATCCATCCATTTTCTACCGCTTATTCCCTTTCGGGGTCGCGGGGGGTGCTGGCGCCTATCTCAGCTACAATCGGGCGGAAGGCGGGGTACACCCTGGACAAGTCGCCACCTCATCACAGGGCCAACACAGATAGACAGACAACATTCACACTCACATTTACACACTAGGGCCAATTTAGTGTTGCCAATCAACTTATCCCCAGGTGCATGTCTTTGGAAGTGGGAGGAAGCCGGAGTACCCGGAGGGAACCCACGCATTCACGGGGAGAACATGCAAACTCCACACAGAAAGATCCCGAGCCTGGATTTGAACCCAGGACTGCAGGAACTTCGTATTGTGAGGCAGACGCACTAACCTGTGTATATATATATTTATGTATGTATGTACATGTGTATATATATATATATATATATATATATATATATATATATATTAGGGGTATAACAGTACGCAAAAATTTTGGTTCGGTACATACCTCGGTTTTGAGGTCACGGTTCGATTAATTTTCAGTACAGTAAGAATACAACAAAATACACATTTTTGGGTTATTTTTTTACCAAATTTATAAACAATGGCATAACATACATATACACACAGGGTCCATTGCCAGAGTTAATGTGGTCAACATATATGAAATAAAAACTAAATAAGATAAGGCTCAGAATGGTTTCTTAACAAAACCTTTCTACACATAAAGTGCTTTTTTTGATTGATTGATTGAGACTTTTATTAGTAGATTGCACAGTACAGTACATATTCCGTACAATTGACAACTAAATACAAAAACCCCAATAAGTTTTTCAACTTGTTTAAGTCTGGGTCCACATTCATCAACCCCCCCCCAGCCTGGCTAACTTGGCTGCTATAGAAACATTTGTTATTGCTTCAGCCCTGCCTGACTCGCCGAGGAGAGGCTGCTTGAATGCGGTGGTGCCGCTTCAAAGGAGTTAACATGTTTGACGTGTTGGCAGAAGCATACCCTACTGCTGCTGAACAATGTCGACAAACCTCTGTCCTCCATTGTTGTATCGCGCAGTCAAAGTGTTCCCAAACGGGAGATCTTAAAGGGGAACATTATCACAATTTCAAAAGGGTTAAAAACAATAAAAATCAGTTCCCAGTGGCTTGTTGTATTTTAGGATTTTTTTTCTAAATTTTGCCGGTCCCCGAATAGCCCTAAAAAAAAGCTTTAAAGTGCTTGATTTTAGCTATTTGCGATATGACTATCCATTTCCCTGTGACGTCATACAGTGCTGCCAATGTAAACAAACAATGGCGAATAGCACAGCAAGATATAGCGACACTAGCTCAGATTCAGACTCGGATTTCAGCGGTTTAAGTGATTCAACACATTATGCATGTATTGAAACGGATGGTTGGAGTATGAAAGTATTGAAGAAGAAACTGAAGCTCTTGAGCGAATAGCTATTGACGCTATTCATAGCCATAGCATGGCTGAATAGCTGCGTTAGCATCGCCGGTAAAATGTGCGGACCAAACGATCAGGACTTTCGCATCTCTTGACACTGGAGCAACTTAAATCCTGCGTTAGCATCGCCGGTAAAATGTGCGGACCAAACGATCAGGACTTTCGCATCTCTTGACACTGGAGCAACTTAAATCCGTCGATTGGTAAGTGTTTTTTTCGCATTAAATGTGGGTGGAAGGAAACGTAATATAGTTGCAAATGCATCTGCAGGTTATCCATACATCTCTGTGCCATGTCTGCTTTAGCACCGCTGGTAAATAGCATGTTAGCATCGATTAGCGTAGCATGTTAGCATCGATTAGCTGGCAGTCAACATCAACAAAACTCACCTTTGTGATTTAGTTGACTTTATCGTTGCAAATGAATCTGCAGGTTATCCATACATCTCTGTGCCATGTCTGCTTTAGCACCGCAGGTAAATAGCATGTTAGCATCGATTAGCATAGCATGTTAGCATCGATTAGCTGGCAGTCACGCCGCGACCAAATATGTCTGATTAGTACATAAGTCAACATCAACAAAACTCACCTTTGTAATTTAGTTTACTTTATCGTTGCAAATGAATCTGCAGGTTATCCATACATCTCTGTGCCATGTCTGCTTTAGCACCGCCGGTAAATAGCATGTTAGCATCGATTAGCATAGCATGTTAGCATCGATTAGTTGGCAGTCAACATCAACAAAACTCACCTTTGTGATTTAGTTGACTTTATTGTTGCAAATGAATCTGCAGGTTATCCATACATCTCTGTGCCATGTCTGCTTTAGCACCGCCGGTAAATAGCATGTTAGCATCGATTAGCATAGCATGTTAGCATCAATTAGCTGGCAGTCAACATCAACAAAACTCACCTTTGTGATTTAGTTGACTTTATCGTTGCAAATGAATCTGCAGGTTATCCATACATCTCTGTGCCATGTCTGCTTTAGCACCGCCGGTAAATAGCATGTTAGCGTCGATTAGCGTAGCATGTTAGCATCGATTAGCTGGCCGTCAACATCAACAAAACTCACCTTTGTGATTTAGTTCACTTTATCGTTGCAAATGAATCTGCAGGTTATCCATACATCTCTGTGCCATGTCTGCTTTAGCACCGCCGGTAAATAGCATGTTAGCGTCGATTAGCGTAGCATGTTAGCATCGATTAGCTGGCAGTCACGCCGCGACCAAATATGTCTGATTAGTACATAAGTCAACATCAACAAAATTCACCTTTGTAATTTAGTTTACTTTATCGTTGCAAATGCATTTGCAGGTTATCCATACATCTCTGTGCCATGTCTGCTTTAGCACCGCCGGTAATATGTGGAGACACTCTGGCACATTCAATGGGGTCTGGAGGCAGACACTTTGGCATCTTCGGGCCAGTGGTGCAACTTGAATCCCTCCCTGTTAGTGTTGTTACACCCTCCGACAACACACCGTCGAGGCATGATGTCTCCAAGGTTCCAAAAAATAGTCGAAAAAACGGAAAATAACAGAGCTGGGACCCAATGTTTGCAATGTGTTGAAAATGAAAATGGCGGCTGTGTTACCTCGGCAACGTCACGTTCTGACTTCATCACCACATGAGCGATAAACAGAAAGGCGTTTAATTCGCCAAAATTCACCCATTTAGAGTTCGGAAATCGGTTAAAAAAATATATGGTCTTTTTTTTCTGGACCATCAAGGTATATATTGACGCTTGCATAGGTCTGGTGATAATGTTCCCCTTTAACGAGACCGGAGGGTCTTCCAGCTCTGGCTTTTACATGTTGTCCTAGCCCGGTCGCTGCTAGCCTGTCTCGCTCTGCATTGTTTACACAACGTGCGGTGCGCTACCTAATATGTCCGTGTGGAAACTCGTTCGATACACCACTGAACCGAAACCCCCGTACCGAATTGGTTAAATACAAATACATGTACCGTTACACCCCTAATATATATGTATGTGTATATATATATATCTATGTGTGTAAATATATATGTAAATATATATGTATGCATGTACGTGTATGTATGTATGTACATATGTGTGTATGTATAATATATGTCTATATATACATATATATACATGGGTATATATACATGTATGTATTTATATGTGTGTGTGTGTGTATGTATGTATATGTATATATATATATATATATATATATACATATATATATATATATATATATATATATACATATATGTATTTATATATGTGTGTGTGTATGTATGTATATGTATGTATGTATATATATATATATATATATACATGGGTATATATACATGTGTGTATATATATATATATATATATATATACATGGGTATATATACATGTATGTATTTATATATGTGTGTATGTATGTATGTATGTATGTATATATATATATATATGTATGTATATATATATATATATATATGTATGTATATATATATATATATATATATATAAGAAATACCTTGAACACTAAAACAGGATGTTGTGACATTGTATCCACTTCCGCTGGCCCACACGGGTGACTTAGCTCGCCCACAGGTGATGTGAAAGTCCTAAACAGGTCACATTGATGTATTGGGAAAAGGACCCGGACTACCTCCAGACGTCACCCAAATCTGATGTGAAAATATCAGATGGGAGACACTCTGTCGCGTTTCAACTGGCAGGGATGGTGCGTCACTTAAGGGCAAAAGGAGGCTGTTATGTCATATTGAAATCCGAACTTGCGATACTAAAACCCTGGAAAAACCAGTATGATTACGGGGATGTCCGTCAACAGAAGGCAGTTTGTACAAGAAAGGATGTCAAACACATCATCTGGTGGTTTTTCTCACCATGAAACTGGTTAAACACTTCAGCAATCTGGCTTAAAAGAACCTATCACACAGTGTCATCTCACTTCTTGTGCAATACGCTCTGCTTACTGTGGGGAATCAAGTCATCAATCAGGTGCAATTCAAATTCAGTGTGATGTGTTGCACCCCGCTGGGCTTGCATGATGCAATTCCAGCCCACTTGCATGAAAGTGGCGTAGGCTGCAGCGAGGCAGCGCCTTGTTCTGGATTCAAGTCTGACTCAAGTCCACCAAGCCAGTGTCCCACAATCGACTTGATCGAAAACACGTTTTTAACGGCTCAGCCTAAAAATACTCAAAAATGGAATAAATGAACAAATATATATATATGTATATGTATGACTTATTTTTAACACTTCAGAAAAACTCATTTTTTTTTATTTGTACTGTCCTTGCCCTAAAGCAGTGTTATGAATTATTGACCGATTTAGGGGTTCCAATTACTTTACACAAAATACTCCACTTTGAGCATGTTTTGGGAGACATTATTTCATATTTTCATGTTTTCTTATTTAAAAAAAAAAAAAAGGAGTTAACAAAAAAAAAATTACAATTATGGCAACAGATGGATCTGAAGTAGTTCCATATATTTCTAGGCGTTGAAAAAGATAAATTGAGCACTTTGAGCATTTTTGGGGGACATTTTTTCATATTTTTGTGTTTTCTGATTTGTAAAAAAAAAAAGTACTCAACAAAAAATAATTACAATTATGGCAACAGACAGACCTGAAGTCGGTCTATATTTTTTTAAGCATTGAAAAAAATAATTGAGCACTTTGAGCATTTTTTGGGGGACATTTTTTCATATTTTTGTGTTTTCTGATTTGTAAAAAAAAAAGTACTCAACAAAAAATAATTACAATTATGGCAACAGACCTGAAATTGGTCAATATATTTTTAAGAGTTGAAAAAAATAATTGAGCACTTTGAGCAATTTTTGGGAGACAATTTTTCCATATTTTTGTGTTTTCTAATTTTTTAAAAATGAGTTAACAAAAAAAATGCAATTATGGCAACAGATAGACCTGAAGTCGGTCTATATTTTTTTAAGCATTGAAAAAAATAATTGAGCACTTTGAGCATTTTTTGGGGGACGTTTTTTCATATTTTTGTGTTTTCTGATTTGGAAAAAAAAAGTACTCAACAAAAAATAATTATAATTATGGCAACAGATACATCTTAAATTGGTTGATATATTTTTAAGCGTTAAAAAAAAAATTGAGAACTTTGAGCAATTTTTGGGAGATAATTGCTCCATATTTTTGTGTTTTCTAATTTTTTTTAAAATAAGTTAACAAAAAAAAATGCAATTATGGAAACAGATAAACCTGAAGTCGGTCTATATTTTTTTAAGCATTGAAAAAAATAATTAAGCACTTTGAGCATTTTTTGGAGGACGTTTTTTTCATATTTTTGTGTTTTCTGATTTGGAAAAAAAAAGTACTCAACAAAAAATAATTACAATTATGGCAACAGATAGATCTGAAATTGGTCGATATATTTTTAAGCGTTGAAAAAAATAATTGAACACTTTGAGCAATTTTTGGGAGACAATTTTTTAATATTTTTGTGTTTTCTAATTTTTTAAAAATGAGTTAACAAAAAAAATGCAATTATGGCAACAGATAGACCTGAAGTTGGTCTATATTTTTTTAAGCATTGAAAAAAATAATTGAGCACTTTGAGCATTTTTTGGGAGGCATTTTTTCGTATTTTTGTGTTTTCTTATTTTTTTTTTTTAAAAGAGGACTTTACAAAAAATAATTACAATTATAGCAACAGTTAGATCTGAAGTCGGTCTATATTTTTTTTAAGCGTTGTAAAAAATAATTGAGCACTTTGAGCATTTTGGGGGGGACATTTTTTCATATTTTGTGTTATTTAAAAAAAAAAAATGAGCAGGACTGTTTCTTTTGCTCCCTGACGGGGCGTCTGACATTTTCGAGGCTCCATCTGTTGAAAACAAAAGCAGCGGCCGCAGAATGTCCTGTCAGCATTCACCCAGAGACTTGGTCTGCTGGCCAGGTCACAGAGGACACAGTGGGGTCCCACAGTAAAGGAAACACCCACTTGTACCACATTTTACACACGACAGAGCCGCACCCACTCGGTCTTAGAAAACATTTTTTTCCAGATAGTAGCTGCAGATTCATACGTAAATGTGTCTTAACAGGGCAGTAAAACGGTTGTTTAAACAAAACAGAAGTCATGGTCATGGACCCACTAGCTGCGCAAGCCAAGCTAAACAGACTCAATAACTCCACAGTGACGTTTTGGTAAATTGATTACATTACGTAGAAATATGCATGGAAATACTCCTATAGACATCACACAGGGGACGCTTTAGTAAGTTAGAATAGTTTTAGTTATATTGTAAAACTTAAAAACGTGATTAATTTACAGTCTATAGAGGTACAAATGCCGAAGGCGGAACGGCACTTCTACTTCCGGCTGAAAGCTCTGCAGTGAGCAAATTCGTCCACAAGATGGCGCCATAGCGCACTCTATAAAACATATTTTCAGTGTCTTTGCATGTTTTGTTTTTTAATCATTGGCATTATGGCTCGTGCTTTGCAGTCGTCCGTGTGCGAGAAGATCATGGAGCTGCTGGGCCAGAACAAGATCGACCACCACCAGAGGCAGGTGGCCATCCTCAGCCAGGACAGCTTCTACAAGGTGCTGACCCCAGACCAGAAGGCCAAGACGCTCAAGGGCCAGTACAACTTTGACCATCCAGGTAAACAAATATTTCTACCCTTTTTTTTTTTTAGAAAACATTTTCATCATCTACGGCAGGGGTCACCAATCTTTTTGAAAGCAAGAGCTGCTTCCTGGGTACCGATTAATGCGAAGGGCTACCAGTTTGATACACACTTAACTAAATTGCCAGAAATAGCCAATTTGCTCAATTTACCTTTAACTTAATGTTATTATTAATAATTAATGATATTTATCTTTCTGGAAACACTGATCATCTTAATTATTCCTCACAATAAATATATATAGAAACAGATAAATATAAAAAAATAAATAAAGGGTATTTCTGTCAGTCATTCCGTAAGACATTTTTTTTCCTTCTACGGAAGGTTTTTTTTGGAGAGAATAAATGAAAAAAACACTTAATTGAAAGGTTTAAAAGAGAAAAAAAAACACGAACAAAATGAAAATTTAATTTTGAAACAGTTTATCGTCAATTTCGACTCTTTAAAATTCAAAATCCAACCAAATTAAAGAAGACAAAAGCTAGTTGATTTGAATCTTTTGGAAAAAATTTAAAAATTTTTTTATGGAGCATCATTAGTAATTTTTCCTGATTAAGATTAATTTTAGAATTTTGATAACATGTTTTAAATAGGTTAAAATCCAATCTGCACTTAGTTAGAATATATAACAAATTGGACCAAGCTATATTTCTAACAAAGAGAAATAATTTCTAGATTTTCCAGAACAAAAATTTTAAAAGAAATCCAAAAGACTTTGAAATTAGATTTGAACTTGATTCTACAGATTTTCTAGATTTGCCAGAATTTTTTTATTTTTATTTTAATCATGATAAGTTGGAAGAAATATTTCACAAATATTCTAAGTCGAAAAAACAGAAGCTAAAATGAAGAATTATTTTAAAATGTATTTATTATTCTTTACAATAAAAAAAAAAATACTTGAACATTGATTTAAATTGTCAGGAAAGAAGAGGAAGGAATTTAAAAGGTAAAAAGGCATATGTGTTTAAAAATCCTCAAATCATTTTTAAGGTTGTATTTTTTCTCTAAAATTGTCTTTCTGAAAGTTATAAGAAGCAAAGTAAAAACAATAAATGAATTTGCTCAATTTACCTTTAACTTTATGTTATTATTAATAATTAATGATATTTATCTTTGTGGAAACACTGATGATCTTAATTATTTCTCACAATAAATATATATAGAAACAGATAAATATAAAAAAAAAATAAAGGGTATTTCTGTCAGTTATTCCGTCAAACATTTTTTTTCCTTCTACAGAAGGTTTTTTTGTAGAGAATAAATGAAAAAAACACTTAATTGAACGGTTTAAAAGAGAAAAAAAAACACGAAAAAAATGAAAATTTAATTTTGAAACAGTTTATCTTCAATTTCGACTCTTTAAAATTCAAAATTCAACCAAATTAAAGAAGACAAAAACTGGTTGATTTGAATCTTTTTGAAAAAATTAAAAAAATAATTTATGGAACATCATTAGTAATTTTTCCTGATTAAGATTAATTTTACAATTTTGATGACATGTTTTAAATAGGTTAAAATCCAATCTGCACTTAGTTAGAATATATAACAAATTGGACCAAGCTATATTTCTAACAAAGAGAAATAATTTCTAGATTTTCCAGAACAAAAATTTTAAAAGAGATCCAAAAGACTTTGAAATTAGATTTGAATTTGATTCTACAGATTTTCTAGATTTGCCAGAATTTTTTTATTTTTATTTTAATCATGATAAGTTGGAAGAAATATTTCACAAATATTCTAAGTCGAAAAAACAGAAGCTAAAATGAAGAATTAAATTAAAATGTATTTATTATTCTTTACAATAAAAAAAAACTACTTGAACATTGATTTAAATTGTCAGGAAAGATGAGGAAGGAATTTAAAAGGTAAAAATGTATATGTGTTTAAAAATCCTCAAATCACTTTTAAGGTTGTATTTTTTCTCTAAAATTGTCTTTCTAAAAGTTATAAGAAGCAAAGTAAAAAAAAAAAAAAGAATTTATTCAAACAAGTGAAGACCAAGTCTTTCAAAAATGTTCTTGGATTTTCAAATTCTATTTGAGTTTTGTCTCTCTTAGAATTAAAAATGTCGGGCAAAATGAGACCAGCTTACTAGTAAATAAATATAATTTAAAAAATAGAGGCAGCTCACTGGTAAGTGCTGCTATTTGAGCTATTTTTAGAACAGGCCAGCGGGCGACTCATTTGGTCCTTACGGGCACGGCGTTGGTGACCCCTGGTCTACGGTCCAGTTCCCTCGAGGGTTGTCCACGTGCCAATATTTTGGTACCGGTACCTAGATGTATATACCTATATGTACTTTTCTAAATAAAGGGGACCACAAAAAATAGCATTATTGTGTTTATTTGAGCAAAAATCTTAAAAATGTAGTCCTTAAATAAAAAAGTGAACATATTGGACAACTTGTCTTTTAGTAGTAAGTAAACAAACAAAGACTCCTAATTAGTCTGCAGTAACATATTGTGTCATTTATACACCTATTATTGTGAACACATTATGAGGGACAAACTGTAAAAATGGATGATTAATCTACTTGTTCATTTACTGTTAATATCTGCTTATTTTCTGTTTGAACATGTTCTATCTACACTTCTGTTCAAATGTAATAATCACTTTTTCTAAACTTCTTTGATACTTGACATTAGTTTTGGATGATACCACACATTTAGGTGTCGATCCGATACCAAGTAGTTACAGGATCATACATTGGTCATATTCAAAGTCCTCATGTGTCCAGGCACTTATTTACTGACTTTATAAACATAATATACTTTTTTTTTTTTTTTTTTTAAAGGCAAACATTTTTTGCGACGATAAATATTGATGGAATATCGACTAAATATACACCTGTACTTGGTATCATTACAATGGATGTCAGGTGTTGATCCACCCATGGCGCTGTGTTTTGATAGCGGTGACACCGGTGAGTTATTGTATCCTCCTACGGTGTGTAGTGAAGCATGTTTAGCTACTCCTCGTCCTCCAGTGATAATGGTACTTGTAAGAAACTTACTTTATTTGTCAGCATGGAGGCCAGGATTAGTGATTTAGAAGTAGCTACAACACTGCAGACCCATGGTTGGATGTTTATCTTGACTTTTTACACCAAAATGCGTCCGTTCTCCCTTTCTGTCTACACACTGTGTCTGCTTGTAAGTACTCGGTGTGTGTGCGCTGCCCAACATGCTCCTCTGCTCCTAAAACCAGCAATGTCACCACATGATCACACGCTGTCATGCCCGTTAAAAAGGAAAAAAACGGGGAACCAGTACTTTTCAGAGTATAGTACAGAGTATAGTACAATACTAGTACCGCTATACTATACTAGTATCATGATACCCTCCAACCCTAGATCCCTCATACTCACCATTATGTGAATCTAGTTAATAGTGTGAGAGTCCAGTCCATAGTGGATCTAACATAATAGTGAGAGAGTCCAGTCCATAGTGGATCTAACATAATAGTGAGAGAGTCCAGTCCATAGTGGATCTAACATAATAGTGAGAGAGTCCAGTCCATAGTGGATCTAACATAATAGTGTGAGAGTCCAGTCTATAGTGGATCTAACATAATAGTGTGAGAGTCCAGTCTATAGTGGATCTAACATAATAGTGTGAGAGTCCAGTCCATAGTGGATCAAACATAATAGTGAGAGTCCAGTCCATAGTGGATCTAACATAATAGTGTGAGAGTCCAGTCCATAGTGGATCTAACATAATAGTGAGAGTCCAGTCCATAGTGGATCTAACATAATAGTGTGAGAGTCCAGTCCATAGTGGATCTAACATAATAGTGTGAGAGTCCAGTCCATAGTGGAGCTAACATAATAGTGAGAGTCCAGTCCATAGTGGAGCTAACATAATAGTGAGAGTCCAGTCCATAGTGGATCCAACATAATAGTGTGAGAGTCCAGCCCATAGTGGATCTAACATAATAGTGTGAGAGTCCAGTCCATAGTGGATCTAACATAATAGTGTGAGAGTCCAGTCCATAGTGGATCTAACATAATAGTGAGAGAGTCCAGTCCATAGTGGATCTAACATAATAGTGTGAGAGTCCAGTTCATAGTGGATCCAACATAATAGTGAGAGTCCAGTCCATAGTGGATCCAACATAATAGTGAGAGTCCAGTCCATAGTGGATCTAACATAATAGTGAGAGTCCAGTCCATAGTGAATCTAACATAATAGTGAGAGTCCAGTCCATAGTGGATCTAACATAATAGTGAGAGAGTCCAGTCCATAGTGGATCTAACATAATAGTGAGAGAGTCCAGTCCATAGTGGATCTAACATAATAGTGTGAGAGTCCAGTCCATAGTGGATCTAACATAATAGTGAGAGTCCAGTCCATAGTGGATCTAACATAATAGTGTGAGAGTCCAGTCCATAGTGGATCTAACATAATAGTGAGAGTCCAGTCCATAGTGGATCTAACATAATAGTGAGAGTCCAGTCCATAGTGGATCTAACATAATAGTGTGAGAGTCCAGTCCATAGTGGATCTAACATAATAGTGAGAGTCCAGTCCATAGTGGATCTAACATAATAGTGAGACAGTACAGTCTATGGTGGATCTAACATAATAGTGAGACAGTCCAGTCCATAGTGGATCTAACATAATAGTGAGAGTCTAGTCCATAGTGGATCTAACATAATAGTGAGACAGTCCAGTCTATGGTGGGGCCCTCAGGGTATCATCTTAAGTGGAGACAGGTCAGCATCGCAGAGACGTCCTCAACTGATGCACAGACGAGTGATCCACCGACTTTGAACAGCTAGCGCGTCATCTGGGGTCATCAGTAGTGTGTGAGGCAGCAGCTGATGCAAAGACGAGTGGTCCACTGACTTTGAACAGCTAGCGCCTCATCTGGGGTCATCAGTAGTGTGTGAGGCAGCAGCTGATGTACAGACGAGTGGTCCACCGACTTTGAACAGCTAGCGCCTCATCTGGGGTCATCAGTAGTGTGCGAGGGAGCAGCAGATGCACAGACAATACAGCTGCAGGTCCAGGCTGAGTGTTGCTTGCTTACAGATGCCTTCGACAACGACCTGATCATGCAGACGCTGCGACAGATCCTGCAGGGCAAGACTGTCCAGATTCCAGTTTATGATTTTGTCACCCATTCCAGGTGAGCTCTCCTCGGCGCTCTTTCTGCGGGAGTCCCAGCAAGACTCCCCTGAATGTGTGCTGACTGCTTTCAGGAAGGAGGAGTTCATCACCGTGTACCCGGCCGACGTGGTTCTGTTTGAGGGCATCCTGATGTTCTACTCGCAGGAGATCCGCGACCTCTTCCAGATGAAGCTGTTTGTGGACACCGACCCAGACACTCGGCTCTCTCGCAGAGGTCTGTGGACTCTTTTTTTTGTTTTGTGTGTGAAGCAGCATCTCGACCAGGGGTGGCCGAGCTCTTTTCCCCCGAGGGCCACACACTGACACCTCAAGGCGTGCGGGGGCCACTTTGATATTTGTCATTTATTTCAACCATTACAGTATATATAGTTTTTTCACCTTTATATAAATGTGTTTGTGTGTGTGTGTGTGTTTGTGTTTGTGTTTGTGTTTGTGTGTGTGTGTGTGTGTGTGTGTGTGTGTGTGTGTGTATATATATATATATCCATCCATCCATTTCTACCGCTTATTCCCTTTTAGGGGTCGCGGGGGGCGCTGGCGCCTATCTCAGCTATAATCGGGCGGAAGGCAGGGTACACCCTGGACAAGTCGCCACCTCATATATATATACACACACACACACATACATACATACATACATACATACATATATATATATATATATATATATATATATATATATATATATATATATATATATATATATATATATATATATATATATATATATATATATATATATATATATGTATGTATGTATGTATGTATGTATGTATGTATGTATGTATGTATGTGTGTGTGTGCGTGTATATGTGTATATATATATGAGGTGGCGACTTGTCCAGGGTGTACCCTGCCTTCCGCCCGATTATAGCTGAGATAGGCGCCAGCGCCCCCCGCGACCCCTAAAAGGGAATAAGCGGTAGAAAATGGATGGATGGATATATATATATATGTATGTATGTATGTATGTATGTATGTATGTATGTATGTATAGATACACATACATATATGTATGCCAGCGGGTGTATGGACGGTGTAGCCAGGAGTCGTGGATACATTGCATTCTTTGTAGGTGTTGTGTTGCGTTTGTGGTGTGTTGCAGGACCGGTGTTCTCCAGAAGTGTGTTTGTCATCGTTTAATGTGGGTTTCGCGGAGTGTGGCACGTATTGGTAGGAGTGTTGAAGTTGTTTTATATCACAACCATTAGTGTGATCTGTATGGCTGTGGAACAAGACCCCTGGTTTACACACAGTAAAAGTAAAAAAAAACCTCCTCCGCCATTTTGAAAATGACAGCAGGGGAAGCGTCCCTCGTGACGTCACAAATTTGACCCGGCGGTAAAAGTAAGCATGCACTTATTAATTTGGGGAGCGAGATTTACCCGGCAGTAATTCAAGTCAGGCGCATATTACATGCCCGGTGGCTATTCAAGGAAATATGGTACATATATATGTACAGTATATATACACATTCATATGTAAATGTGTATATCTGTATATAATTTATATATACACACACAAACATATTAGTGTGTGTGTGTCTTGCTGTTGAAGTCAGTTTGCACTAAAGACGTCATTTTAAAGATTGCTCAAGGGCAGCCAGTTATCCCATAGTGGAAAGTGTTTAGTGGGTGCCAATGATAAGTCAGCACCGCCTTGTTCCCCAAGGTGTGGTGAATATCTATCATGTCGCAGACCGCGTGGGGGCGTGCTTGTTGACTCTGGCGTGCTAACACAACGCCCTCGTGTGCTCATGGCCGCCATGCCCGAGTGGCTCCCTCGCAGCAGTGCACTATGACACAACCATTGCTGCCTCAAACACCACAACTTAGGGGACATGTTTGATGACACCCAGTGTGATGTCATTCTGTATTCACCATGAAGACACCGGCTGTATTCTGACTTGAAGGCTTTTGTTTTGGGGAACGGGTGTTTATATTGTATGCTTTCAAGCTGCACAACACTTTGAGTCGTGTGTGGAACATGAACACATCCTGAGTCAGGATGTGTTCATGTTCCACACACGAGTCAGGATGTGTTGATGTTCCACATACGAGTCCGGATGTGTTCATGTTCCACATACGAGTCCGGATGTGTTCATGTTCCACATACGAGTCCGGATGTGTTCATGTTCCACACACGAGTCCGGATGTGTTCATGTTCCACACACGAGTCCGGATGTGTTCATGTTCCACACACGAGTCAGGATATATTCATGTTCCACACACGAGTCAGGATGTATTCATGTTCCACACACCAGTTAGGATGTATTCATGTTCCACACACGAGTCAGGATGTATTCATGTTCCACATACGAGTCCGGATGTGTTCATGTTCCTTACACGAGTCAGGATATATTCATGTTCCAAACACCAGTCAGGATGTATTCATGTTCCACGTACGAGTCCGGATGTGTTCATGTTCCACACACGAGTCAGGATATGTTCATGTTCCACACACGAGTCAGGATGTATTCATGTTCCACACACCAGTTAGGATGTATTCATGTTCCACACACCAGTCAGGATGTATTCATGTTCCACACACCAGTCAGGATGTATTCATGTTCCACACACCAGTCAGGATGTATTCATGTTCCACACACCAGTCAGGATGTGTTCATGTTCCACACACCAGTCAGGATGTGTTCATGTTCCACACACCAGTCAGGATGTGTTCATGTTCCACACACCAGTCAGGATGTGTTCATGTTCCACACACCAGTCAGGATGTGTTCATGTTCCACACACCAGTCAGGATGTGTTCATGTTCCACACACCAGTCAGGATGTGTTCATGTTCCACACACCAGTCAGGATGTGTTCATGTTCCACACACCAGTCAGGATGTATTCATGTTCCACACACCAGTCAGGATGTATTCATGTTCCACACACCAGTCAGGATGTGTTCATGTTCCACACACCAGTCAGGATGTGTTCATGTTCCACACACCAGTCAGGATGTGTTCATGTTCCACACACCAGTCAGGATGTGTTCATGTTCCACACACCAGTCAGGATGTGTTCATGTTCCACACACCAGTCAGGATGTGTTCATGTTCCACACACCAGTCAGGATGTGTTCATGTTCCACACACCAGTCAGGATGTGTTCATGTTCCACACACCAGTCAGGATGTGTTCATGTTCCACACACCAGTCAGGATGTGTTCATGTTCCACACACCAGTCAGGATGTGTTCATGTTCCACACACCAGTCAGGATGTGTTCATGTTCCACACACCAGTCAGGATGTGTTCATGTTCCTCACACCAGTCAGGATGTGTTCATGTTCCTCACACCAGTCAGGATGTGTCCATGTTCCACACACCAGTCAGGATGTGTTCATGTTCCACACACCAGTCAGGATGTGTTCATGTTCCACACACCAGTCAGGATGTGTTCATGTTCCACACACCAGTCAGGATGTGTTCATGTTCCTCACATTCACTATCAATATCTTTACAATAAAATAGGATGGCAGGTGTATAATTAACTACAATCCTCCATAAAATGGATGCCCCATCTTTAATAAATATCAATATTGATAAAAAGAAAATTAGTTTTGTTTAATACAATTCTGCCCAAACATTGAATAAAGTCAAATACTAAAAAGGCAACAAAAGAACTATCAACACTTCTTGTCTAATTTCAATGTGTGCAGCAGATACACCTGGCGATCACAAACACTTTTATCAAAACATTTTTTTTTATCAATGAAGAACCACAAATAACCTGAAAATGTATATTTTTGAACACCCCGACTATCAAATGTTATTTTTTTGTTCATTTGAACAATTCAGACTAATACATTTAAAAATGTTACTGTATTTGCATCTTTGTCATTTGGTTCACTTCCTTGTAGGTTTGTACAGTATACTGCTACTAATTAATCAAACTCTGTGTGAAAAGTACCGGTTCCCCATGTTTATTTTTAACGGGCATGACATCATGTGGTGACATTGCTGCTTTACCAGCAGAGGAGCATGTTGGGCAGCGCACACACACAGAGTACTTACAAGCAGACACAGAATGTGGACAGAAAAGGGAGAATGGACTCATTTTGGTGTAAAAAAGTAAACATAAAGGTGAAGTTATAACACTGAAACACCCTCAGCTCCTTAAAGACATGGCTAGTAGGTGGCTAATGTCCATCCACAGTGTTTTAGCGACTTTTAAATCACTTATCCTGGCCTCCATGGCGACAAATAAAGTTAACATTATCACCGGGGGATGAGGAATAGCTAAACATGCTTCACTACACAGCGTAGGAGGATACAATAGCTCACCACCGTCACAATGTAAACAAACACCTGACATCCACTGTAATGATACCAAGTACAGGAGTGTATCTAGTCAATGCTACTATGATTACATCGATATTTTTTTTCCTTTTTAAAAAATTCATAAGTTTTTAAAGTCATTAAATACGTCCCTGGACACATGAGGACTTTGAATATGACCAATGTATAATCCTGTAACTACTTGGTATCGGATCGACACCTAAGTGTGTGGTATCATCCAAAACTAATGTCAAGTATCAAAGAAGAGATGAATTAGTGATTTTTATATTTGAACAGAAGTGTAGATAGAACATGTTAAAAGAGAAAACAGCGCGACACCTACCCTTTACATCAGTATTTCTTAACCATATTATTATTGCTTTTTTTTGGTGTTATATTTTATTGTATGATTCTGTAACTACTTGGTATCGGATCCATACCTAAATGTGTGGTATCATCCAAAACTAATGTCAAGTATCAAAGAAGAGAAGAATAAGTGATTATTACATTTGAACAGAAGTGTAGATAGAACATGTTAAAACAGAAAATAAGCAGATATTAACAGTAAATGAACAAGTAATATTTTTTTTACAGTTTGTCCCTCATAATGTGTATAAAATAATAGGTGTATAAATGACACAATATGTTACTGCAGTCTAATTAGGAGTCTTTGTTTGTTTACTTACTACTAAAAGACAAGTCTAGTATGTTCAACATTTTATTGAAGGACTAAATGACAATAATAAACAAAAGTTTCATGTACACCAAGATATTTACTTCCAATGAAGACAACAGTGACATTCTTTGTGGTGCCTTTTTTATTTAGAAAATAATTGAAACACATTTTGGTAGCGGTACCAAAATGTTGGTGTGGTGACACAACTTCCTGCTGTCATTCCCACAAACACATTTGAACACTTTTCCTTCTCGTAGGAATGCCCGACTTTTGGTGTGTTTGACTCATCTCTCATCTCTCGTCTCTCATCTCTAATCTCTCGTCCCTCATCTCTAATCTCTCGTCCCTCATCTCTAATCTCTCGTCCCTCATCTCTAATCTCTCGTCCCTCGTCTCTAATCTCTCGTCCCTCATCTCTAATCTCTCGTCCCTCATCTCTAATCTCTCGTCCCTCATCTCTAATCTCTCGTCCCTCATCTCTCGTCCCTCATCTCTCGTCCCTCATCTCTCGTCCCTCATCTCTCGTCTCTCGTCCCTCATCTCTCGTCCCTCATCTCTCGTCTCTCATCTCTCGTCCCTCATCTCTCGTCCCTCATCTCTCGTCTCTCGTCCCTCATCTCTCGTCCCTCATCTCTCGTCCCTCATCTCTCATCCCTCATCTCTCGTCCCTCATCTCTCGTCCCTCATCTCTCGTCCCTCATCTCTCGTCTCTCATCTCTCGTCTCTCATCTCTCGTCCCTCATCTCTCGTCCCTCGTCTCTCGTCTCTCGTCCCTCATCTCTCGTCCCTCATCTCTCGTCCCTCATCTCTCGTCCCTCATCTCTCGTCCCTCGTCTCTCGTCCCTCGTCTCTCATCTCTCGTCCCTCGTCCCTCATCTCTCGTCCCTCATCTCTAATCTCTCGTCCCTCATCTCTAATCTCTCGTCCCTCATCTCTCGTCCCTCGTCCCTCATCTCTCGTCCCTCATCTCTCGTCCCTCATCTCTCGTCCCTCGTCTCTCGTCCCTCATCTCTCGTCCCTCATCTCTCGTCCCTCATCTCTCGTCCCTCATCCCTCGTCTCTCGTCCCTCGTCTCTCGTCCCTCATCCCTCGTCCCTCATCTCTCGTCTCTCATCTCTCGTCCCTCATCTCTCGTCCCTCATCTCTCGTCCCTCGTCCCTCGTCCCTCGTCTCTCGTCCCTCGTCCCTCGTCTCTCGTCCCTCGTCCCTCGTCTCTCGTCCCTCGTCCCTCATCTCTCGTCCCTCGTCCCTCGTCTCTCGTCTCTCGTCCCTCATCTCTCGTCCCTCATCTCTCGTCCCTCATCTCTCGTCCCTCATCTCTCGTCTCTCATCTCTCGTCCCTCATCTCTCGTCTCTCGTCCCTCATCTCTCGTCCCTCATCTCTCGTCCCTCATCTCTCGTCCCTCATCTCTCGTCCCTCATCTCTCGTCCCTCGTCTCTCGTCCCTCGTCCCTCATCTCTCGTCCCTCGTCTCTCGTCCCTCATCTCTCGTCCCTCGTCCCTCATCTCTCGTCCCTCGTCTCTCGTCCCTCGTCTCTCGTCTCTCGTCCCTCATCTCTCGTCCCTCATCTCTCGTCCCTCATCTCTCGTCCCTCATCTCTCGTCTCTCATCTCTCGTCCCTCATCTCTCGTCCCTCATCTCTCGTCCCTCGTCCCTCGTCTCTCGTCCCTCGTCTCTCGTCCCTCGTCCCTCATCTCTCGTCCCTCGTCCCTCATCTCTCGTCCCTCATCTCTCGTCCCTCGTCCCTCATCTCTCGTCCCTCGTCTCTCATCTCTCGTCCCTCATCTCTCGTCCCTCATCTCTCGTCCCTCGTCCCTCGTCCCTCATCTCTCGTCCCTCGTCCCTCGTCTCTCATCTCTCGTCCCTCATCTCTCGTCTCTCGTCCCTCATCTCTCGTCCCTCATCTCTCGTCCCTCATCTCTCGTCCCTCGTCTCTCATCTCTCGTCCCTCATCTCTCGTCCCTCGTCTCTCGTCCCTCGTCCCTCATCTCTCGTCCCTCGTCTCTCGTCCCTCATCTCTCGTCCCTCGTCCCTCATCTCTCGTCCCTCGTCTCTCGTCCCTCGTCCCTCATCTCTCGTCCCTCATCTCTCGTCCCTCATCTCTCGTCCCTCATCTCTCGTCCCTCATCTCTCGTCTCTCATCTCTCGTCCCTCATCTCTCGTCCCTCATCTCTCGTCCCTCGTCCCTCGTCTCTCGTCCCTCGTCTCTCGTCCCTCGTCCCTCATCTCTCGTCCCTCGTCCCTCATCTCTCGTCCCTCATCTCTCGTCCCTCGTCCCTCATCTCTCGTCCCTCGTCTCTCATCTCTCGTCCCTCATCTCTCGTCCCTCATCTCTCGTCCCTCGTCCCTCGTCCCTCATCTCTCGTCCCTCGTCCCTCGTCTCTCATCTCTCGTCCCTCGTCCCTCATCTCTCGTCCCTCATCTCTAATCTCTTGTCTCTCGTCTCTCGTCCCTCATCTCTCGTCCCTCATCTCTCGTCTCTCGTCCCTCATCTCTCGTCCCTCATCTCTCGTCCCTCGTCCCTCATCTCTCGTCTCTCATCTCTCGTCCCTCATCTCTCGTCCCTCATCTCTCGTCCCTCGTCTCTCGTCTCTCGTCCCTCGTCCCTCGTCCCTCGTCTCTCGTCCCTCGTCCCTCATCTCTCGTCCCTCGTCCCTCATCTCTCGTCCCTCGTCCCTCATCTCTCGTCCCTCGTCTCTCGTCCCTCGTCCCTCATCTCTCGTCCCTCGTCCCTCGTCTCTCGTCCCTCGTCCCTCGTCTCTCATCTCTCGTCCCTCGTCCCTCATCTCTCGTCCCTCGTCCCTCGTCTCTCGTCTCTCGTCCCTCGTCCCTCGTCCCTCGTCTCTCGTCTCTCATCTCTCGTCCCTCATCTCTCGTCCCTCATCTCTCGTCCCTCGTCCCTCGTCTCTCGTCCCTCATCTCTCGTCCCTCATCCCTCGTCCCTCATCTCTCGTCCCTCATCTCTCGTCCCTCATCTCTCGTCCCTCGTCCCTCGTCCCTCGTCTCTCGTCCCTCGTCCCTCGTCTCTCGTCCCTCGTCCCTCGTCTCTCGTCCCTCGTCCCTCGTCTCTCGTCCCTCGTCCCTCGTCCCTCGTCTCTCGTCTCTCGTCCCTCATCTCTCGTCCCTCATCTCTCGTCCCTCATCTCTCGTCCCTCATCTCTCGTCTCTCATCTCTCGTCCCTCATCTCTCGTCCCTCATCTCTCGTCTCTCGTCCCTCGTCTCTCGTCCCTCATCTCTCGTCCCTCATCTCTCGTCCCTCATCTCTCGTCCCTCATCTCTCGTCCCTCGTCTCTCATCTCTCGTCCCTCATCTCTCGTCCCTCATCTCTCGTCCCTCGTCCCTCATCTCTCGTCCCTCGTCCCTCATCTCTCGTCCCTCGTCTCTCGTCCCTCATCTCTCGTCCCTCGTCCCTCATCTCTCGTCCCTCATCTCTCGTCTCTCATCTCTCGTCCCTCGTCTCTCGTCCCTCGTCTCTCGTCTCTCGTCCCTCATCTCTCGTCCCTCATCTCTCGTCCCTCATCTCTCGTCCCTCATCTCTCGTCCCTCATCTCTCGTCCCTCATCTCTCGTCCCTCGTCTCTCGTCCCTCGTCTCTCGTCCCTCGTCTCTCGTCCCTCGTCTCTCGTCCCTCGTCTCTCGTCCCTCGTCCCTCGTCTCTCGTCCCTCGTCTCTCGTCCCTCGTCTCTCGTCCCTCGTCTCTCGTCCCTCGTCCCTCGTCTCTCGTCCCTCGTCTCTCGTCCCTCATCTCTCGTCCCTCGTCCCTCATCTCTCGTCCCTCGTCTCTCGTCCCTCGTCCCTCATCTCTCGTCCCTCGTCTCTCATCTCTCGTCCCTCATCTCTCGTCCCTCATCTCTCGTCCCTCGTCCCTCATCTCTCGTCCCTCGTCCCTCGTCTCTCATCTCTCGTCCCTCGTCCCTCATCTCTCGTCCCTCATCTCTAATCTCTTGTCTCTCGTCTCTCGTCCCTCATCTCTCGTCCCTCATCTCTCGTCTCTCGTCCCTCATCTCTCGTCCCTCATCTCTCGTCCCTCGTCCCTCATCTCTCGTCTCTCATCTCTCGTCCCTCATCTCTCGTCCCTCATCTCTCGTCTCTCGTCCCTCGTCCCTCGTCCCTCGTCCCTCGTCTCTCGTCCCTCGTCCCTCGTCCCTCATCTCTCGTCCCTCGTCCCTCATCTCTCGTCCCTCGTCCCTCGTCTCTCGTCCCTCGTCCCTCGTCTCTCATCTCTCGTCCCTCGTCCCTCGTCCCTCGTCTCTCGTCCCTCGTCCCTCGTCCCTCGTCTCTCGTCTCTCGTCCCTCGTCCCTCGTCCCTCGTCTCTCGTCTCTCGTCCCTCGTCCCTCGTCCCTCGTCCCTCGTCTCTCGTCCCTCGTCCCTCGTCCCTCGTCTCTCGTCCCTCGTCCCTCGTCCCTCGTCCCTCGTCCCTCGTCCCTCGTCCCTCGTCCCTCGTCCCTCGTCCCTCGTCCCTCGTCCCTCGTCCCTCGTCCCTCGTCCCTCGTCCCTCGTCCCTCGTCCCTCGTCTCTCGTCCCTCATCTCTCGTCCCTCATGTCTCGTCCCTCATCTCTCATCCATCGTGTCTCGTCTCTAATCCTTCATCCCTCGTCTCTCGTCCCTCATCTCTCGTCTCTCATCCCTCATCTCTCATCCCCCATCTCCCATCTCTCGTCTCTCATCCCTCATCTCTCGTCCCTCATCTCTCATCCCTCAACCTGCGTGTGTGTGCACAGTTCTCCGAGACATCGGCGAGCGCGGGCGAGAACTGGAACAAGTGCTGGCGCAGTACATCACCTTCGTCAAACCTGCGTTTGAGGAGTTCTGCCTCCCCGTACGTGACACACCACTCTGCACAACTTGTGCCCTCCAGTTGTTGACCCCTCCCCTCTTTTCTCCACCAGACCAAGAAGTACGCGGACGTGATCATCCCCCGAGGAGCGGACAACCTGGGTGAAGTTAGCGCTCGAACGTCTGGATGTTTGTTGTTTTGTGTTGTTGTTGCTGACCGGCGGCCTCCTTGTCCCCAGTGGCCATCAACTTGATAGTCCAGCACATCCAGGACATTCTGACCGGCGGCCCCAGCAAGCGCCAGAACGGCTGCACCAACGGCCTGAGCACCACCCCACGCCAGCGACGGACGTCCGAGTCCAGCAGCCGGCCGCATTGACCCGGCCGCGCCTCTCTTCCCAGGGAGGAGAGGGTGTACATAACGCATCACTGTATTTAAGATGAGCCGGAGGGAAAAAAAAGATTTGCATCCACAATCCAAATGCCTTTTTATTACCATGACTACTCCTTCTTAGTTCTTCATTGTCCCATTTTCTATGGCTTCTCCTCACAAGACCACCTGTGTCCCCTTCAGTTGTGTTTTTTTATTTTTATTTTAAACTGATAAAACTTGAACCCCCGCTTGATTGGGAGTGTGGTAAATATTTGTTCAGCAACTTGAAGCAAACCCAGATTGCACTTTGTATTTGTTTGATGATCTCGGGCTTGTGTTCATTGTGAAGTATTCAGTTCAACACTACAGCGTCTGGAACCCAACTCAGCTCGCCTGACGTCGCCGAGCTGCACACGGTTCTGTGCTGACACGTACTCAGGTTAACACAAGGTCATCGCCGCAGCAATATCCGTCAGGCTCCGCCACAAAAGGCCTCCGCAAAGTGGCCTCAGGTGAACGCGCACAGCAAGTAATCGCGACCGTTTCCGGGGACACTTCCGGTTACAATAATTAAAAAAGAAAAAAGCTTTGAATCATTTTTCTATTCGGCTTTGCGTATTTATTTTGTATTGTTCGACTGACTGGATTATTTGTACAGTTAAAAGATGAGTGCGTGAATTGTAAATTAACGACTGATTGACTTTGCAATTTAGTCAATAAACGGATGTCACCAAGTGTGTACTGTCTTTTTTTTTTTCCATCCAGGGCGAATTCTACATTTTGCCCACCCAGCGCTATTAAATCCAGCCTGTCCACCTTAGGACTTTGATTGATACTTTTATTAGTAGATTGCACAGTTCAGTACATATGTTACCACTAAATTTAAGTCTCACCTTAAAACTCATCTGTATACTCTAGCCTTTAAATAGACCTCCTTTTTAGACCAGTTGATCTGCCGCTTCTTTTCTTCCTCCTATGTCCCCCCCCTCCCTTGTGGAGGGGGTCCGGTCCGATGACCATGGATGAAGTACTGGCTGTCCAGAGTCGAGACCCAGGATGGATTGCTCGTCGGGACCCAGGATGGACCGCTCGCCTGTATCGGTTGGGGACATCTCTGCGCTGCTGATACGCCTCCGCTTGAGATGGTTTCCTGTGGACGGGACTCTCGCTGCTGTCTTGGATCCGCTTGAACTGAACTCTCGCGGCTGTGTTGGAGCCACTATGGATTGAACTTTCACAGTATCATGTTAGACCCGCTCGACATCCATTGCTTTCGGTCCCCTAGAGGGGGGGGTTGCCCACATCTGAGGTCCTCTCCAAGGTTTCTCATAGTCAGTATTGTCACTGGCGTCCCACTGGATGTGAATTCTCCCTGCCCACTGGGTGTGAGTTTTCCTTGCCCTTTTGTGGGTTCTTCCGAGGATGTTGTAGTCGTAATGATTTGTGCAGTCCTTTGAGACATTTGTGATTTGGGGCTGTATAAATAAACATTGATTGATTGATTGAAATGGTAACACCCCAATAAGTTTTTCAACTTGTTTAAGTCGGGGTCCACGTTAATCAATTCATGGACCATGATTCAATGCTGAACTCTTACTTTTTAATAACTTAAAACAATGCAATACATAATTACAAGAATAAAAATAAATACTCTTATCATTGAACTTGAGAGCTGCGATTTACAGAGCGTCCCTGAAAGCAGCAGGATTCAAGATGGTGGTACCTTCCTTTGTTGACCAGCGCGAGTCCAATAACGCATGCGCAAAGAATCGTGAGGCGCAAAAGCAAATGTCTATTAATTTGATTAACATCGGTTTACATTTTTGTGACACAATTATAAACAATAAAATACAAAAAATAAAAAAGAGAACAAAATAAATACTGTTATCATTAAACTTGAGCGCTGCAATTTACCGAGCGTCCCTGAAAGCAGCAGGATTCAAGATGGTGGTGCCTTCCTTTTGTTGACGAGCACGAGTCCAGTAACGCATGCGCAAAGGTCTATTTAATTTATTCAATTAACATAGAATGACTTTTTTGTGACGCAATTGAAACAATACAACACATGATTACAAGAATAAAAAAAATATCAAAATAAATACTCTTATTATCATTGAACTCGAGCGCTGCAATTTACAGAGCGTCCCTGAAAGCGTCCAGTAACGCATGCGCAAAGAATCGTGAGGCGCAAGAGCAAATGTCTATTAATAAATTAACATCGGTTTACATTTTTGAAACACAATTATAAACAATGCAAGACAAAATTACAGAAATAAAAAATATATATATTATAACCTATTTTTATGGACTTGCCTCTTTGCGATGTCAAGTTCCTGTTATAAATTCTTAAACAGTATATGCCTTATGAGAAAACGTTCCACCACTTCTGCCTTCAAAATAAAAGCTCAAGTTATATATTGTATAACAGGAACTTAACCGCACAAAAAGGCACGTCCATAAAAATAGGTTACATTTATGTAGCCTGTTTGTACAAGTCCTTAAAAAAATAGGTTACATTTAAAAACTCCGCTCCACAACTTCCGCTCTTAGCGCCTTCAAAATAAGAGCTCAAGGCATATACTGCAAAACAGCTCATAACAGGAATTTAACAACACAAAGAGGCAAGTCCATAAAAATAAGTTACATTTATATATCCTATTTCTACAAGTCCATAACAATAAGTTACATTTAAAAAAAATCCGCTCCACCACAACGTGTCACCACCTCCGCTCTTTTTGCCTTCAAAATAAGAGCTCAAGGCATATAACAGCTTGTAACAGAACCTTCACATCACAAAGAGGCAAGTCCATAAAAATAGGTTCCATTTAAAAACCCCGCTCCACCACAACGTGTCGTGAATTGATTAACGTGGACCCCGACTTACACAAGTTGAAAAACTTATTGGGGTGTTACCATTTAGTGGTCAATTGTGGCGACTTGTCCAGGGTGTACCCCGCCTTCCGCCCGATTGTAGCTGAGATAAGCACCAGCGCCCCCCGCGACCACGAAAGGGAATAAGCGGTAGAAAATGGATGGATGGATGTACTGTACTGTGCAATCTACTAATACAAGTTTCAATCAATCAATGTCACCACTTCCGCTCGCCGCGCCTTCAAAATAAGAGCACAATGCATATTACTGTATAACAGTTTATAACAGAAACTTCACATCACAAAGAGGTAAGTCCATAAAAATGGGTTACATTATCATTGAACTTGAGCGCTGCAATTTACAGAGCGTCCCTGAAAGTAGCAGAATTTAATCAATCAATCAATCAATCAATGTTTACTTATATAGCCCTAAATCACTAGTGTCTCAAAGGGCTGCACAAACCACTACGACATCCTCGGTAGGCCCACATAAGGGCAAGGAAAACTCACACCCAGTGGGACGTCGGTGACAATAATGACTATGAGAACCTTGGAGAGGAGGAAAGCAATGGATGTGGAGCGGGTCTAACATGATACTGTGAAAGTTCAATCCATAATGGATCCAACACAGTCGCGAGAGTCCAGTCCAAAGCGGATCCAACACAGCAGCGAGAGTCCCGTTCACAGCGGAGCCAGCAGGAAACCATCCCAAGCGGAGGCGGATCAGCAGCGCAGGGATGTCCCCAGCCGATACACAGGCAAGCAGTACATGGCCACCGGATCGGACCGGACCCCCTCCACAAGGGAGAGTGGGACATAGAAGAAAAAGAAAAGAAACGGCAGATCAACTGGTCTAAAAAGGGAGTCTATTTAAAGGCTAGAGTATACAAATAAGTTTTAAGGTGAGACTTAAATGCTTCTACTGAGGTGGCATCTCAAACTGTTACCGGGAGGGCATTCCAGAGTAATTTAAGAAAAAAACATTTTGTTGACCAATAACGCATGCGCAAAAGCAAATGTCTGTTCATTTAATTAACATCGGCTTACATTTTTTGTGACGCGATTACGACAATCCGAGACATAATTTCGAGAATAAAAAAAACAAAACCTTTATTATCATTGAAGTTGAGCACTGCGATTTACGGAGCGCCCCCTGAACGCAGCACAGTTCAAGATGGTGGTACGTTGTAAACATTGAAACATTTCAGCGTTTATCGTGCGCCTTTCGATAATATTCCCCGTGTTGTTCCCCCTGACAGAAATACGGACTCCAGTTCAAAGCCACCCTGGAGAACATAACCAACGTGAGGCCAGTGGGTGACGACTTCCGCTGGTTTCTGAAGGTCCGTCAAGCTAGCGTGCTAATATCGATACTGATTGCTACAAACATCGATTAGGACACTTTGATATTTTGTCTTTGGGGATAATTATCCGATTTTATGCTGCAGAGGACGTTACTTTATTGCTCTTTCACACAGTCTGTGCTCCTTTTCAACCTGCTGTTTGCTTTGTTCTCAGCTGAAGTGTGGCAACTGTGGTGAGATCCCGGATAAATGGCAGTATGTCACCCAGGCGGTGAGAGACACAACAAATAATCCTGCTCCTTCAACCATCTTCTATTTCCTCACATATCTTTGTCTTTTGCAACATGTATGTGCAGGAGAGCACGCCACTGAAAGGAGGGAGGGGAAGTGCCAGCATGGTGCAGAAGTGTAAACTTTGCTCCAGGGAAAACTCAATTGGTAAGAACTTTACATTCATTTGGACTTTGTGCAAACTCCTGATCGATAAATGAATCTGTCTTCATGCAGATATTCTGGGGGACACGATCACGCCTTATAATGTAAGCACACACCCTGACCCTAGACTAGTTCTTCTTAAAGGCCTCCTGAAATGAGATGTTCTTATTTAAACGGGGATAACAGGTCCATTCTATGTGTCATACTTGATCATTTCACAATATTGCCATATTTTTGCTGAAAGGATTTAGTAGAGAACATCCACGATAAAGTTCGCAACTTTAGGTTGCTAATAAAAAAGCTTTGTAGCAGACGATGTGCGCGTGACGTCACGGGTTGTGGAGCTCCTCACATCTGAACATTGTTTACAATCATGGCCACCAGCACCGAGAGCGATTCGGACCGAGAAAGCGACAATTTCCCCATTTAATTTGAGCAAGGATGAAAGATTTGTGGATGAGGAAAGTGAGAGTGAAGGACTAGAACAGGGGTAGGGAACCTATGGCTCTAGAGCCAGATGTGGCTCACGGGTTGTGGAGCTCCTCACATCTGAACATTGTTTACAATCATGGCCACCAGCAGCGAGAGCGATTCGGACCGAGAAAGCGACAATTTCCCCATTTAATTTGAGCAAGGATGAAAGATTTGTGGATGAGGAAAGTGAGAGTGAAGGACTAGAACAGGGGTAGGGAACCTATGGCTCTAGAGCCAGATGTGGCTCACGGGTTGTGGAGCTCCTCACATCTGAACATTGTTTACAATCATGGCCACCAGCAGCGAGAGCGATTCGGACCGAGAAAGCGACAATTTCCCCATTAATTTGAGCAAGGATGAAAGATTTGTGGATGAGGAAAGTGAGAGTGAAGGACTAGAACAGGGGTAGGGAACCTGTGGCTCTTTTGATGACTGCATCTGGCTCTCGGATAAATCTTAGCTGACATTGCTTAACACGATAATTATGAATAATTTCGCTGGTAATCACAGTGCAAAATATAAAACATTCTCATGCATTTAAATTCATCCGTCCGTTTTCTACCGCACCTGTTCAAGAAGTCGCATTAACGGTAAGAAGTTATTTATGTCACGATGGGGGGGGGGGGTCGCACCTTGCTGCGGGGTCGTTCCCCCAGGAAGGCAGACGGACTACTCGGGACATGGCATTTAGGTAAAAACATGATTTAATTTAAACTAAAAAAAGATACAAACAAAAATCGCTCACAGTGGAGGCACAACTTGGGCTAAGGAACAAAGCTAACGCATTAACAGACTATGAACATAAATCAAACAAAACTTACTTGGCATGGCATGAAGCACGAAACCATGGCAAGATCACATTGACGCCAGGGCGACTGACTGGCAAAGACGAGCTTAAATACTGCCTCTGATTAGTGCTCGGGAAGCAGGTGAGCGGGCATTTTGGCCACCAGAGACAGGTGGACAAAATGAGTGACCAAGGAAACCAGACAAGGGAGTGGAAAAAAACAGGAAACTAAAGAGTCCAAAGGACAAACAGCACATGGCCAAACAAAAACATTTATTATTTATTATTGGTTAGCTTCAGAATAACAATGTTATTAAAAATAATAAGAGACTTATTATACTCTAAAAATGTTGATCTTACTTAAAAATGCACGCATTTAGTTGTATTCAGTGTTAAAAAATATGATATGGCTCTCACTGAAATACATTTTGAAATATTTGGCTTTCATGGCTCTCTCAGCCAAAAAGGTTCCCGACCCCTGGACTAGAAGAACAAAACAAAACAAAAAAAGGGCAGTGTGAGCGATTCAGATGTTATTAGACACATTTACTAGGATAATTCTGGAAAATCCTTTATCTGCGTATTGTGTTACTAGTGTTTTAGTGAGATTATAAAGTCATACCTGAAAGTCGGAGCGGTGTGGTGACCGCCAGTGTCTCTGATGGAAGCCACGGAGGAGCCAAGAAAGTCTCTGACAGCTGCAGGAGGACGCAAGCTCCGCTCATGTCTCCGTTAAGAGCCGACTTATTACCACAATTTTCTCACCGAAACCTGCCGGTTGACATGTGGTCGGGAACCATGTTCGCTTGACCGCTCTGTTCCATATTAAAGCTTCACAACAAACAAAGAAACACCGGCTGTGTTTTTGTTGCGAAAGGCAGCTGCAATCCACCGCTTTCCACCAACAGCATTCTTCTTTGACGTCTCCATTATTAATTGAACAAATTGCAAAAGATTCAGCAACACAGAAGTCCAGAATACTGTGTAATTATGCGATTAAATCGGACGACTTTTAACCGTGAGTGGTGCCGGGATAAAATGTCCGCCTCAACCAATAACGTCACAAACACGCGTCATCATTCCGCGACGTTTTCAACAGGATACTTCGCCGGGAAATTTAAAATTGCAATTTAGTAAACTAAAGCGGCCATATTGGCATGTGTTGCAATGTTAATATTTCATCATTGATATATAAACTATCAGACTGTGTGGTCGCTAGTAGTGGCTTTCAATAGGCCTTTAAAGTCCATCCATTTTCTACCGCCTATTCCCTTTGGGATTGTGGGGGGCACTGGTGCCTATCTCAGCTACAATCAAGCGGAAGGTGGGATGCACCCCTGGACAAGTCGCCATCTCAGGTGTAATTTAAAGTGTTTTATAGAATGCTTATATACCGTATTTTCCGCTATATAAGCCACACCCACTAAATTTTTGAAGAAAAACACATTTTTCCTTATACAAGGAGCAGACATGTACGTTATTTACACAGAAATATTTAGTTAGTTTATTTACATACCTTAATTGTTTCCAAATGAAGCAATGTAGTATCTGTTAGTCTACAAAATAACATGTTTCCCCCCCCCCCCCCCCCCCCCCCCATTTTGTGTAAAAGTACCATATTCAAAGTATATGAGCCGCACTCACTAAATATTAGAAGGAAAAAAACATTTTTCATATACGAGGAGCAGATATGTACAATATTTACACAGGAATATTTAGGTAATTTATTTACATACCTTAATTGTTTCCAAATGAATCAATGTAGTATCTGTTAGTCTGCGAAATAACATGTTTTTTCCCCCATTTGGTGGAAGATTACCATATTTTCCGGACTACAAAGTATATAAGCCGCACCACTAAATTTGTCAATGTATATATATATTTTTTTACCATATATTAGCCGCAATGGACTGCAAGCCACAGATATATACGTTATGAAATGAGTTAGTTACACATCAATATTTAGTTAATGTTTATTTACATACCTTTAGTAGTGTCTGAAATACGGCAGTAAAACGGTGAATGAAGAAACCATACGAGTAGAAACGCAATGGATGACTAGTAAACACTCTATGGATGACTAGTAGACAGAAGGGCACTTGTACTTCCGGTTCATGGCAGTAAACAGAAGGAAACACTGTAGACCAGGGGTGCCCACACTTTTTCTGCAGGCGAGCTACTTTTCAATTGACCAATTTGAGGGGATCTACCTCATTTATATATATCATTTATATTCATTTATTTATGAAAGAGACATTTTTGTAAACAAGTTAAATGTGTTTAATGATAATACAAGCATGTGTAACACATATAGATGTCTTTCTTTCACAAAGACAAGAATATAAGTTGGTGTATTACCTGATTCTGATGACTTGCATTGATTGGAATCAGACAATAATGATGATAACGCCCACATTTTCAAATGGAGGAGAAAAAAAGTTGTCCTTTCTGTACAATTCCACATGAAAGTGGTTGGTTTTTGACATCTAATTCATCAATCAATCAATGTTTATTTATATAGCCCCAAATCACAAATGTCTCAAAGGACTGCACAAATCATTACGACTACAACATCCTCGGAAGAACCCACAAAAGGGCAAGGAAAACTCACACCCAGTGGGCAGAGAGAATTCACATCCAGTGGGACGCGAGTGACAATGCTGACTATGAGAAACCTTGGAGAGGACCTCAGATGTGGGCAACCCCCCCCCTCTAGGGGACCGAAAGCAATGGATGTCGAGCGGGTCTAACATGATACTGTGAAAGTTCAATCCATAGTGGCTCCAAGACAGCAGCGAGAGTCCCGTCCACAGGAAACCATCTCAAGCGGATCAGCAGCGTAGAGATGTCCCCAACCGATACAGGCGAGCGGTCCATCCTGGGTCCCGACGAGCGGTCCATCCTGGGTCTCGACTCTGGACAGCCAGTACTTCATCCATGGTCATCGGACCGGACCCCCTCCACAAGGGAGGGGGGGACATAGGAGAAAGAAAAGAAGCGGCAGATCAACTGGTCTAAAATGGAGGTCTATTTAAAGGCTAGAGTATACAGATGAGTTTTAAGGTGAGACTTCAATGCTTCTACTGAGGTAGCATCTCGAACTGTTACCGGGAGGGCATTCCAGAGTACTGGAGCCCGAACGGAAAACGCTCTATAGCCCGCAGACTTTTTTTGGGCTTTGGGAATCACTAATAAGCCGGAGTCTTTTGAAGGCAGATTTCTTGCCGGGACATATGGTACAATACAATCGGCAAGATAGGCTGGAGCTAGACCGTGTAGTATTTTATACGTAAGTAGTAAAACCTTAAAGTCACATCTTAAGTGCACAGGAAGCCAGTGCAGGTGAGCCAGTATAGGTATATATGTATGTATATATGTATATAAAGGTATATACAGTATAGGTATATATGTATGTATATATGTATATAAAGGTATATACAGTATAGGTATATATGTATGTATATATGTATATAAAGGTATATAGAGTATAGGCGTAATATGATCAAACTTTCTTGTTCTTGTCAAAAGTCTAGCAGCCGCATTTTGTACCAACTGTAATCTTTTAATGCTAGACATGGGGAGACCCGAAAATAATACGTTACAGTAATCGAGACGAGACGTAACAAACGCATGGATAATGATCTCGGCGTCTTTAGTGGACAAAATGGAGCGAATTTTAGCGATATTACGGAGATGAAAGAAGGCCGTTTTAGTAACGCTTTTAATGTTTGACTCAAAGGAGAGAGTTGGGTCGAAGATAATACCCAGATTTTTTACAGAGTCACCTTGTTTTATTATTTGGTTGTCAAATGTTAAAGTTGTATTATTAAATAGAGGTCGGTGTCTAGCAGGACCGATAATCAGCATTTCCGTTTTTTTGGCATTAAGTTGCAAAAAGTTAGCGGACATCCATTGTTTAATTTCATTAAGACACGCTTCCAACTAAATACAGTTAATCATCCAGCTTCCATACACTTTACAAGAAAAACATTGGCGGCAAATTCCGTAGCTTGCTTGATTGACATTCACGGCACCCGAGGGTCTTGTGAGATGACGCTGGCTGCTGCCAGTTCATTATTATGAAAAAATGACAGAGAGGAAGGCGAGAAACACTTTTTATTTCAACAGACTTCCGTCAAAACTCTAAAGGCCGACTGCACATTTCCTATCTTCACAATAAAAGCCCTGCTTCATGCTGCCTGCGCTAACAAAATAAGAGTCTCGGAAAGATGGCGTGCACAAGTGATGTGCACGCCAGCTTTCTGAGGGATCGCTTGTGCACGCCAGTTTTCCGAGACTCTGTATTTAGTTAGCGCAGGCAGCATGAAGCAGGGCTTTTATTGTGAAGATAGGAAATGTGCAGTCGGCCTTTAGAGTTTTGACGGCGCGAGAGTCTGTTGAAATAAAAAGTGTTTCTCGCCTTCCTCTCGGTCATATTTTCATAATAATGATCTTGCAGCAGCCAGCGTCATCTCACAAGACCCTCCGGTACCGTGAATGTCATTTAAGTGACGTCTTGGTGAAGATTGACGATCACTAATTTTTAGGTCTATTTTTTTTAAAAGCCTAGCTGGAGATCGACTGACACACCCCCCGCGGTCGACTGGTAGCTCGCGATCGACGTAATGGGCACCCCTGCTGTAGACGTTCCACTCGCAGTGAGTGAACCGGTCCAAAAGATGGCGCCGTAGCACAAGCAATAACACACCTTTTCACTCTCTCTGTGGTTGTCTAATGAAAACTTATAACGCTGCGCCGTATTATAAGCCGCAGGTTTCAAAGCGTAGGGGAAAAAAATAGTCCGGAAAATATGGTAGTTTAAATCAGGTTTAATTTTGGGGGATTTCAGAAAAATTGATAAACGTTAAATCCTTTCTGTTAGGGTAAAAAACAGTTTTCGGTTTATTCTTTGCAGAGGCGTACTTCCAACAATTCCATGGCCTGTGTGTAGAAGTGTGAGATTGACAACGTGTGTCCGTCTTTTCATGTCTGCTCGATCGAAGGCCGAGGACAGCGACACCTTCAAGACCATGGTGCAGTTTGAGTGCCGAGGTCTGGAGCCTGTGGACTTCCAGCCCCAGGTAAGGACACCTTTGGGTTTTTCAAGGGGAACCGACGCACTTTTTATGGACTCGGCTCGTCGTTCACAATTGTTGTGAGACAAGAACACACGTCCTTCTCTTTTCTGTGCTGTTAAAGAGTGAAAAACTGTTAGCAAGAGGTGGCTAAGAGCGCAGGTAATAGTCATGTATTCCGCCTTTAAAGATATACATAACATACAAAAAAATCACATGTACATAAGACTTATTTTATTTTGGGATGTTTAAGTTTTCTGCTCGCTTTTCAGCTCCAGCTTTTTGGCTGCATGCGTCGTCTTCCTTGTGCTCTTTTCCTCTCGCGCTCAGTTTTACGGCTGCTGCCCTTTTATACAGTGCGAGAGGAGATTTAAATCGTGCCCGGCTGGGCAACCCACGCACCGGATAATATTTGCAGGGTTGATTCCAGCATGCCCCTCCTCGCTGCTTGCTCGCAGTCCACGCCCCCCCGCCGCCATCTTCGGCGTGCCCTGCCTCGCTGTCGGACTGCCGGCTCCGCCTTTCCACATATGTAAATAAACATGAACTAAATATTTCTGTGTAAATAACGTACATATCTGCTTCTTGTGTAGGGAAAATTTTTGTTTTTTTTCTTCTAAAAGTTAGTGGGTGCGCCTTATATCCTTTGTAGTCTGGAAAATATGGTAATCTTCCACCAAATGGCGGAAAAAAACATGTTATTTTGTAGACTAACAGATTCTACATTGCTTCAGTTGGAAACAATTATGGTATGTATATAAACTAACTAAATATTTCTGTGTTAATAACGTACACCTGCTTCTTGTAAATGCAAAAAAAAAAAATGTTTTCCTTCTAAAATTTAGTGGGTGCGGCTTAAATACTTTGTAGTCTGGAAAATATAGTAATCTTCCTCCAAATGGAGGGGAGGGGGAACATGTTATTTTGTAGACTAACATATACTACATTGCTTCAGTTGGAAACAATTATGATATGTATATAAACATTAACTAAATATTTCTGTGTAAATAACGTACATATCTGCTTCTTGAATAGGGAAAAATTTTGTTTTTTTTCTTCTAAAATTTAGTGGTTGCGCCTTATATACTTTGTAGTCTGGAAAATATGGTAATCTTCCACCAAATGGGGGAAAAAACATGTTATTTTGTAGACTAACAGATTCTACATTGCTTCAGTTGGAAACAATTATGGTATGTATATAAACTAACTGTGTTTCTGTGTTAATAACGTACACCTGCTTCTTGTAAATGCAAAAAAAAAATGTTTTCCTTCTAAAATTTAGTGGGTGTGGCTTAAATACTTTGTAGTCTGGAAAATATAGTAATCTTCCTCCAAATGGAGGGGAGGGGGAAACATGTTATTTTGTAGAGTGACAGATACTACATTGCTTCAGTTGGAAACAATTATGGTATGTATACAAAAATGAACTAAATATTTATGTGTAAATAATGTACAAATCTGCTTCTTGTATATGCAAAAAAAAAATGTTTTCCTTCTAAAATTTAGTGGGTGCGGCTTAAATACTTTGTAGTCTGGAAAATATAGTAATCTTCCTCCAAATGGAGCGGAGGGGAAACATGTTATTTTGTAGAGTAACAGATACTACATTGCTTCAGTTGGAAACAATTAAAGTATGTAAATAAACATTAACTAAATATTTCTGTGTAAATAACGTACATATCTGCTTCTTGTGTATGGAAATGTTTTTGTTTTTTTCTTCTAAAATTTAGTGGGTGCGGCTTATATACTTTGTAGTCTGGAAAATATGGTAATCTTCCACCAAATGGGGGGGAAAACATGTTATTTTGTAGACTAACAGATACTACATTGCTTCATTTGGAAACAATTAAGGTATGTGAATAAACATTAAATATTTCTGTGTAAATAACGTACATATCTGCTCCTTGTGTATGGAAAAATGTTTTTTTTTTTCTTCTAAAATTTAGTGGGTGTGGCTTATATACTTTGTAGTCTGGAAAATATAGTAATATTCCTCCAAATGGAGGGGAGGGGGAAACATGTTATTTTGTAGAGTAACAGATACTACATTGCTTCAGTTGGAAACAAAGTATGTAAATAAACATTAACTAAATATTTCTGTGTAAATAACGTACATGTCTGCTTCTAGTATATGGAAATGTTTTTGTTTTTTTCTTCTAAAATTTAGTGGGTGCGGCTTATATACTTTGTAGTCTGGAAAATATGGTAATCTTCCACCAAATGGGAGGGGAAACATGTTATTTTGTAGACTAACAGATACTACATTGCTTCAGTTGGAAACAATTATGGTATGTATATAAACTAACTACATATTTCTGTGTTAATAACGTACATCTGCTTCTTGTAAATGCAAAAAAAAAATGTTTCCTTCTAAAATTTAGTGGGTGCGACTTAAATACTTTGTAGTCTGGAAAATATAGTAATTTTCCTCCAAATGGAGGGGAGGGGGAAACATGTTGTTTTGTAGAGTAACAGATACTACATTGCTTGAGTTGGAAACAATTATGATATGTATATAAACATTAACTAAATATTTCAGTGTAAATAACGTACATATCTGCTTCTTGTATATGACATTTTTTTTTTGTTTATTTCTTCTAAAATTTAGTGGGTGCAGCTTATATACTTTGTAGTCTGGAAAATATGGTAATCTTCCACCAAATGGGGGGAAAAACATGTTATTTTGTAAACTAACAGATACTACATTGCTTCAGTTGGAAACAATTATGGTATGTATATAAACTAACTAAATATTTCTGTGTTAATAAAGTACATCTGCTTCTTGTAAATGCAAAAAAAAAAAGGTTTTCCTTCTAAAATTTAGTGGGTGCGGCTTAAATACTTTGTAGTCTGGAAAATATGGTAATCTTCCACCAAATGGGGGGAAAAACATGTTATTTTGTAAACTAACAGATACTACATTGCTTCAGTTGGAAACAATTATGGTATGTATATAAACTAACTAAATATTTCTGTGTCAATAACGTACATCTGCTTCTTGTATATGCAAAAAAAAAATGTTTTCCTTCTAAAATTTAGTGGGTGCGGCTTAAATACTTTGTAGTCTGGAAAATATAGTAATCTTCCTCCAAATGGAGGGGAGGGGAAACATGTTATTTTGTAGAGTGACAGATACTACATTGCTTCAGTTGGAAACAATTATGGTATGTATACAAAAATGAACTAAATATTTATGTGTAAATAATGTACAAATCTGCTTCTTGTATATGCAAAAAAAAAATTGTTTTCCTTCTAAAATTTAGTGGGTGCGGCTTAAATACTTTGTAGTCTGGAAAATATGGTAATCTTCCACCAAATGGGGGGAAAAACATGTTATTTTGTAGACTAACAGATTCTACATTGCTTCAGTTGGAAACAATTATGGTATGTATATAAACTAACTAAATATTTCTGTGTTAATAACGTACATCTGCTTCTTGTATATGCAAAAAAAAAATGTTTTCCTTCTAAAATTTAGTGGGTGCGGCTTAAATACTTTGTAGTCTGGAAAATATAGTAATCTTCCTCCAAATGGAGGGGAGGGGAAACATGTTATTTTGTAGAGTAACAGATACTACATTGCTTCAGTTGGAAACAATTAAAGTATGTAAATAAACATTAACTAAATATTTCTGTGTAAATAACGTACATATCTGCTTCTTGTATATGGAAATGTTTTTGTTTTTTTCTTCTAAAATTTAGTGGGTGCGGCTTATATACTTTGTAGTCTGGAAAATATGGTAATCTTCCACCAAATGGGGGGGAAAACATGTTATTTTGTAGACTAACAGATACTACATTGCTTCATTTGGAAACAATTAAGGTATGTAAATAAACATTAAATATTTCTGTGTAAATAACGTACATATCTGCTCCTTGTGTATGGAAAAAGGTTTTTTTTTTTCTTCTAAAATTTAGTGGGTGTGGCTTATATACTTTGTAGTCTGGAAAATATAGTAATATTCCTCCAAATGGAGGGGAGGGGGAAACATGTTATTTTGTAGAGTAACAGATACTACATTGCTTCAGTTGGAAACAATTAAAGTATGTAAATAAACATTAACTAAATATTTATGTGTAAATAACGTACATATCTGCTTCTTGTGTATGGAAATGTTTTTGTTTTTTTCTTCTAAAATTTAGTGGGTGCGGCTTATATACTTTGTAGTCTGGAAAATATGGTAATCTTCCACCAAATGGGGGGAAAAACATGTTATTTTGTAGACTAACAGATACTACATTGCTTCATTTGGAAACAATTAAGGTATGTAAATCAACATTAACTAAATATTTCTGTGTAAATAACGTTCATATCTGCTCCTTGTGTATGGAAAAATGTTTTTTTTTTTCTTCTAAAATTTAGTGGGTGCGGCTTATGTACTTTGAAGTCTGGAAAATATGGTAATCTTCCACAAAGAAGGGGTGGGACATGTTATTTTGTAGACTAACAGATATTACATTGCTTCATTTGGAAACAATTAACGTATGTAAATAAACATTAACTAAATATTTCTGTGTAAATAATGTACATATTCCTCCTCAGTCTTTTTCATGACGTTCCAATCACACGTCTGTAATACTCAGTGTATAAAAATTCGAAAAAATGAGTGCAGAAATATTTTTTGCTTGAAAACTAAAGACCTGATTTCAATAAATTGACTGAAATTATTTAATAATGACATTAGATAGAATGTCAACATACTTTGCTCAGTCACATTAACACATTAATTGTCAAAAAACAAATGACCCTCCACAGTGTATCATCATTGTTTATAATATTATATATCAAATGTTGTTTTTTCTGACATTTTTATTTCATTTCCAGTGTGTCTGCTCCATGTTTGTATTTGGACCGCTGTTAAAAATGTAATTCATTTTGGTTCGTTAGGGGGGGGGGGGGGGGGGGGACAAACAAAACTTTTTAATTAAAAAACATAACTTGAGGGTTTTTAATTGTTAGTCCAACATGAGAAGGTTTACGTGGAGGATGAATTCACATGAATAATCATTTCTAAATTGCTATCTTTTACAAAAGTGCCAAACTCTGTCTGTAATTTTCGTAACCTTGCATAAAAATTGTTTTACATGTCTTAAAATGGTCAACCATGACGTTCCATTATTGCCTCAGAGAACGATGCTTTAAAGATCTTAAATTGTATTTTTCACTTTAGAAAGAAAATTGGCTACAAATTGTGTTTGATTCAAGGACTCTTGTGTTTTAATTTTGCCTGGAGAGTTTACTTTCACTTTCACATTCTCCTGTGTCAGTTGATGCATGGATTATGACAAACATGTTTGTCGAAAATGTTTTAAAAACCAAACAATTCCAGCGTTGTTGTTGTATTTTGTATCAATACCAACAGAGGGCGCCAAAGTGACATTGTCCTGCACCAATGGTGCTCACAATGTGTGAACACAAGCATAAATATGACATATAACACTGGAATATTGCCTGGTTTGCACATTCCAATCCATATTGTCACCAACAAACTTTGCTGCATGGTTGGAATGCTGCAATAAAATCTTGTGTCCTCCCTCAGGCTGGCTTTGCTGCAGAGGGAGCAGAGTCTGCAACATCCTTCCCTGAAGTAACACTTCTGGAAAAAGTAGGTCACCTGCAGATTTGATAGGAACCAGGAAGGACTTCAGTGCCGTACTCTGGACCTTGGCGTTGATTTGAGGTTTGTGCTCAACATTTCAGGATTGGACGGATTATGACGAGAAAGTCCACGAGTCGGTGGGAATATATGAAGTCACACACCAGTTCATCAAGTGTTGATGTCTTCTGATGGGGTGAATGAACTGTTAGCAAACTTCTTTCCACCTTGGATGGAGACTTCACATCACACCACTCACTTGCCTTATCCATAATTGCCTTTATATACATATATATATATATAATTTGTGTGTGTGTATATATATATACATACACACACACACATTTATGTGTATATAAATGCATACACTATATATATATATACACACCTTTATATGTATACTTATATATAATTTGTGTGTGTATATATATATATCCACACACACACACACACACATATATATATAATGTGTACATATACATACACGCACATATATATACATATATACACACACACACCTATATGTATGTGTATATATATACACACACATATAGGTGTGTGTGTGTATATATATATATATCCATACACACACACACACACACATATATATATATATATATATATATAATGTGTATATACACACACATATATGTGTGTATATACATTTATACACACATATATATGTGTGTATGTATGTATATAAATATTTATACACGTGTATATATATATATATATATATATTTATGCATGTATATATGTATGTAATGTGCATATGTGTGTGTGTGTATATATATATATATATATATATATACATATATATACAGTATGTATATATGTATGCTGGAGATAAATATAAAAAAACATATATATATATATAATTTGTGTGTGTATATATATATACATACACACTCACACACATTTATGTGTATATAAATGCATACACTATATATATATATATATATATATATATATATATATTTACACACCTATATATGTATACTTTTATATAATTTGTGTGTGTATATATATATATATCCATACACACACACACATATATATATATAATGTGTACATATACATACACACACATATATATACATATATACACACACCTATATGCATGTGTATATATATACACACACATGTGTGTGTGTGTATATATATATATATATATATATATATCCATACACACACACACACATATATATATATATATATATATATATATATATATAATGTGTATATACACACACATATATGTGTGTATATAAATTTATACACACATAAGCGGTAGAAAATGGATATATATGTGTGTATGTATGTATATAAATATTTATACACGTGTATATATATATATATATGCATGTATATATGTATGTAATGTGTGTCTGTGTGTGTATGTATATATATATAAATATATATATATATATACATATATATACAGTATGTATATATGTATGCTGGAGATAAATATAAAAAAAACCCGTATATATATATGTATATGTATATATTTATATGACTTTATTCAGGATGTTCACAGCAAAATATTCATTTGCAAAATAAAGTTGCGAAGAAAACCAAACCTGGTTTGTGTGTTATTTTTTATTGCACATCTGTTTTGGTAGATGCTTGTCAAGATATGGATATTTCCCTTATAGTTATTATCTGGATGTTATCCAAGGACAAATGTACATGTTCTGCTGGACACTTTATTAATTGTACCGCTTATTATTACTGGCCCCAATGCAGCTGAGATAGGTTCCAGCGACCCCGCCACCCCGAACGGGACTAGCGGTAGAAAATGGATGGATTGATTACTTGCTAAGATTCTGGCGACTGTGGTAAAAACATTTTTACTGTGAAATGTTCGTGTGTTTTTACAGTATGTAGCAGAAATGGAGAAAACGTCTACTTATTTAATGGTAAAATTCTGGCGACTGAGCTGCCAAGTGTTTTACTGTAAAATGTATTGACATTTTTAAAAGTATTACTTGCTTTGCAATCTTAAGTCAAGCATATATTTGAATATTTATTGATTGTCTTGAAATAAGAACAATTTGGAATGTGTGATAATATATTTATTGCATTAGTAGATTTTATTAAAGCTTAAAAGACACGCAAATACATGCATTTATTTTTGTCCAAATGGAGGCAGATTTGGTGCTTTTCATGCACATATTTGGCGGCCAATATAAAGTGACGTGACAGTGGTCCTCCAGTTTGACACCTGTGCTTTAGACCAGGGGTCACCAACGCCGTGCCCCTAAGGACCAGATGAGTCGCCCGCTGGCTTGTTCTAAAAATAGCTCAAATAGCAGCACTTACCAGTAAGCTGCCTCTATTTTTGAAATTGTATTTATTTACTAGCAAGCTGGTCTCGCTCTGCTCGACATTTCTAATTCTAAGAGAGACAAAACTCAAATAAAATTTGAAAATCCAAGAAAATATTTGAAAGACTTGGTTTTCACTTGTTTAAATAAATTCATTTTTTTCTTTACTTTGCTTCTTATAACTTTCAGAAAGACAATTTTAGAGAAAAAAATACCACCTTAAAAATGATTTGAGGTTTTTTAAACACATATACCTTTTTACCTTTTGAATTCCTTCCTGTTCTTTCCTGACAATTTAAATCAATGTTCAAGTAAATTGATTTCTTTTATTGTAAAGAATAATAGATACATTTTGATTTAATTCTTCATTTTAGCTTCTGTTTTTTCGACGAAGAATATTTGTGAAATATTTCTTCGAACTTATTATGATTAAAATTCCCCCAAAATATTCTGGCAAATCTAGAAAATCTGTAGAATCAAATTTAAATCTTATTTCGAAGTCTTTTGAATTTCTTTTAAAATTTTTGTTCTGGAAAATCTCAAAGAAATAATGATTTGTCTTTATTAGAAATATAGCTTGGTCCAATTTGTGATATATTCTAACAAAGTGCAGATTGGATTTTAACCTATTTAAAACATGTCATCAAAATTCTAAAATTAATCTTAATCAGGAAAAATTATTTTTTACATTTTTCCAAAAAGATTCGAATTAGCTAGTTTTTCCTCTTCATTTTTTTCGGTAGAATTTTGAATGTTAAAGAGTCAAAATTGAAGACAAACTATGTTTCAAAATTTAATTTTCATTTTTTTCCTGTTTTCTCCTCTTTTAAACCGTTCAATTAAGTGTTTTTTTCATCATTTATTCTCTACAAAAAACCTTACATAAAAGGAAAAAAAATGTACGACGGAATGACGGACAGAAATACCATCCATCCATTTTCTACCGCTTATTCCCTTTGGAGTCGCATGGGGTGCTGGTGCCTATCTCAGCAACAGTCAGGCGGAAGGCAGAATACACCCTGGACAAGTCGCCCTAATCACAGGGCCAACACAGATAGACAGATAACATTCACACTCACATTCACACACTAGGGCCAATTTTATTGTTGCCAATCAACCTATCCCCAGGTGCATGTTTTTGGAGGTGGGAGGGGCCTATCCCCAGGTGCATGTTTTTGGAGGTGGGAGGGGCCTATCCCCAGGTGCATGTTTTTGGAGGTGGGAGGGGCCTATCCCCAGGTGCATGTTTTTGGAAGTGGGAGGGGCCTATCCCCAGGTGTATGTCTTTGGAGGTGGGAGGGGCCTATCCCCAGGTGCATGTCTTTGGAGGTGGGAGGGGCCTATCCCCAGGTGCATGTTTTTGGAGGTGGGAGGGGCCTATCCCCAGGTGCATGTCTTTGGAGGTGGGAGGGGCCTATCCCCAGGTGCATGTTTTGGAGGTGGGAGGGGCCTATCCCCAGGTGCATGTCTTTGGAGGTGGGAGGGGCCTATCCCCAGGTGCATGTCTTTGGAGGTGGGAGGGGCCTATCCCCAGGTGCATGTCTTTGGAGGTGGGAGGGGCCTATCCCCAGGTGCATGTTTTTGGAGGTGGGAGGGGCCTATCTCCAGGTGCATGTCTTTGGAGGTGGGAGGGGCCTATCCCCAGGTGCATGTTTTGGAGGTGGAAGGGGCCTATCCCCAGGTGCATGTCTTTGGAGGTGGGAGGGGCCTATCCCCAGGTGCATGTCTTTGGAGGTGGGAGGGGCCTATCCCCAGGTGCATGTTTTTGGAGGTGGGAGGGGCCTATCCCCAGGTGCATGTCTTTGGAGGTGGGAGGGGCCTATCCCCAGGTGCATGTTTTGGAGGTGGAAGGGGCCTATCCCCAGGTGCATGTCTTTGGAGGTGGGAGGGGCCTATCCCCAGGTTCATGTCTTTGGAGGTGGGAGGGGCCTATCCCCAGGTGCATGTCTTTGGAGGTGGGAGGGGCCTATCCCCAGGTTCATGTCTTTGGAGGTGGGAGGGGCCTATCCCCAGGTGCATGTCTTTGGAGGTGGGAGGGGCCTATCCCCAGGTGCATGTTTTTGGAGGTGGGAGGAAGCCCACGCATTCATGGGGAGAACATGCAAACTCCACATAGAAAGATCCCGAGCCCGGGATTAAACCCTGACTACTCAAGACCTTTGTATTGTGAAGCAGACGCACTAACCCCTCTGCCACCGTGAAGCCCACAGAATACCCATTTATATATATATATATATAGATTTATTTATTAAAGGTAAATTGAACAAATTGGCTATTTCTGGCAATTTATTGAAGTGTGTATCAAACTGGTAGCCCTTGGCATGAATCAGTACCCAAGAAGTAGTTCTTGTTTTCAAAAAGGTTGCTGACCCCTGTTTTATACTCTAATAGTGGAGAAGAACCGCAAGAGCACTCACTCCGCCTATTACTTATTCCACTTAAAACCCATCCTAAAAGCTAGGGACTAAAGTCAGACTGTACTAAATGCTCCTCACTATTAATACACTTCTAACTAATGCAGTAAACTAATGAAATATTTTGACTTGCAACAAAGAAACGCCAGGACTGTAACACCGCGAGTGACGCCTCTTCGCTTATCTCCTCATAGACGATCTTTCCCAATGTCCGTAGCCCGGAAAAGGAGGTTGTGACTGTGAGGCTGGCTAGCAAAGCAACTCAAGCGACGTCGTCCTCCACCAACTGTGATGGCTCCTCGGAACAATAACAGGGTTTTTGTGGTCGGCGTTGGGATGACGAAGGTAATTTAAGGCGAATAAAGTCCGTCTGTCGACGCATTTCTGTGTCAAACGTCTTCCGGTTGCAGTGGCAGCCTGGGACAAACATTGTTGTCAAAGCATCCCAAAAGTGGTCAAGAGGTGATTTAACACTCGAACATTGGCTTTGGCGGCTTTCTAAAATCATGAAAAACAAAATTTGACATTACTTTCTTGTTGTTTAATGGCTTAAGTTGTGTTAAAGGTTATCTAATGACACCAGTCCAGAGTTCATTTACAACGCAAACACGCCTGTGTTGAGTAAAGAGTCATGACTCTCTTCAAAGAGTCATGACTCTTTATCCAAAAGACTGGCTCGTTGTTATCGTCATTTGGTAGCAGTTATAAGATAACATGCGTGTCAGAATCACGTAATATATTACTCTATGGTGGGAATTATTCTGTTGTATTATTTTATTTGTGTTGAGTAAAGAATCATGACTCTATTCCAAGAGTCATGACTCTTTTGGGAGAATCATGACTCTTTATTCATAAGACTGGCTCGTTGTTATCGTCATTTGGTAGCAGTTATAAGATAACATGGGAGTCGGAATCACGTAATTTATTACTATATTGGTGGGAATTATCCCGTTATATTATTTTATTTGTGTTGAGTGAAGAGTCATGACTCTCTTTCAAGAGTCATGACTCTTTATTCATGAGACTGGCTCGTTGTTATTGTTATTCGCTAGCAGTTATAAGATAACCTGGGAGTCGGAATCACGTTACATATTACTCTATTGGTGGGAATTATTATGTTATAGTATTTTATTTTGTTGAGTAAAGAGTCATGCTTCTTTGGAAGAGTCATGACTCTTTTTTTTTTTTCAAAAGACTGGCTCGTTATCTTCATTTGGTAGCGGTTATAAGATAACATGCGTGTCAGAATCACGTAATATATTACTCTATTGGTGGAAATGTTTCTCTTATTTTATTTTGTTTGTGTAGAGTAAAGAGTCATGACTCTTTTTGGAGAGTCATGACTCTTTATTCACAAGACTGGCTTGTTGTTATCGTCATTTGGTAGCAGTTATAAGATAACATGGGAGTCGGAATCACGTAATTTATTACTATATTGGTGGGAATTATTCTGTTATATTATTTTATTTGTGTTGAGTAAAAAGTCATGACTCTCTTCCACGAGTCATGACTCTTTATTCATAAGACTGGCTCGTTGTTATCGTCAATTGGTAGCATTTATAAGATAACATGGGAGTCGGAATCACGTAACATATTACTCTAATGGTGGGAATTATGTTATTTTATTTTGTTGACTGGGAGAGTCATGACTCTTTTTTTCATAAGACTGGCTCGTTGTTATCATCATTTGGTACCAGCTATAAGATAACATTGGAGTCGGAATCACGTAACATATTACTCTATTGGTGGGAATTATTGTGTTATATTATTTTATTTTGTTGAGTAAAGAGTCATGTTTCTTTGGGAGAGTCATGACTCTTTAGTCATAAGACTGGCTCGTTGTTATCGTCATTTGGTAGCAGTTATAAGATAACACGTAATCACGTAATATATTACTCTATTGGTGGTATTATTCTGTTATATTTTTTTATTTGTGCTGAGTAAAGAGTCATGACTCTTTGAATAGAGTCATGACTCTTTTTCTTCAAAAGACTGGCTCGTTGTTATCATTTGTGTTGAGTAAAAATTCATGACTCTTTTGGGAGAGTCATGACTCTTTATTCATAAGACTGGCTCGTTGTTATCGTCATTTGGTAGCAGTTATAAGACAACATGGGAGTCAGAATCACGTAATATATTATTCTATTGGTGGGGATTATTCTGTTATTGTATTTGTGTTTTCATCGTAAACACCTACGTGACATCACTATTTTGAATTTTCTTTTACCTAAAAAAATTCAAAAGAGCATTTTAACAATGCAGCAATAATACATATACATGTATAAAGCTAGGATAGCTATGTACGATTTATTATCCGATTTGAAAACAGTGGTTAGCTGCAGCCTGTGTACGATTTGTTATTCGATTAGTCGACAAATCGCTAAGATAAATATTGACTAATCAATGAAAACAGTGGTTAGCTGCAGCCCGTGTACGATTTATTATCCGATTAGTTGACTAATCGTTAAGGTAATCATTGACTAGTCGACTTTGAAAAACAGTGTTTAGTTGCAGCTTGTGTATGATTTATTATCCGATTAGCCGACTAATCGCTAAGATAATTATTGACTAATCAATTGAAACAGTGGTTAGTTGCAGCCTGCGTACGATTCATTATCCGATTAGTCAACTAATCGTTAAGATAATCGTTGACTAATGGATAATGAAAACAGTTGTAGCCTGTGTACGATTTATTATCCGATTTGTCGACTAATCGTTAGGATAATTATTGACTAAACACTATTTGCAGCCTGTGTATGATTTATCATCCGATTCGTCGACTAATCGCTAAGATAATTATTGACTAACTGATAATGAAAACAGTGGTTAGCTGCAGCCTGTTTACAATTTATTATCCGATTAGTTGACTAATCGTTAAGGTAATCATTGACTAGTCGACTTTGAAAAACAGTGTTTAGTTGCAGCGTGTGTATGATTTATTATCCGATTAGCCGACTAATCGCTAAGATAATTATTGACTAATCATTTAAAACAGTGGTTAGTTGCAGCCTGTGTACGATTTATTATCCGATTAGCCGACTAATCGCTAAGATAATTATTGACTAATCAATTGAAACAGTGGTTGGTTGCAGCCGGCGTACGATTTATTATCCGATTAGTCAACTAATCGTTAAGATAATCGTTGACTAATGGATAATGAAAACAGTGGTTAGTTGTAGCCTGTGTACGATTTATTATCCGATTTGTCGACTAATCGTTAGGATAATTATTGACTAAACACTAGTTGCAGCCTGTGTATGATTTATCATCCGATTCGTCGACTAATCGCTAAGATAATTATTGACTAATGGATAATGAAAACAGTGGTAAGTTGCGGCATGTGTATGATTTATTATCCAATTAGTCGACTATTCGTTGAGATAATCGTTGACTAATGGACAATGAAACAGTGGTTAGTTGCAACCTGTGTACGATTTATTATCTGATTCGTAGACTAATCGTTAAGATAATCATTGATTAATTAGTGAAAAGAGTGGTTAGTTGCAGACTGTGTACAATTTTTGATCCGAATAGTCGAGTAATCGTTGAGATAATCATCGACTAATGCACAATAAAACTAGTGGTTCGTTGCAGTCCTAGTCCGATGCAGGACTTGCTGACATTCGTGTGTTCTTGCCACAGTTTGACAAGCCTGGAGCCCGTGGGGACTACGACTACCCTGACATGGCCAAGGAAGCTGGTGCTTATCTGAACACAATATGGACCCAGATCCAAGTGCACGGCTTGGACATCTCTTATCTTCCGTTTTAGGTCAGAAGGCTCTGGCGGACGCAGGGATCCCGTACTCGGCCATAGAGCAAGCCTGTGTGGGATATGTCTACGGTAACGCCACATTGGGCCCACTGTCTGCCAATAATCTCTCAGCACATCCACCCTCTTCTCTGTGACCGTGTCAGGCGACTCCACGTGTGGGCAGAGGGCCATCTACCACAGCCTGGGCTTGAGCGGGATCCCCATCATCAACGTCAACAACAATTGCTCCACGGGCTCCACCGCGCTCTTCATGGCCCGCCAGCTGGTCCAGGGAGGTGAGTTGGGGAGGACCTAGTCAATTAAGTTGTTAGATGGAGTCCATAGTCCACGATCAGTCCAATCTGTGGCTTTTTTATTTAAAGAAGGAAGTAAGCAGATTGTGATACATAATAGAGAAATGGAATCACTGATTCTATTGAAGTTAAACAGCTAACAATCCAAGTCCTTCCAATAAAGTTCCAAAGCCGATTAATCCATTTAATCTTGCATTTATCTTTACTTTTCTCTTGGACTTTACTTGTAAAACTGAAATACACACAATGACAAATCATCAAAGAAATACTTTTGAGTGTTGAAATTATTTCGATGGTGTAAATATATGTGTCAGGTTCAAACACTGATGACATCTATTAACCAAGACAAGAAGCAAAGAATTAAACAGAGACAGAATTCAATTTGGCTCAATTTGAGGAGAGACGCCCGGACAATGTACCCTTGTACAGTGTCTCAGTACGCTGTGCCAAAAGATTGCACGCCTCCTTCTTTTATTTGGACCTTCCCTGACTACATGGCAACAGCTGCTTCCAAAGGGACGGGGTCGCAAAAGAGTTCAAAAAGGTGTTCGTAAAAGAGTTCAAAAAAGGGTTTGTAAAAGAGTTCAAAAAGCGATGCCTGCAGGGGGGTCTGGTACTGCTTCCCCTTCGCTTCTGTATTTCTTGGGTCAGACAATATCTTTCTGTTGATAACAATACAGGCTTCACGTTGTCAGAGGGGTTAGTGCGTCTGCCTCACAATACGAAGTTCCTGCAGTCCTGGGTTCAAATCCAGGCTCGGGATCTTTCTGTGTGGAGTTTGCATGTTCTCCCCGTGAAAGCGTGGGTTCCCTCCGGGTACTCCGGCTCCCTCCCACTTCCAAAGACATGCACCTGGGGATAGGTTGATTGGCAACACTAAAATTGGCCCTAGTGTGTGAATATGAGTGTGAATGTTGTCTGTCTATCTGTGTTGGCCCTGCGATGAGGTGTCAACTTGTCCAGGGTGTACCCCGCCTTCCGCCCGATTGTAGCTGAGATAGGCGCCAGCGCCCCCGGCGACCCCGAAAGGGAATAAGCGGTAGAAAATGGATGGATGGATGATAACAATACATAAAAGAAACAAACACCTAAATGTTGCTTCCCCCCCCTACACAGTGGAGTTTTATGAGCCGCATTCTTGGTAGATTCAAAGACAGCTTTTGGTCTTCTCTCTGGGAACTCATTTCAACGCAAAGTTTTTCTGATAACTTAGATAAAATTATTCTAACAATATGACTGGTCCTCGAAAGATCCATTAAAACAGTGCATAAAAATAGTTTTTCCTTAAGCATCTGACTATCAAATTGAACCAATTTCCACCTTAATATTGAAGTATAAACAAGTTAAACAGTTTACTTGCAGACTTATGTTTTCCAAAGTTTGTAAGAACTAACACAACTTCTCATTTATCTCTTAAACTGACTTCCTGAAATCGTCGACCCGGAAGTGCCTAAACAAATCAAGCGTAGTAATTTCCTGTCGCCAGTAGGGGTCGGTAAGAGTCTACAATGAAATAGGCAGAACACTGCCAGTAAGATTTGGTATCAAAGAGTAAACATAACATTGTAGAAAACAAATAAGTACAAACACTGAAAAAATAAATGACCTGTGTTTGAAGCCAATATTTGTGTTCATGATCAACTTTTTTTTCACATTCTCTTTTTTTAACGGTTTCATGGAAGCGTTGAGGGGCTTAAAACACGTTTACCCGGAAGCAGTTTTACCAGATAAAAAGCTGTAGAAGATGGAAGAAGGACCGAGGGAGTCTAAATCAAGTTTTAAAAAAGCTTCATTATGATTATGATAAATTATGATTTTTTTTTTTATTCATTTTTTATTTTATACATGTAAAGACTTCCTTGTGGTCTACATAACATGTAATGGTGGTTCTCTGCTCAAAATGTTCCATAAATGACAGTCTCTTCAGGATGCGTCGTTTTGTGGGCGGTCTTATTTACGTGCCTCCACTTTGACAGTGTCTTCTTTGTAGTACTTTTTAGCGCTTCCATACCGACAGATACAAGTTAGACGTGTACGCCGCTTTGTATTCGAAACGGCAGCAGCGGTGGATGAATGCCCCACAATAAAGAGTAAAAAGAAAAAGGAGGACATTTTCAGGACATATGCAGATCCCAAATACACATCAGCAGGTACCAGAAGGTAAGAAAAGTTGGTTTTGCATTATATTGCGAAACAAAACACCTAATAGGTGCCATTTTGGAGTCCTTATACACACACCATAATAATACTGTATGTTGAAGCACAGTACGTCTGACTATGGTAGCTGTAATGCTCCCACAATCCATCAAGCGATGCGGCTTCGTAGATTACCAAAGTCCTACTAAAACATTTTGATAGATTTTTATGTAATGTTCTATATTCTCATTAAAACATTTAAAGTTTGATGTTGCTTGCTAGCGTCATTTATTTAACAGGCGTCGACCTGCAGTCCAAACGTCTCTATTTTGTGTGGCTGCCATCTACTGGTCACCAAATAACATTGCTTGGAGGTTGGTATGCACAAGCATGTTTAACATAGGTGCACCTGATTATAGGGCGCACTGTCCATTTTTGATTTTAAAAAAATAAATACGGTAGACACAATGAAAGTTGGAAGGTTTGACTTTGAAGACGGGCCTGATAAAAAGAATAAAAAACTAACTTTTCGATGAGAAATCCACTCAGTATTGAATACAAAGTCTCCGTACTAACTCACCAGTCCCTCCATGATAATGCCCCCCTTCTACCTCAAAGAACTGCTCACCCCCAAATCCTCCACGCGACACCTCCGCTCCGGACAGGCAGACCTCCTCCAACCTCCGAGGACAAAGCTACGAACAATTAGAGACCAGGCTTTCTGCTTCGCTACTCCCAGTCCGTGGAACGCCTCGCTCTCCCTGACCACCTGAGGGCACCACAGACTGTGGATGCTTTTAAAAACGGCTTACAAAGCCTTCTTTAAAAAAAGCCTTTTTTTTTAGATATATGCGTGCTAGTTCTAGTTTTTATTTTTATCTTTTTTTTTAATACACTGTAGCACTTTGAGGTTGTTTGCTCAATGTAAAGTCATTTTTACATATCAAATCTATTATTATTATTATTAAATGTTGTATAAAAACAATATTATAGGCTGTAGTTTTATGATTAAATATAATACTTTTGGACTTTTACAGTACCTCCTCCATCAAACACACCATCAGCAGCTTCTATATATCTTCAGGGATGAATTAAGCTTTCTTTGTTGGCGTTACGCGAGCAGCGGTATGCTGGGATTGCTTTACCATATTTTTGATCATTTATTTTCTTAATTTAATGAATATCACCCGCATCCCAAAACTATTTGAAAATGAAGGCTGGCGTTCTTCGTTTGACTTTGCAGGTCTTGCTGATTGTGTGCTCGCGCTTGGATTTGAGAAGATGGAGAGAGGCTCTTTGTCATCGAAGGTAAGAACTAAAACACATTCCCACGTTCTACTTCACATTACAAAATAATAATTACACAGGAAAGGGGGGCAGAGCAGAAAAGAGAGACGGCAGATCAACTGGTCTATTAAAAAGGGTCTAAAGGCTAGAGCAGGGGTGTAAGACTGGTTTTCATTGAGGGCCACATGTAACAGTGAATAACAAATATACAGTAAACTGCCTCGTGATGTTAGTACATAATTATCTATTAATTATAGTTTTCTGTAAAAAAAAATCTGTATATTTTACAGTAAAGTAAAGTATTTTTTACAGCATATAACTGAAAATTGAAAAACAGTCCCAATGTTTTTCCTGTAAAATCTATCGTTGTTATTATGACAGAGTAATACTAGTAGTAGAAAAACAATTCCACCATTTAAAAAAAATAAATAAATAAATAATCACAGTAAAAATTGTGACCAGTTTTTTACCGTAACATGTACAATTTGATGGATAAATTACTTTAAAATCACGACTCCAGCAGATATTTAAGTACTCATTTTGATTTTAGAAGAACATTTTTGGATCACGCATTCATTCATGTTGCAGTATTACAAAGCAGTAAAGTTTTCAGGTTGAGTAAATGGTAAATTAAAAGAGAATACAACACATCCTTTTCAACTTATATTCAATTGAATAAACTGCAAAGACACGATATTTCATGTTCACACTGAGAAACTTTGTGATTTTTTGCAAATAATCATGAACTTGGAATTTAATGGCTGCAACACTTTGGCATTTTTTACCAGTGTGTTACATGGCCTTTCCTTTTAACAACACTCAGTAAAGGTTTGGGAACTGAGGAGACACATTTTTGAAGTGGAATTCTTTCCCATTCTTGCTTGATGTACAGCTTAAGTTGTTCAACAGTCTCCCTTCGACTATTTTAGCCTTCACATTGCACCACACATTTTCAATGTCTGGACTACAGGCAAGCCAGTCTAGTACCCACCTCTTTTACTAAGCTGTTGTAACATTGTCTTGCTGAAATAAGCAGGGGCGTCCAAGATAAAAATATATGTTGCTACAAAAGCTGTATGTACCTTTCAACATTATTGGTGCCTTCACAGATGTGTAAGTTAATACACCCCCATACCATCACACAGGCTGCCTTTTAATCTTTGCGCCCAGAACTATCCGGATGGTTCTTTTCCTCTTTGTTCCGGAGGACACAACGTCCAAAAACAATTTAGAAATGTGGTCTCGTTAGACCACAGAACACTTTTCCACTTCGCATCAGTCCTTCTTAGATGAGCTCGGGCCCAGCGAAGTGTTTCTGGGTGTTGTTGATAAATGGCTATGGCTTTGCATTGTAGAGTTTAAACTTGCACTTACAGATTTAGTGCCCAATTGTAGTTACTGACAGTGGTTTTCTGAAGTGTTCCTTAGCCCATGCGGTGATATCCTTTTCACACTGATGTCGCTTTTTGATGCAGTAGGGATCAAAGGGTGATGGATCCAAGGTCCGTAGTATCATGGCTTACGTGCAGTGAACCTTTTTGATGATATTACAGAGTGTAGATGGTGAAATCCCTCAATTCCTTTTAATAGCTGCTTGAGAAATGTTGTTCTCAAACAATTTGCTCACGCATACGTTGACAAAATGCTGACCCTCGTCCCGTCCTTGTTTGTGAACGACTGAACATTTAATTTCACCCAATCATGGCACCCACCTGTTCCAAATTAGCCCGTTCACCTGTGGGATGTTCAAAATAAGTCTTTGATGAGCATTCCTCAACTCTGTCTTTTTTGCCATGTGTGCCAGCTTTTTTGAAACATGTTGCAGGCATCAAAATCCAAATGAGCTAACATTTGCAAAAAATAACAAGAGTTTACCAGTTTGAATGTTAAATATCTTGTCTTTGCAGTCTATTCAATTGAATATAAGTTTAAAAGGATGTGTGAATGTGAGTGTGAATGTTGTCTGTCTATCTGTGTTGGCCCTGCGATGAGGTGGCGACTTGTCCAGGCTGTACCCCGCCTTCCGCCTGATTGTAGCTGAGATAGGCGCCAGCGCCCCCCGCGACCGCAAAAGGGAATAAGCGGTAGAAAATGGATGGATGGATGTATTCTCTTTTTATTTACCATTTACACAACCTGACAACTTCATTTATCATTATGGTTTGTCCATAATGATAAGAACCCACTTGGATGTTCCTCCCCTAGTACATGGACAGGACCAGTCCCATGGACAAGCACATGGAGGTGATGATAAACCGCTACGGCATGGTGGAAGCTCCCCCGGCTGCGCAGATGTTTGGCAACGCTGGCAGGGAGCACATGGAGAAATATGGTAGCTGCGTCCTCATTTCACAGCAACTATTGATTGGTAACCAGAGGTCCTTTTCAGGCACTAAGCCGGAGCACTTTGCCAAAATTGCCTGGAAGAACCACAAACATTCCACCAACAACCCGTAAGTTCCAACCAAAAAGACTACCAATGTCCACCGGAGAACTTGCTGGGCTATGGATGTGTGTAGTTACTCTCAGTTCCAGGATGAGTACACTTTGGAGCAGGTGAAGGACTCCAGGAAGGTGTTTGAGTTCTTGACTCTGCTGCAGTGCTGGTGAGTCCGAGATGAAAGGGGGAAAAAAAAAACACTCCTCGGGAGAATCCAGCGTCTGTGATCCGGATTGTCTTCTCACACCAGCCCCACGTCGGACGGTGCCGGTGCTGCGGTTTTGGCCAGCGAGGACTTTGTCAGGCGACACGGTCTGGAGAAGCAAGCAGTGGAGATCCTGGCCCAGGAGATGGTGACTGACCTGGCCTCTACCTTTGACCAGAACAGTTGCATTAAGATGGTGAGGATCAACAGCTTCTCCATTTTTACTTCATTAAATGGACATTTCATACCATTCCTAAGTATTATATTTATATAGCGCTTTTTCTCGAGGGACTCAAAGCGCTTTGCATGGTGAAAGCCAATATCTAAGTTATATTTAAACCATTGTGGGTGGCACTAGGAGCAGGATAGGATAGGATGGGTCTTTATTGTCATTGCATAAGTATAACCAAACTTTGTTTTTAGCACGACCTAGCCTGAGATGGGCAGGTCGTGGGTTCAAACCCCGACCGAGTCATACCAAAGACAATAAAAATGGGACCCATTACCTCCCTGCTTGGGGCGGCATAGCTCGGTTGGTAGAGTGGCCGTGCCAGCAACTTGAGGGTTGCAGGTTCGATTCCCGCTTCCGCCATTCTAGTGACTGCCGTTGTGTCCTTGGGCAAGGCACTTTACCCACCTGCTCCCAGTGCCACCCACGCTGCTTTAAATGTAACTTAGATATTGGGTTTCACTATGTAAAGCGCTTTGAGTCACTAGAGAAAAGCGCTATATAAATATAATTCACTATAATAATTCACTTCACTGCTTGGCACTAAGCATCAAGGGTTGGAATTGGGGGTTGAATCACCAAAAATGATTCCCGGGCGTGGCCACTGCTGCTGCTCACTGCTCCCCTCACCCCTTAGGGGGTGATCAAGGGTGATGGGTCAAATGCAGAGGATAATTTCGACACACTTAGTGTGTGTGTGTGTGACAATGATTGGCACCTTAACTTTACAGAACAGGAACGCTGATGGATAGGTTGTGGATAGGTGGAAGGAATACTTCGAAGACCTCCTCAATCCCACCAACACGTCTTCCTATGAGGAAGCAGTGCCTGGGGAATCTGTGGTGGACTCACCTATTTCTGGGGCTGAGGTCGCTGAGGTAGTTAAAAAGCTCCTCGGTGGCAAGGCCCCAGGGGTGGACGAGATCCGCCCGGAGTTCCTTAAGGCTCTGGATGCTGTGGGGCTGTCTTGGTTGACAAGACTTTGCAGCATCGCGTGGACATCGGGGGCGGTACCTCTGGATTGGCAGACCGGGGTGGTGGTTCCTCTCTTTAAGAAGGGGGACCGGAGGGTGTGTTCCAACTATCGTGGGATCACACTCCTCAGCCTTCCCGGTAAGGTTTATTCAGGTGTACTGGAGAGGAGGCTACGTCGGATAGTCGAATCTCGGATTCAGGAGGAACAGTGTGGTTTTCGTCCTGGTCGTGGAACTGTGGACCAGCTCTATACACTCGGCAGGGTTCTTGAGGGTGCATGGGAGTTTGCCCAACCAGTCTACATGTGCTTTGTGGACTTGGAGAAGGCATTCGACCGTGTCCCTCGGGAAGTCCTGTGGGGAGTGCTCAGAGAGTATGGGGTATCGGACTGTCTTATTGTGGCGGTCCGTTCCCTGTACGATCAGTGCCAGAGCTTGGTCCGCATTGCCGGCAGTAAGTCGAACACATTTCCAGTGAGGGTTGGACTCCGCCAAGGCTGTCCTTTGTCACCGATTCTGTTCATAACTTTTATGGACAGAATTTCTAGGCGCAGTCAAGGCGTTGAGGGGTTCCGGTTTGGTAACCGCAGGATTAGGTCTCTGCTTTTTGCAGATGATGTGGTCCTGATGGCTTCATCTGACCGGGATCTTCAGCTCTCGCTGGATCGGTTCGCAGCCGAGTGTGAAGCGACCGGAATGAGAATCAGCACCTCCAAGTCCGAGTCCATGGTTCTCGCCCGGAAAAGGGTGGAGTGCCATCTCCGGGTTGGGGAGGGGACCCTGCCCCAAGTGGAGGAGTTCAAGTACCTAGGAGTCTTGTTCACGAGTGAGGGAAGAGTGGATCGTGAGATCGACAGGCGGATCGGTGCGGCGTCTTCAGTAATGCGGACGTTGTACCGGTCCGTTGTGGTGAAGAAGGAGCTGAGCCGGAAGGCAAAGCTCTCAATTTACCGGTCGATCTACGTTCCCATCCTCACCTATGGTCATGAGCTTTGGGTCATGACCGAAAGGATAAGATCACGGGTACAAGCGGCCGAAATGAGTTTCCTCCGCCGTGTGGTGGGGCTCTCCCTTAGAGATAGGGTGAGAAGCTCTGCCATCCGGGAGGAACTCAAAGTAAAGCCGCTGCTCCTTCACATCGAGAGGAGCCAGATGAGGTGGTTCGGGCATCTGGTCAGGATGCCACCCGAACGCCTCCCTAGGGAGGTGTTTAGGGCACGTCCAACCGGTAGGAGGCCACGGGGAAGACCCAGGACACGTTGGGAAGACTATGTCTCCCGGCTGGCCTGGGAACGCCTCGGGATCCCCCGGGAAGAGCTAGACAAAGTGGCTGGGGAGAGGGAAGTCTGGGTTTCCCTGCTTAGGCTGTTGCCCCCGCGACCCGACCTCGGATAAGCGGAAGATGATGGATGGATGGATGGATGGAACGCTGATGGGTCGCTACAAAGCGCCCCTTAAAACATGGGGAAAAAGGTCAACGCTGGGGAAGGATGAGTAACAAAATACAATCTCGACTGAGCTCCTAAGTGTGAATAAACCTCCATAGCAAAGCATATATATATATTACAACGTAAATCTTGAGAATTCTAGCAACAGAGGGGAGGGAGTGGGGGCCATGGTGGCAGGCCGCAGCTCTCAGGCACTGACCATCCGTCCATCACTTCTATGGGATTTGCGTCGAGGGCGTTTGATTGGGGGTGGGGTGTATGTGTGTGTGGTATATTTTTTTGTGGATGCATGTGTGTGTGTGTAAGCCTGTCGCGTGTCTCTGTTCCGCGGCCTTGATGTCATATAGCCGATAGTCAGTCCAAAGTCAACAACAACAGGGAGTTTGTTGTGTCCTCCGGTAGAGTCTCCAAGCCAGGGAATCAATCCAATGTATACGAGTGAAATTAAAATTTGCCTTTCACTCTAAATTGTCTATGACTGGTCCTCAAATTCATCCTGTGGGGCAGACAGTCTGATCTGATCCAAAATCAGCAGTGACCACAGTTATTCCCGCATCCTCCAATCATTTGTGGCAGCTTTGGGGTTCTTTGAAGACTGCCAGCAACTTCCAGTTTGTGGACAAACCAGAGCAAAGCTTACTCCAATCAGCAGATGTCCTGTTGTCATCATGCCCAACAGGTCTCCCGTCCAAAGGCAAAACCCAGTGACTCAATGTTGGTCAAAACTGAGCTGATAATAATTTTGGAGTTCCTAGGTGATATGCTTTACATTAGTGTATGCGATATTGTAATTTGTTCCGTAAGTAAGCTGGTACGGGCATGGCAGGACCTAGCAATTACCACATAACCGCGTAGATACAACAGAAAAACCTAGTATCTCAAGGGACCAATCGGAGCTTCTTTGTCAGTCGCCTTATTGTCTTTAATGAGACATTTGCACAAATGGGGGCCGACTGTCAACCTGATTATGTGATATTATGGCACGAGGGGATATTTGGAAGATTGGCCCAGGACGTTGCAAGCACCTTCATTAAATGTATTGTTCTTGATTCTTCCCTTTGCATACTCTTTTGGGCAGATAACTGTGGAGGTCAAAATAAAAACTGGACGCTGTACACGGCTCTTGCCCAATGTGCAAACGCAGAATGGGGCCCACCCGAGATTGTGATAAAATATCTGGAGAAAGGGCACACGTTCATGAGAGCAGATTCAATCCATGGCTCAATCGGCAAGAAAATGAAAGCTCAAGAAAACATCTATACTTTTGATGACTTTGTAAATCTTTGTAAGACAGCATCAAGATAGATTGGTTTTCCTTTGTTTTCTCAAAATCAGCTAGAAGTGAGTTACTATGTTTTGCCTTTGGACGGGAGAGGTAGATACAGGTATATTCACCTCCTCCACTGAAAAGGGTCGCCAGGCACGTGGCACTCCTTATTCTCCCAAAAGTCCACCCAACCCAAGATCTTGTCAATTTTGTTGAGGCCAGTTAAATAGTTCCAATATTTAGATTTGGAGAGCAGTGCAAAAAGAGACAACAAAAAAAGTTAAGACAAGACAAAGAAGCAAGCAGGAGAGATAAGGGGAGCGTCCGCCCTCGATGAGTGCCAGTGAGAAATGTGGGCAAAGTGTCTTGCCAAGGGACACAACGGCAGTGAGTTGGATGGCGGAAGCGGGGATCAAACCTGTAACCCTGAAGTTGCTGGCACGGCCACTCTACCAACTGAGCTATACCACCTCGATTACTATCCCCATCCTTACTAGGAATGTCCTGATCCAGGTTTTTGCACTTCTGATCCGATACCGATGTTTTTGCACTTCCGATCCGAAACCAATAATGGCCGATACTGGCCTATCCGAGCATGTATTAAAGTTTAAAGTTATTTAGCCTACTTAGTTGTCAGATTCATATTGAAAAGGGTTTTAGTACTCTTGATAACAACTAGCCAGCTGAATTAGGTGAGTTTGAATAATAATACACAAGGGTTGGTAATAAGAAACTGACCTGTTTATTCAAGGATAATCACACAATAGACACAATTATTTATGACAAACAGAAATGGCATCATTAAACAGTAAAAAATTGAACAGTATAAAGTGCAATTAATGCTTTAAACATTAAACATAACTTTAAACATAATCAATCAATCAATGTTTACTTATATAGCCCTAAATCACTAGTGTCTCAAAGGGCTGCAATAATAAAAAACAAAACACACAAACAACATGAGTGGGATAAAATTTCTATAACTCAGCATCAATACTTGCTCTTGATCAAGTGTAAACTTAAAAAAAATAAACTATCTACACAATCCCTTCAATTGTTTGCCTGTTAAGGGGGGGGCAAACAACTGCAGTCCGAGCATTTTGGGGAGATCCTTTCTAACGAAGACGAGCACTTCAAGATGCTCAGGTGTCAGTCTGCTCCTGTCTTCATCTATGATCAGTGAGGCTGTGCTAAAAAGCCTCTCACTCTCAAGAGTCATTAAAATGTCTTACAATTTTACCACCACGCTTGACTTTATTGTGGCATGTTTTGCACTCCACCTCTTCATCTTTTTCATTTTGTAGAGTAAAATAATCCCACACAGTTGACATTTTTACCGTAACTTTTAATTCACACGGTTAGGACACATACCTGTGGATGTGTTGAAGGTGTGCTGGAAAATGCGGAACGGAAATTAGGCAGCAGCAGAAAAGTGGAATGTATTATTTAAATTGGTGTGTTGGAAAACACGGACCGGAATTTAAAAAAAAAAAACTGGACCTGGATCGGCATTTTCCCATGCCTTGCCGACACACATTTTTTGGCAAATATCGGCGGCCTATCCGATCGGGACAACCCTAATCCTTACTCACAGTACATAATACAGTGCAACCTCAGTTTACAAACTTAATTGGTTCTTGAGCATGGTTCAAGATGGAAAAAAGTTTGTATATTGAAGCAAAGTTCCCCATAAGAAACAATGTAAACATCATTAACTGGCTCTTGTATTGACTAAAGTAAATATTTTACTAAAATGATGTACATTTTAAAGACACTGTATATACAGTCGTTGTCAAAAGTGTAGATACACGTGTAAAGAACATCATATCACGGCTGTCTTGACTTTCCAATCATTTCTACAACTCTTATTTTTTTTGTGATAGTGATTTTTGTTTCATCTGACATCACATGGACTAAGATAAGACCTGCTGGAAGAAAGTTCTGTGGTCAGATGAAAGAATAACCAGCAATATATTTGGAGGAGAAAAGGTGAGTCCTTCAACCCCAGGAACACAAAGCCTACTGTCAAGCATGGTGGTGGTAGTATTATGCTCTGGGCCTGTTTTGCTGCCAATAGAACTGCTGCTTTAAATGGGACAACAAAAAAGGAGGATTACCTCTCAAGTCATCAACCCTAAGGTTGGGTCTTGGGCGCAGTTGGGTTTTCCAACAGGACGATGACGCCAAACACACCTCAAAAGTGGTAAAGGAATGGCTAAATCAGGCTAGAATGAAGGTTTTGGATCGACCTTCCTAAAGTCCCGACTTAAACGTGTGGACAATGCCGAAGAAACAAGTCCATGTAAGAAAGGCAACACATTTAGCTGAACTGCACCCATTTTGTGGTCAAAAATTCAAGCAGAAGCTTGTGGATGGCGACCCAAAAACTTGCCAAGGGACATGTAAGCAAATATGAACGTTTCTGTATGTCTACTTTTGACCCAGCTCACATTTTCAGGAGAGCCATAATAAATTCATAAAAGAAGCAAACTTCGTGAACGTTTTTGTGAGCAACAAATATGTGCTCCAATCACTACATCAATAAAAAAATAAGAGTTGCAGAAATGACAGCCATGACATGATGTTCTTTACAAGTGTATGTAAACTTTTGACCACCACTGTATATAAATGGGTGTAATTTCTAATGAGGTTTCTTATAACACACACAAAGTTCAGTGACTATGTGTGTTGACTTCCTGTGTTGGTGGCAGTTGATTTGCGCCATGAGTGGGCACTATTGTTTGGAATTGGCCATATAGGTAAATGCTGTGCTATGCACACTTAAGCCAAGTAAAGCTAACATCTGCGAATAATGACGACATATATGCAGTAATACGTTGTATTGACAGCTGTGGACGCCCCACTTCCTGTCTGTGTTCAGGTGGGTTACGACATGTCTCGGGTTGCTGCCAAAAAGTGTTTTGACGCCGCGGGGCTGACGCCGGACGACGTGAGCGTGGTGGAGCTGCACGACTGCTTCTCTGCCAACGAGCTCATCACCTACGAGGCCCTTGGACTGTGCCCTGAAGGTACGATGCCACACCCATCACGATGTGATAGGACACCAATCTGTACGGAGTGGAAAACATGAACAATCTTATCTGTCAAGTATTATTCGGGGGGAGTTTTTTCCAGTTGATTTTGGGTATAATGTCTCCACAACTGCAGGGTTTGCTAGCACAAACAGTTTGTCTTCCGTTGCGATGTACTTTCTTTAAACAGTATTTTCCTCACCAGATATAAGAAGCTTCCATCGATTAAAAAAATATATACTGTAGCTTAGCAAGCTTCACATTTACGCTACCGAGTCGTGGCAGTCCTAGCTAACTCTCTCGGCTCTCGTCCCGCCAACATTTCAGCCTCACATCGTACTCGCTCAGCTTATATAGCCATCCTCTGTATATTTGTGTTCAAAAAGATAAGGTTGTACATCCATTCCAGAAGGTGAGTCAATACAAATTTATTGCCAGAAGAATGAACACTCGCCTTTGTTGCCGAAAGTACGAACACTTGCCTTTGTTGCCAGAAGTAGGAACACTCACCTTTGTTGCCAGAAGTAGGAACGCTCGCCTTAGTTGCCGGAAGTAGGAACACTCACTTTTGTTGCCAGAAGTGGGAACACTCGCCTTTGTTGCCGGAAGTGGGAACACTCGCCTTTGTTGCCGGAAGTGGGAACACTCGCCTTTGTTGCCGGAAGTAGAAACACTCGCCTTTGTTGCCAGAAGTGGGAACACTCGCCTTTGTTGCCGGAAGTAGGAACACTCGGCTTTGTCGCCGTAAGTAGGAACACTGGCCTTTGTTGCCGGAAGTAGGAACACTCGCCTTTGTCGCCGTAAGTAGGAACACTCGCCTTTGTCGCCGGAAGTAGGAACACTCGCCTTTGTCGCCGGAAGTAGGAACACTCGCCTTTGTCGCCGGAAGTAGGAACACTCGCCTTTGTCGCCAGAAGTAGGAACACTAGCCTTTGTTGCCAGAAGTAGGAACACTAGCCTTTGTTGCCAGAAGTAGGAACACTCGCCTTTGTTGCCAGAAGTAGGAACACTCGCCTTTGTTGCCAGAAGTAGGAACACTCGCCTTTGTTGCCGGAAGTATGAACACTCGCCTTTGTTGCCGGAAGTATGAACACTCGCCTTTGTTGCCGGAAGTAGGAACACTCACCTTTGTTGCCGGAAGTAGGAACACTCACCTTTGTTGCCGGAAGTAGGAACACTCACTTTTGTTGCCAGAAGTGGGAACATTCGCCTTTGTTGCCGGAAGTAAGAACACTCACCTTTGTTGCCAGAAGTGGGAACACTCGCCTTTGTTGCCAGAAGTGGGAACACTCGCCTTTGTTGCCGGAAGTAAGAACACTCACCTTTGTTGCCAGAAGTGGGAACACTCACCCTTGTCGCCGGAAGTAGGAACACTCGCCTTTGTCGCCGGAAGTAGGAACACTCGCCTTTGTCGCCGGAAGTAGGAACACTCGCCTTTGCGGCAGGAAGTAGGAACACTCGCCTTTGTTTCCGGAAGTAGGAACACTCGCCTTTGTTTCCGGAAGTAGGAAGTCCGTTGATTTGAGCAATAAAATCAATGCGGAATCGAAAATGAGTTGTGGTAATGATTAAAATGACCAAATTACAATAAATATTGATCATAGTACATATTGTTATGAAAGTGTCTCTTACTATACATATATATATATATATACTTGCAATGTGTATATTGTACATATTACATATTGTTATGAAGGTGTCTGTTACTACATTATATATATATATATTTGCAGTGTGTATATTGTACATATTGTTATGAAGGTGTCTATTACTACATTATATATATACTTTCAGGGTGTACATTGTATATATTTTAATATATTGTTATGAAGGTGTCGGTTACTACATTATATATATATATATATATATATATATATATATATACATGCAGTGTGTATTATTTACGTATTACATATGATAAATCGATATTTTTTTGGTGTAAATCTGCAAATGGTTGGACATTCACATAATAATAATAATAATAACAATTAAGATACTATTTTTTTTGGGGTGAATAATCTTTTATATGTGAGTGCTTGGACATTCACTCAATAATAATAATAATAATAATAAATAGTTTTTTGGCATAGTACCTTGTATGTCTGAATTCTTGGACAGTCACACAATCATGTGTGTTTTGAATTAAGAGTTGAGTGCATTTGTCAACAGGTAAAGGAGGTGATCTGATTGACAGAGGAGACAACACGTACGGCGGCAAGTTTGTGATCAACCCCAGCGGTGGCCTGATCTCCAAAGGACATCCTTTAGGAGCCACTGGTAAGCACCGTCTTTCAGCTCGATGTACACCTACAGTGTAATGCACACATTGTCCACAAGGAGGCATGTGTTCCACCTGACTTTCCATGCATGGTAGGTTGTTCTAAACAGCATGTGCAAAGTATAACATTGCACAAACTATTTGTGATCTCCTAGGACTGCGTGTACAACTGATTATGAGTGCAAACGTGGGGTAGCCGCTCTATTTAAAAAAAACAAACGGGTTAATTGGGTTTTTGCAGACGTACAATGGACAAAAGTAAACACGAATACATCAAATGCTGATTTTTTTCCTCCCCCAACAAGTAAAATACAATGTACTTAGATGCTACTTGTGGCGTTTTGCTATGTTTTGAAACATGCAGCAGGCAAATTGTGAGGTTCAAACACTGATGACATCTATTGAACAGACAAGAAGCAAAGAGTCATGCAGAGACAGAGTTAAATTTAGCTCAATTGAGGAGAGACGTTTTTTGGGCTGTACTCTGAGGGAAGGGGATAATCTCGACAGCCCCAGTTAGACACAATATATGACTGTTAGTGAAATGCAAATATACAGATACTCGTGATATTGCCCTGTCTCTGCTCTGTCTGCGTCACGGCACTCCATGTTCCTTTGGCAGTCAGCAGGCCGATTCAAGGTCTGAAAACACTGATAAGAGACGACTTGCTTTGCGCAGATAGAAAAAGTACAACTTCAGCGCAATTGATTAAAAATATAGCAGCGACCCTTAAGCATAAGAATTGTGTGATCATATATACATAATTGTTCTAACACAAATATAGTATGAGGTGGTAGTCTCTGGGAACCTCACCATTCGATTATGATTCAGGAGCTATGATTTAATTCCAAATGGATTATTGATGCATCCTATGTAGTTGTATATGTTAATGTAGTTTTACATCACAAAATCAAAGGGCGACCCATGATTATTTTCCTCTTTTCGGACTTATAAATATTACTTCAATGTTGGATACTTGTGTTGGACCAGTGGCGTCAAAACTACGGCCCACGAGACGTCACAAGTTCAACAAAACATTGCACCGCCGAGTGCTTTCTAATGAATCTAAAAATATCAGGTGGTCTCTGAATGCTACATACTTGCTTCCATCTTGTGGACGATGTGAGTAAATCAAGTTAGGAGAAGTACTTTGAAATAATAGCACAGCATTTGATTATATAACACAACCCAAACGACCTTCCCTAGTCATGGTGCAAAAAAAAAATGCAATTAACATAAATGTTAACATACAATATCACATATAGAATAACCTGCTCACGGAACTTTGTGGATAATATTAAAACAAATCCAAACACCATAAAACATTTCACAATTACACCCATTTAAATCCATTAGAGTCACACTTTTCCATGGTTGGCACATTTTAGCTGCTTGATATTTCTGATTGATTACAAAACTTTCAGAACGTTTTCACGGAAGTGAACAATGTATGAGTCAAACTTTCACATACTCTTAATATCCAATTTTATATATATTTATATATATATATATATATATATACATACACTCAGGTCAGGAAAAAACAAAGGCTATTTCATCCCGACAAGCGTGTTTCACAGGTTTCCCTGCTCTTCAGGTGATTTTATAAGTTTTGATGATATATATGTGTGTGTATATATGTATGTTTGTGTATATTTGTATGTGTGTATATGTGTCCAAACCTTTTCCACCTACTGAAAAGTTAAAGTATGCGGAGGGCATACTGATATTTTTTCATTTAAAAAATACTTAAAACTGATGTGATATTTATTTAAATACTAAATTTGTTGTCAGCTCTGTCTTATAGGTGACTAAGTACAATTATTATCAATCATTAGAACATTTCAGCTTTATCTCATTACATCCCGATTTTTAGGTCTTTTTCTTCCGTTTTTACTATTTTCCCCCTTGTAAGACTATAATAATAATAATGATAATAATAATAATAATAATATCGCCATTGTGTAACTGCATAACCTGGTGTGTCAAAAATCCGCCCGTACGGAAATAATGACTGTTCAGGTACCCATTTAACAGTGTTTATTATTGTTCTTTTTCAAAATAATTAATTCATAAGTAAGTATCATTTATAATTTGTTACTAAACTATGTTTTTGTATTTATGTTTTTATTTCAACAGTTTCTTCTTTTTTAGATGAGGGGTTATTAGTATCTTTTTTTAAAAACAATTTAAATGATGTATGTATGATATATATTTTGTGTATTTAAAGATACAACTTTGACTAATTATATTATTATAATTAGTTTGAAAATGTCCTTTTTTTTCCTCATTACTTTCCAATTTTTTTTTCTGTTTTCCCCTTACATTTTCACTGTTGTTTTTTCCCGACAACATGCCGCAACAAAACTGGGTCCCCCGGGCCGCACTTTGGACTCAGCCCAACATTGACTGTGTTGTGACTCAGGTCTGGCCCAGTGCGCTGAGCTGTGCTGGCAGCTGCGAGGTCAGGCTGGCAGGAGGCAGGTCCCTGGAGCCCAAGTGGCCCTGCAGCACAACATTGGCCTGGGAGGAGCGGTGGTTGTCACTCTGTACAGGATGGGCTTCTCACAGGATGGCAGGTAACTCGCAACTACGTGCATTCACCTTAGGAATGCTGTGACGATTCAGAAGTACCCTATTTTCCGGCCTATAGAGCACACCAGTTTATAAACCACACCCACTAAATTTTAGAAGACATAAATATGTTTCCATATATTAGCCGCAGCGGACTACAAGTCGCATATTTATACGTTTGAAATGAGTTATTCACACAGAAATATTTAATGTTCATTTACATACCTTAATTGTGTCTGTAACTGATGATCAAACAAAACAGAAATCATGGTCATGGTCCTGCGTGCATCAATCAATCAATCAATGTTTACTTATATAGCCCTAAATCATTAGTGTCTCAAAGGGCTGCACAAACCACCATGACATCCTCGGTAGGCCCACATAAGGGCAAGGAAAACTCACACCCAGTGGGACATCGGTGACAATAATGACCCAGTGGGACGTCGGTGACAATGATGACTATGAGAACCTTAGAGAGGAGGAAGTGAGCGGGTCTAACATGACACAGTCGCGAGAGTCCAGTCCAAAGCGGATCCAACACAGCAGCGAGAGTCCCGTTCACAGCGGAGCCAGCAGGAAACCATCCCAAGCGGAGGCGTATCAGCAGCGCAGAGATGTCCCCAGCCGATACACAGGCAAGCAGTACATGGCCACCGGATCGGACCGGACCCCCTCCACAAGGGAGAGTGGGACATAGAAGAAAAAGAAAAGAAACGGCAGATCAACTGGTCTAAAAAGGGAGTCTATTTAAAGGCTAGAGTATACAAATTAGTTTTAAGGTGAGACTTAAATGCTTCTACTGAGGTGGCATCTCAAACTGTTACCGGGAGGGCATTCCAGAGTACTGGAGCCCGAACGGAAAACGCTCTATAGCCCGCAGACTTTTTTTGGGCTTTGGGAATCACTAATAAGCCGGAGTCCTTTGAACGCAGATTTCTTGCCGGGACATATGGTACAATACAATCGGCAAGATAGGATGGAGCTAGACCGTGTAGTATTTTATACGTAAGTAGTAAAACCTTAAAATCACATCTTAAGTGCACAGGAAGCCAGTGCAGGTGAGCCAGTATAGTTATATATGTATGTATATATGTATATAAAGGTATATACAGTACAGGCGTAATGTGATCAAACTTTCTTGTTCTTGTCAAAAGTCTAGCAGCCGCATTTTGTACCAACTGTAATCTTTTAATGCTAGACATGGGGAGACCCGAAAATAATACGTTACAGTAGTCGAGGCGAGACGTAACAAACGCATGAATAATGCGTGCGTGTGTGTGTGTGTGGGTGTATGTATATACATATATATTTGTATATATATATATGTGTGTGTATATATATATATATATTGTATGTCTATATACATATATCAAATCAAATCAACTTTATTTATAAAGCACATTTTAAATTACCACAGGGGTAGCTAAAGTGCTGTACAATGGGCAGGTTAAAAGATAATACGAGGACCAAGCAAACACAACACAAACAGAACATGATAAAAAATAAATAAATAAAACATAAAAACAGGTTCACAGCAGGTCTATAATGGGGCGCCATTGCTGGATGGATATCGCTTAGTGTTAAAAGCCGAGGAATAAAAGTATGTTTTTAAGAGAGATTTGAAAACAGGAAGAGAGGAGGCTTGTCTAACACTCAGAGGTAGGTCGTTCCAGAGCTTGGGAGCAGCAGCAGCGAAAGCTCTGTCACCTCTAAGCTTCAGCCTTGTGTCAGGGACCGTCAGTAGCAGCTGATCGGCTGATCTTAGGGATCGAGTAGGGGAGTAAGGCTGAAGGAGGTCGGAGAGATATGTTGGCGCGAGGTTGTTTAGACATTTAAAAGCAAATAGAAGGAG
>NC_084614.1:8111987-8334487 GCF_033978795.1 Nerophis ophidion
CTGATGATTTTAGGTTGTGCTGAAGAATTTGGAGGTAATCCTCCTTTTTCATTGTCACATTTACTCTTTGTAAAGCATCAGTTCCATTGGCAGCAAAACAGGCCCAGAGCATAATACTACCACCACCATGCTTGACGGTAGGTGTGGTGTTCCTGGGATTTAAAGCCTCACCTTTAATCCTCCAAACATATTGCTGGGTATTGTGGCCAAACAGCTCCATTTTTGTTTCATCTGACCACAGAACTTTTCCTCCAGAAGGTCTTATCTTTGTCTATGACAAGGGATGTACCAAAAAACGGATGTAAACAAAACTCACGCCATTTTCTGGAGCGTTGTCAGCATGTCTGGGATGTGGAGGCGATTTTTATATGTATTGCAGATATATGGCAAAAGGATAAAATCACTAATCCTGGCCTCAATGGCGAGAAATAAAGTAAGTTTCATAAAAGTAATATCACTGGAGGACGAGAAATATCTAAACAGGCTAGACTACACACTGTAGGAGGTTACAAAAGCTCACCGGCGTCACAATGTAAACAAATGCCATGGTGGATCTACACCTGACATCCACTGTAATGATACTAAGTACAAGAACATATCTCGTGGAGACTACTGTGATTACAACAATATTTTTATAGTCACAATTTCCTTAAAAAAATATATATATATTACGTTTATAAAGTAAGGAAATAACTAAATGGTCCCTAGTGTGTGAATGTGAGTGTGAATGTTGTCTGTCTATCTGTGTTGGCCCTGTGATGAGGTGGCGACTTGTCCAGGGCGTACCCCGCCTTCCGCCCGAATGCAGCTGAGATAGGCTCCAGCGACCCCCCGCAACCCCAAAAGGGACAAGCGGTAGGAAATGGATGGATGGAAGTCAGGAAATACGTCCCTGGACACATGAGGACTTTGAATATGGCCAATGTATGATTCTGTAACTGCTTGGTATCGGATCCATAACTAAATATGTGGTATCATCCAAAAGTAATGTACAGTATCGAAGAAGAGAAGAATAAGTGATTATTACATTTGAACAGAAGTGTAGATAGAACATGTTGAAACAGAAAACAGCGTGACACCTACTCTTTACATCAGTATTGGTTTATTAGGTATTATATTTTATTGTATGATCCTGTAACTACTTGGTATCGGATCCATACCTAAATGTGTGGTATCATTCAAAACTAATCTCAAGTATCAAAGAAGACAAGAATAAGTGATTATTACATTTGAACAGAAGTGTAGATAGAACATGTTAAAACAAAAAATAAGCAATATTAACAGTAAATGAACAAGTAGATTAATAATCAATTTTTTACAGTTTGTCTATAATGTGTACAAAATAATAGTTGTATAAATGACACAATATGTTATTGCAGACTTATTAGGAGTCTTTGTTTGTTTGTTGTTACTACTAAAAGACAAGTTATCTATTTTATTTAAGGAGTAAATGACAATAATAAACATATGTTTCATGTACACTAACATTTTTTTGTTACAATAAAGCCTTTTTTTGTGGTCCCCTTTATTAAGAAAAGTATCTAAATATGTTTTGGAACCGGTACCAAAATATTATAACCCCAGTATATACTTTTTAATGATAATCATATAACAAATGATGCCCCTCTCAGCGCACAGTTTAGGGAGAACCCTCAACTAAATGTCACTATTAGTTCCAAGTCCTATGTGTGATGTGTAGGACTGATACATGTGATATGTAGGACTGATATATATGTGATGTGTAGGACTGATACATGTGATATGTAGGACTGATATATGTGTGATGTGTAGGACTGATCTATGTGTGATGTGTAGGACTGATCTATGTGTGATGTGTAGGACTGATACATGTGATATGTAGGACTGATATATGTGTGATGTGTAGGACTGATATATGTGTGATGTGTAGGACTGATATATATGTGTGATGTGTAGGACTGATATATATGTGTGATGTGTAGGACTGATATATATGTGTGATGTGTAGGACTGATCTATGTGTGATGTGTAGGACTGATATACGTATGTGTGATGTATAGGACTGATATATGTGTGATATGTAGGACTGATATACTGTATATGTGTGATGTGTAGGACTGATATATGTGTGATGTATAGGACTGATATATGTGTGATGTGTAGGACTGATATATGTGTGATGTGTAGGACTGATATATGTGTGATGTGTAGGACTGATATATGTTTGATGTGTAGGACTGATCTATGTGTGATGTGTAGGACTGATATATGTGTGATGTATAGGACTGATATATGTGTGATGTGTAGGACTGATACATGTGATATGTAGGACTGATATGTATGTGATGTGTAGGACTGATACATGTGATATGTAGGACTGATATATGTGTGATGTGTAGGACTGATCTATGTGTGATGTGTAGGACTGATCCATGTGATATGTAGGACTGATATATGTGTGATGTGTAGGACTGATTGATGTGTAGGACTGATATATATGTGTGATGTGTAGGACTGATATATATGTGTGATGTGTAGGACTGATATATATGTGTGATGTGTAGGACTGATCTATGTGTGATGTGTAGGACTGATATACGTATGTGTGATGTATAGGACTGATATATGTGTGATATGTAGGACTGATATACTGTATATGTGTGATGTGTAGGACTGATATATGTGTGATGTATAGGACTGATATATGTGTGATGTGTAGGACTGATATATGTGTGATGTGTAGGACTGATATATGTGTGATGTATAGGACTGATATATGTTTGATGTGTAGGACTGATCTATGTGTGATGTGTAGGACTGATCTATGTGTGATGTGTAGGACTGATATATATGTGTGATGTGTAGGACTGATATATGTGTGATGTGTAGGACTTATATATGTGTGATGTGTAGGACTGATCTATGTGTGATGTGTAGGACTGATATATATGTGTGATGTGTAGGACTGATATATATGTGTGATGTGTAGGACTGATATATATGTGTGATGTGTAGGACTGATGTATATGTGTGATGTGTAGGACTGATCTATGTGTGATGTGTAGGACTGATATACGTATGTGTGATGTATAGGACTGATATATGTGTGATATGTAGGACTGATATACTGTATATGTGTGATGTGTAGGACTGATATATGTGTGATGTATAGGACTGATATATGTGTGATGTATAGGACTGATATATGTGTGATGTGTAGGACTGATATATGTGTGATGTGTAGGACTGATATATGTGTGATGTGTAGGACTGATATATGTGTGATGTATAGGACTGATATATGTTTGATGTGTAGGACTGATCTATGTGTGATGTGTAGGACTGATCTATGTGTGATGTGTAGGACTGATCTATGTGTGATGTGTAGGACTGATATACGTATGTGTGATGTGTAGGACTGATATATGTGTGATGTGTAGGACTGATATATATATGTGATGTGTAGGACTGACATATGTGTGATATGTAGGACTGATATATGTGTGATGTGTTGGACTGATACATGTGATATGTAGGACTGATATATATGTGTGATGTGTAGGACTGATATATGTGATATGTAGGACTGATATATGTGTGATGTGTAGGACTGATTGATGTGTAGGACTGATATATATGTGTGATGTGTAGGACTGATATATATGTGTGATGTGTAGGACTGATCTATGTGTGATGTGTAGGACTGATATACGTATGTGTGATGTATAGGACTGATATATGTGTGATATGTAGGACTGATATACTGTATATGTGTGATGTGTAGGACTGATATATGTGTGATGTATAGGACTGATATATGTGTGATGTGTAGGACTGATATATGTGTGATGTGTAGGACTGATATATGTGTGATGTATAGGACTGATATATGTTTGATGTGTAGGACTGATCTATGTGTGATGTGTAGGACTGATATATGTGTGATGTATAGGACTGATATATGTGTGATGTATAGGACTGATATATGTGTGATGTGTAGGACTGATACATGTGATATGTAGGACTGATATATATGTGATGTGTAGGACTGATACATGTGATATGTAGGACTGATATATGTGTGATGTGTAGGACTGATCTATGTGTGATGTGTAGGACTGATCCATGTGATATGTAGGACTGATATATGTGTGATGTGTAGGACTGATTGATGTGTAGGACTGATATATATGTGTGATGTGTAGGACTGATATATATGTGTGATGTGTAGGACTGATATATATGTGTGATGTGTAGGACTGATCTATGTGTGATGTGTAGGACTGATATACGTATGTGTGATGTATAGGACTGATATATGTGTGATATGTAGGACTGATATACTGTATATGTGTGATGTGTAGGACTGATATATGTGTGATGTATAGGACTGATATATGTGTGATGTGTAGGACTGATATATGTGTGATGTGTAGGACTGATATATGTGTGATGTATAGGACTGATATATGTTTGATGTGTAGGACTGATCTATGTGTGATGTGTAGGACTGATCTATGTGTGATGTGTAGGACTGATATATATGTGTGATGTGTAGGACTGATATATGTGTGATGTGTAGGACTTATATATGTGTGATGTGTAGGACTGATCTATGTGTGATGTGTAGGACTGATATATATGTGTGATGTGTAGGACTGATATATATGTGTGATGTGTAGGACTGATGTATATGTGTGATGTGTAGGACTGATCTATGTGTGATGTGTAGGACTGATATACGTATGTGTGATGTATAGGACTGATATATGTGTGATATGTAGGACTGATATACTGTATATGTGTGATGTGTAGGACTGATATATGTGTGATGTATAGGACTGATATATGTGTGATGTATAGGACTGATATATGTGTGATGTGTAGGACTGATATATGTGTGATGTGTAGGACTGATATATGTGTGATGTATAGGACTGATATATGTTTGATGTGTAGGACTGATCTATGTGTGATGTGTAGGACTGATCTATGTGTGATGTGTAGGACTGATCTATGTGTGATGTGTAGGACTGATATACGTATGTGTGATGTGTAGGACTGATATATGTGTGATGTGTAGGACTGATATATATATGTGATGTGTAGGACTGACATATGTGTGATATGTAGGACTGATATATGTGTGATGTGTTGGACTGATACATGTGATATGTAGGACTGATATATATGTGTGATGTGTAGGACTGATATATGTGATATGTAGGACTGATATATATGTGTGATGTGTAGGACTGATATATGTGTGATGTGTAGGACTGATATACATGTGTGATGTGTAGAACTGATATATGTGTGATGTATAGGACTAATATATGTGTGATGTGTAGGACTGATCCATGTGTGATGTGTAGGAATGAAAGGATAAATAAACCGACTGGTGGATGAATTATTATTAGCATTTGGTAAGGACTCCATCACTGATGCTTACATTTCCGGGATTTTTTTGTCCATCTTTAAAAGCTTTTCCTCGTCCCGCAGGAAGGAGAGCAGCTGGTCAAGAAGATCGGAGGAGTTTTTGCTTTCCAAGTGAAGGATGGCCCCGGTGGAAAGGAGGCCACCTGGTTTGTGGACGTGAAAAATGGCAGCGGCTCTGTCGCCAACGAACCTGCTGGTATGGAAAGGATATTTATTTAGAGAAGTTGAATGACTCCCATCTGTCCCTCGAACAATGTTACACTTCTAATTTGGGTTCACAAAACAGATATTTCCTATTAAAACCAAACGCCCTTTAATGTACAGGCTGAGGCAAACTTGCCCAAACAATGTTGAATTCTTCTAGAGATGGCCATCAAAACTATTTTAATTTGTCGTTCCTTCAGCAAAGGCATCTTAAGGGTCTCTGAAAAAAACAAACAAAAAGAATCTGGTCAAATTGTTTATTCCCCATGTGTGGTCACTTTTGCCTCGCTCTGTGTAACATGTATATGGTTAAATATAAAACTGTTCAATACAATGCAAACCGAATAGAAAGTGCCCATATTTAATATATTTGGCCACAGTAGCATTAAACACCGTTTGAACAGTGACACTGTGTTTAAGTACAGGAAAATAAAACACTACTTTAATCAAGTGATTATTCGCATACCACTAGATGGCGCCCACTTACCGTACCACAGTTTCAGTATGGTATCTAGCTACCAGCTAAGGCTAACGAGGTCATTCAGGTATCTAGCTACAACCTAATGCTAACAAGGTCATGTAAGTATCTAGTTACAACCTAATGCTAATGAGTTCATACTCAATTCATACTATTTGGGCTTAACACATTAATGCTAATTTCCTTAAAGACATGTCTGCCCACTTTTGCCTTATAATCAACCTGCTGAATTGGCTTCGCCCCACTAGTCCGTGAACATTGCTCCAATGTACGGATTGCGGGTTGATTTTTACAAAACATGGCTCGTAGCAAGGACAGCCGCTGCCAGCTGTGTTGATCAGCGTCTCTGCTAGCTGCCACCAGGTAGTGCACTTAAATCTTCTGCCGTTGTCTCAATGATCGGAGGATTTGAGCAAGAGAACCAAATCAATTGTTAAAAATGAACCTGACACTTCACCCGCTTGTCTCGTTACAACGCATCGGACATTTTCTGGAATCCAACAACTCTTCCTGCATGCAAGGACTTGCATTTCCGTAGCATTGCGTGGGGGCGGTGCCTCTGGATTGGAAGACCCGGGGTGTTGGTTCCTCTCTTTAAGAAGGGGAACGGGGGGGGGTTCCAACCATCCTCAGCCTTCCCGGTAAGGTCTATTCAGGTCTAACCCCAGATTCAGGAGGAACAGTGTGGTTTTCGTCCTGGTCGTCGAACTGTGGACCAGCACTATACTCTTGGCAGGGTTCTTCAGGGTGCATGGGAGTTTGCCCAACCAGTCTACATGTGCTTTGTTGACTTGGAGAAGGCATTCCTCTGGAAGTCCTGTGGGGAGTGCTCAGAGAGTATGGGGTATCGGACCGACTGTTTGTGGTGGTTTGGTTTCTGTCCGCCTTGCCGGTCAGACCTGTTTCCAGTCAGGGGTTGGACTCTGCCAGGGCTGCTGTTTGTAACCCATTCTGTTTGTAACTGTCATGAACAGAATTTCTTGGTGCAGTCAGGGGTGTTGGGGGGATCCGGTTTGGTGGCTGCAGGATTGCGGATGATGTGATTCATCTGGCCAGGATCTTGAGCTCTCAATGGATCGGTTCGCAGCCAAGTGTGAAGCGACTGGGATGAGCGAGGTTCAGCACCTCCAAGTCCGAGTCCATGGTTCTCACCCGGAAGAGGATGGAGTGCCATCTCCGGGTTGGGGAGGAGACCCTTCCCCAAGTGGAAGAGTTCAAGTACCTCGGAGTCTTGTTCACGAGTGAGGGAAGAGCGGATCGTCAGATCGGTGCGGTAACTTCAGTAATGCGGACGCTGTATTGATCCGTTGTGGTGAAGAAGGAGCTGAGCCGGAAGGCAAAGCTCTCAATTTACCGGTCGATCTACGTTCCCATCCTCACCTATGGACATGAGCTTTGGGTTGTGACCGAAAGGACAAGATCACGGGTACAAGTGGCCCAAATGAGTTTCCTCCGTCGGGTGCTAGGTCTCTGACAAGTGAGAAGCTCTGCCATCCGGAAGGAGATGCTCCTCCACATGGAGAGGAGCCAGATGAGGTGGTTGGGGCATCTGGTCAGAGCCCCCAGAACGCCTCCCTGGTAGGAGGCCACGGGGAAGACTCGGGTCACATTGGAGAGACTGTGTCTCCCAGCTGGCCTGGGAACGCCTCAGGATCCCCCGGGAAGATCTGGACAAAGTAGCTGGGGAGAAGTAGTCAGTGAACTTAGCATCTGGAGGTTCTTGACAACTTATTGTAGTCCAGTCTGAGGTTCTAACTCACAACCTTGCTTTTAGGTACCAAGGCAGACTGCACCCTCACCATGAGTGACAAGGACCTGCTGGAGTTGATGACCGGCAAGTTGAACCCACAGACGGTATGGGATCTCCTCCAGATTGAAACTAACGTCTTTTAAAAGAAAAGTTGAACTGAACTTTTTGGGGGGAATTTTGTCTTATCGTTCAAGATCTTTATGTAAGACAAGGACACACACATCAGCACACAAGCAGTGAACTTGTCACCTTTTGTACATGCTAAATCAGGGGTGCCCATTACGTCGATCGCGAGCTACCAGTCGACCGCAGGGGGTGTGTCAGTCGATCTCGAGCCAGGCTTTTAAAAAAAATAGACCTAAAAACTAGTGATCATCAATCTTCACCAAGACGTCACTTAAATGACATTCACGGTACCGGAGGGTCTTGTGAGATGAGGCTGGCTGCTGCAAGATCATTATTATTAAAATATGACCGAGAGGAAGGCGAGAAACACTTTTTATTTCAACAGACTCTCGCGCCGTCCCTTCCGTCAAAACTCTAAAGGCCGACTGCACATTTCCTATCTTCACAATAAAAGCCCTGCTTCATGCTGCCTGCGCTAACTAAATACAGAGTCTCGGAAAACTGGCGTGCACAAGCGATCCCTCAGAAAGCTGGCGTGCACATCACTTGTGCACGCCAGCTTTCCGAGACTCTTATTTGTTAGCGCAGGCAGCATGAAGCAGGGCTTTTATTGTGAAGATAGAAAATGTGCAGTCGGCCTTTAGAGTTTTGATGGAAGGGACGGCGCGAAAGTCTGTTGAAATAAAAAGTGTTTCTCGCCTTCCTCTCTGTCATTTTTTCATAATAATGAACTGGCAGCAGCCAGCGTCATCTCACAAGACCCTCGGGTGCCGTGAATGTCAATCAAGCAAGCTACGGAATTTGCCGCCAATGTTTTTCTTGTAAAGTGTATGGAAGCTGGATGAATTAGATGCCAAAAAGCAACCACTTTCATGTGGTATTGTACAGAAAGGACAACTTTTTTTCTCCTCCATTTGAAAATGTGGGCGTTATCATCATTACTGTCTGATTCCAATCAATGCAAGTCATCAGAATCAGGTAATACACCAACTTATATTCTTGTCTTCGTGAAAGAAAGACATCTATATGTGTTACACATGCTTGTACTATCATTAAACACATTTAACTTGTTTACAAAAATGTCTCTTTCATAAATAAATAAAAATAAATGATATATATAAATGAGGTAGATCCCCTCGAGTTGGTCAATTGAAAAGTAGCTCGCCTGCAGAAAAAGTGTGGGCACCCCTGTGCTAATTAAAAAGAATACAACAAATCCTTTCCAACTTATATTTACCGGAAATTGAATAGACTGCAAAGACAAGATATTTCATCTTCAAACTGAGAAACTTTATTTTTTGCAAATATTGACTCATTTGGATTTTGATGGCTGCAACATGTTTCAAAAAAAGCTGCCACAAGTGGGAATAAAGACTGAGAGAGTTGAGACATGCTCATCAAACACTTATTTGGAACATCCCACAGGTGAACAGGCTAATTGGGAACAGGTGGGTGCCATGATTGGGTGAAATGAAATGCTCAGTCGTTCACAAACAAGGACGGGGCGAGGGTCACCACGCTGTCAACGAATGCTTGAGCAAATTGTTTAAGAACAAGATTTCTCAGCGAGCTATTGCAAGGAATTTAGGGATTTCACCAGCTATGGTCCGTAATATCATCAAAAGGTAAATGTTAAACTGTGTATATGAGACGTGTGCTACATATATGTTGCTTATATATTGCTTAAAAAAAAGTAATATAAGTGAAGCATGTTTTAGATTTTATATATTTTGAATCTTGTTCTTGTTGTGATGGGGTAGGTTTATATAAGCGTTGCTTCAACCTACACCCTTTCGGCTCAATCATTGCTCAAATGAGTGTTTTTTTGCTTTCCTTTTTTTGTTGTTGTTCTTTGTTTTATGTGAAGATTGCCGGAATAAATAAATAAGGTTCAGACAATCTGGAGAAATCACTGTACGCAAGCCATAATATTACGCACCTTGGCTCCCTCAGGCGGTGCTGCATCAAAAAGCCACATCAGATATCTCCACATGGGCTCAGGAACACTTCAGATAACCACTGTAACTACAGTCGGCCGATACATCTGTAAGTGCAAGTTAAAACTTTGCTATGCAAAGCAAAATCCATTTATCAACAACACCCAGAAACGTCGCCGGCTTCGCTGGGCCCGGGCTCATCTAAGATGGACTGATGCGAAGTAGAAAAGTGTTCTTTGCTCTGACAAGTTCACATTTATTGTTTTTGGAAACTGTGGACGTTTTGTCCTCCGGACCAAAGACGAAAAGAACCATCCGGATTGTTGTAGGCGCAAAGTGTGAAAAGCCAGCATGTGTGATGCTATGGGGGTGTATTAGTGCCCAAGGCATGGGTAACTTACTTGCCGAAAGGTACATACAGCTTTTGAAGCAGCATATGTGGCCATCATGGACACCCCTGCTTATTTCAGCAAGACAATGTCAAGCAACGTGTTACAACAGTGTAGTAAAAGAGTGCGGGTACTAGAATGACCTGCCTGTAGTCCAGACCTGTCTCCCATTGAAAATATGAAGGCTAAAATATGAGGCAGGAGACTGTTGAACAACTGAAGCTGTACATCAGGCAAGAATGGGAAAGAATTCCACTTCAAAAATGTGTCTCCTCAGTTCCCAAACCTTTACTGAGTCTTGTTAAAAGGAAAGGCCATGTAACACACTGGTAAAAATGCCTTTTTTTGCAATTCCAAGTACACGATTATGTGCAGAAATAACAAGGTTTTTCAGTGTGAACATGAAATATCTTGTCTTTGCAGTCTATTCTATTGAATATAAGTTGAAAAGGATTTGTTGTATTCTTTTTATTTAGCGGGACAACTTCACTGCTTTTGTGTGGTGTTCACATTTTGTTGTTACAGCCTTATTCCAATATGGAATAGATCCATTTTTGTCCTCCAATTGACAAGGTGAAAATACTTTTTCAAATGTATTAAAAATAAAAAAAAACTATCACATGTCCGTAAGTATTCAGACCCTCTGCTCATTACATTGATGCACCTCTGGCAGGATTTGCAGCGTCGAGTATTTTTTTGAATATGATGCCACAAGTGGGGATTTGTGTGTAGAATTTTGAGGACACAAATTAGTTTTTCTTCCAAGCACGGTATTAAAGCAGGACACATTTCTTCTCAGGCGTTCTTCAAGGGCAAGCTGAAGGTCACGGGCAACATGGGTATGGCCATGAAGCTGCAGAGCCTTCAGATCTCACCGGGAAGATCTCGGCTGTGATGACATCACTTCGGACACATCCGTCACTTCTTATCCACTTCCTGTGAAGCAAAAAAGTGTTTTTTTTGGAACTGGAACCTGGTATTTGCACCTCTGTTGTGCTTGAAGAAGACAAATAAAACATTGTAGTAAAAAAACTCTTCTTTAATTAAAATGCCTTTAATGTTCAATAGTTACTGCGTTTTGTATTTGTGGTTGTTGGCCAACATGTTCAATAAGTGCATGTAACGGACTTCCTGTCGCCATCGTGTGGGTTGCATGGATCATCAACAGAGGACATCGCTTTGCACAGGTTTGACTCTTTATTTTTGCAAATAAAAGTCGCCCGCAGTCAGTCGGTCGCTATTTCAGTGCCTCCTTCTCTGGTTTTCCGTCTGGCTCTCCGTGGTTCTCGCTCGTCTGATCTTCTGTCTGGTTGTCTCCTACTTCTTCTGCCTAGATTGCTCCTCCTTCCCCCTTTTTATGCTGCAGCAGAAGATATAGCGATTGGGCGCAGGTGTGTTGTGTCCGCACCTGACGCTGATGGCTGTAATGTCGCTCCAGGCGTGCCCCGCCTCTCCACTCTGCTGCATGCCCCGCCTCCTGGCCTCCATCTTGGTCAGGACAATCATATTTCCTAGCCCGCTGTCGGCTCAGTCTCTTCACAGTGGACATTTACCCCATTTTTCATTCAATGCTTCTTTGACTTTTCTTTTTTTTTTTTAGCTTTTCATGTTTTAATCAGTCCAACAAAACAACATAATTCCAAGTCCAAACCAACCCCAGTTGTTTAATGAAATTGTCAGCATAATATGTTCATTCACCCCAAGTGGGTTTTGCGTTTTGAAGCAGCCTATTTGGCACTGAATTTGTATTTTATTTTATTTTTACACTGAATTTTTATATCCAATCCAATCCACTTTATTTATATAGCACATTTAAACAACAAAATGTTTCCAAAGTGCTGCACAACAATATTAAAAACAACATTCAAATACTATCCTGAGCTCCACCAATGACTGAATAAAAACAAAAAATAAATACTAATAAAAACAATATAAAATGTAAATTGATTTTTAAACACGCATTTGCTCACAATTTTTCATTCAATAAAATTGTCAGCATAATTTGTTCACTCTTAATTTACCCACAGTGGGTAAATAATTTGTCACGTTTCATGTGTCAGGTAAAGGAGGGGTTCTTACTGTGTCTTTGACATTGTCACTGTGTTTTATAACCAGAGAAACACAAAGTTGCTGTTAAATTAGAATACATAAATAGTTGTCGTCAAGGGGCCCCCTTTCAGTTGGGGGCCGTGGACTATTTCCGGCTTTGCCTACCCGACGGGCCTGGAGCCATCGGCACTGAAAAAAGGAGATTAAAAGAAAAATAAGTCTGTAAATAATACAATTAATGAGTGAAGGTCATGGGAGGGGACTTTGGTTCTCACAACAATACAGTAAGTGGTGGGAATGCACTTAAAACTTTATATAATGCACCTATAACTTCATATAATGCACTTATAACTTTATATAATGCACCTATAACTTCATATAATGCACATATAACTTTATATTGTGCCCCACTTTATATGATGCACCTATAACTTTATATAATGCACATATAACTTTATATTGTGCCCCACTTTATATGATGCACCAATAACTTTATATAATGCACCAATAACTTTATATAATGCACATATAACTTTATACTGTGCCCCACTTTATATGATGCACCAATAACTTTATATAATGCACATTTAACTTTATAAAATGCACCTATTTTTATATAATGCACATATAACTTTATATAATGCATCTACCACTTTACATAATGCACATATAACTTTATAAAATGCACATACAACTTTATATAATGCACATATAACTTTATATAATGCAAATGTAACTATGTAATGCACCTATAACTTTAAATAATGCACCAATAACTTTATATAATGCACATATAACTTTATAAAATGCACATATAACTTTATATAATGCATCTATCACTTTACATAATTCACATATAACTTCATAAAATGCACCTATCTTTATATAATGCACCAATAACTTTATATAATGCAAATATAACTTTATATAATGCATCTATCACTTTACATAATGCACATATAACTTCATAAAATGCACCTATCTTTATATAATGCACCAATAACTTTATATAATGCACCTAGAACTTTATATAATGCACATATAACTTCATAAAATGCACCTATAACTTCATATAATGCACATATAACTTTATATGATGTACATATAACTTTATATTGTGCCACACTTTATGTATTGCACCTATAACTTCATATAACGCACCAATAGCTTGATATAGTGGACCTATAACTTTACGAAATGCACCTATAACTTTATATAATGCACCAATAACTTGATATATTGCAAATATAACTTTATATAATGCACCAATAACTTGATATAATGCACGTATAACTTGATATAATGCACGTATAACCTCATGAATCTGCTTTCATCTTAATGCTCAAATACTGCTGTTACTGCTAATATGTCGCCACCTCGCGGTGAAGACGAGTAATGCAGTTAATGGAAGTGTGCGCGGCGTTTGGCATGCACCCTCCAGTACAGTAGGTGGCGCTCAGCATAAATAAGGTGAGTTGCGACCCGCCATGAGATGAAGAAGTATGTCAGTGCGTCATGACGTCTGTTGTGAGACAGTTTCCCTCCGCGCTGACAAAGCTAGCCGGCCAGCTAGCGATAAGCTCTCACTGCGGGGCTTTATGAAGCCTCCGACCTCCATTTAGTACTCACATTGTACAAAGGGGCCGGTAAAGAAAGAGATATCTTCGTCAAAGGTAACGTAACAGGAAGACGTCGTGTCCGTTCGCGCGTCTTTTTTTGCTCATTCCCGCTAAGCTAGCGCGCTAGCTCGGCGGCTAACATGCGCTTGAAGGTTCGGATAGAACAATTTTATTTTTAAAAAGATAAACAAACACGTCGTGTCACGACCTTTTGGTTGGTGACGTGAAGGCGGTGGATTTCCTCCAGCTCGACGTGGTAGCGGAAAGTAACGCCGCGGCGAGGAAAAAAGTGACGTCATGTTTACTTTCAAAGCTTTATGGCACCGAGTGACGTCATCGTGTTGTGCAACGACGTGTATTTGCTGCACATGGACATTTGTCAACTTGTGTCGCTGCTGCCCGAACAAGATGTGAAGCAAGGGTGTGCCTGAAGGTATCGTGCTCCATCCAATTTCGATTCGACTCGAGGAGTTTCGATATCAGTCCAATCATTTTTGTGTGCCGACCTATCAAATGTTAAATTAAAGGCCTACTGAAATGAGATGTTCTTATTTAAACGGGGATAGCAGGTCCATTCCATGTGTCATACTTGATCATTTCGCGAAATTGGCATATTTTTGCTGAAAGGATTTAGTAGAGAACATCGAGCATAAAGTTTTCAACTTTTGGTCGCTAATAAAAAAAGCCTTGCCTGTACCGGAAGTAGCAGACGTTGTGTGCGTGACGTCACGGGTTGTAGGGCTCCTCACATCTGAACATTGTTTATAATGGGAGCCTCCAGCAGTAAGAGCTATTCGGACCAAGAAAACTACAATTTCCCCATTAATTTGAGCGAGGATGATATTGATAGCAAGGGACTAGAAAAATATAAAATAAAGTTTAAAAAAAAAGGCGATTGCATTGGGACGGATTCAGATATTTTTAGACACATTTACTAGGATAATTCTGGAAAATCTCTTATCTTTCTATTGTGTCGCTAGTGTTTTAGTGAGATTAAATAGTACCTGATAGTCGTAGGTGTGTGTCCAAGGGTGTTTTACGGCCAGTCTCTGAGGGGAAGTCGACGTCAGCTGCATGGACGGCGCAAGCTCAGCTGATCTCCGTTAAGAGGCGACTTATTACAACAATTTCCTCACCGAAACCTGCCGGTTGACAAGTGGTCGGGAACCATGTACGCTTGACCACTCTGATCCATAGTAAAACTTCACCTCCGGGATTTTAAACAAGGAATCACCGTGTGTTTGTGTGGCTAAAGGCTAAAGCTTCCCAACTCCATCTTTCTACGTTGACTTCTCCATTATTAGTTGAACAAATTGCAAAAGATTCAGCAACACGACTTTTAGCCGCAAATGGTGCTGCGCTAATATGTCCTGACAGTCCGTGATGTCATCATTCCGCGACGTGTTCAACAAGAAACTCCGCGGGAAATTTAAAATTGCAATTTAGTAAACTAAACCAGCCGTATTGGCATGTGTTGCAATGTTAATATTTCATCATTGATATATAAACTATCAGACTGCGTGATCGGTAGTAGTGGCTTTCAGTAGGCCTTTAACACAATTAATGAGTGTGGTGTTTGTTTGGGTCTGTGGGACCCGTTTTCATTTTTTATGGAAACAAAAATGATACAATTAATTTGTCAAACTGAGACTCACTGACTTTTCCTCATTTTTTGTTAAGAACATATATCCATCCATCTTCTTCCGCTTATCCGAGGTCGGGTCACGGGGGCAGCAGCCTAAGCAGGGAAGCCCAGACTTCCCTCTCGCCAGCCACTTCGTCTACCTCTTCCCGCGGGATCCCGAGGCGTTCCCAGGCCAGCTTGGAGACATAGTCTTCCCAACCTGTCCTGGGTCTTCCCCGTGGCCTCCTACCGGTTGGTAGTGCCCTATAACATATATAACATTAGGGTTTCCCACACATTAATTTATTTGTGGCGGCCCGCCACAAATAAAAAAAATTAAAATATATATATATTTTTTTTCTTTTCTTTTTTCGGCTTTTGACTTGCTCAACCGCTCATAAAAGCAATAGGACTCTGTCTGTGAATGGAGCTTATAGTTACATATTATATAAATATGTATATAAAGTGTTTTGTAAACCGACGACAAGAAATGTGGCGATCTCGAATATTACAAACCCCAAAAGTAGTGAAGTTGTCATGTTGTGTAAATGGTAAATAAAAATAGAATACAACAAATCCTTTTCAACTTATATTCATTGGAATAGACTTCAAAGACAAGATATTTAATCTTCACACTGAAAAACTTTATTTTGCAAATAATCATGAACTTATAATTTAATGGCAGCAACACATTGCAAAAAAGGCATTTTTACCAGTGTGTTACATGGCCTTTCCTTTTAACACTCAGTAAAGGTTTGGGAACTGAGGAGACACATTTTTGAAGTGGAATTATATCCCATTCTTGCTTGATGTACAGCTTAAGTTGTTCAACAGTCTCCCTTTGACTATTTTAGCCTTCATATTGCACCACACATTTTCAATGTCTGGACTACAGGCAGGCCAGTCTAGTACCCGCACTCTTTTACTATGAAGCCACGCTGTTGTAACACGTGGCTTGGCATTGTCTCGCTGAAATAAGCAGGGGCGTCCATGATAACAACATATATTGCTCCAAAGCCTGTATGGATCTTTCAGCATTAATGGTGCCTTCACAGATGTGTAAGTTACCCATGCCTTGGGCACTAATACACCCCCATACCAAAACACATGCTGGCTGTTACACTTTGCGCCTAGAGCAATCCTGATGGTTATTTTCCTCTTTGGTCCAGAGGACACGAAGTCCACAGTTTCCAAAAACTATTACAAATGTGGACTCGTCAGAGCACAGAACACTTTTCCACTTTGCATCAGTCAATCTTAGTTGAGCCCGGCCCCCCAGCTGGTGGCGTTTGAGACTGTTGATAAATGGCTTTGGCTTTGAATAGTAGAGTTTTAACTTTCACTTACAGATGTAGCGACCAACTGTAGTTACCAACAGTGGTTTTCTGAAGTGTTCCTGAGCCTCTGTGGTGATGTCCTTTACACACTGATGGCGCTTTTTGATGCAGTACTGCCTGAGGCATCCAGGGTGTGTCATATCATGGCTTACGTGCAGTGATTTCTCCAGATTTTCTGAACCTTTTGATGATATTACGGAGCGTAGATGGAGAAATCCCTAAATTCCTTGCAATAGCTGCTTGAGAAATGTTTTTAAACAATTTGCTCAGGCACTTATTGACAAAGGGGTGAGCCTCGCCCCGTCCTTGTTGTGAACGAGTGAGCATTTCATAGAAGCTGCTTTTATAGCCATTCATGGCACACACCTGATCCCAACTAGCTTGTTCACCTGTGGGAGGTTCCAAATAAGTATTTGATGAGCATTCCTTAACTTCCTCCATTTTTTTTGCCACTTGTGCCAGCTTTTTTGAAACATGTTGCAGGCATCACATTCCAAATGAGCTAATCTTCGCAAAAAATAACAGTTTTCCAGTGTGAACATGAAATATCTTGTCTTTGCAGTCTATTCAATTGAATATAAGTTGAAAAGGATTTGTTGTATTCTCTTTTTATTTACCATTTACTCAACATGACAACGTCACTGCTTTTTTTTTGTTTTGTACTTGGTGCCTTGTGTTGCTTTGTTTTTTCAGGGCTTGTGGACAAAGGACTTACTGACCTTGTTTGCTTGTGTCCAGTGAGCCTGTGCTGTCCTGCTAGCAGGGCAAGATGTTCAACAAGTCATTTGGTACTCCCTTTGGCGGGGGCTCCTCAGGGTTTGGCACCGCATCAACATTTGGACAGCAAAGTAAGTTCCACCTTGTGTTTCTTTTCTTTATCATTCTATGAAACAGACCGATCAGTCGGGCCAAATGTGATATTTGCGCTTTCCAATTAGATTTGTAGCTTTGTTCTGACTTCTGGCCATTCAGACACGGTCTTATCAAGGATGACTCAAGTAGCTTTGGCAGACAGACAGTTGGGGGCGACACTGGTTGGGTCAGCTAGGGAAACTTGCGGCGCCTATTATTATTTTTTAATCCTTGTGCGACATGTACTCACGTCATTTCTGTGTGCGCAGACACAGGCTTTGGGACCACAGGGGGGTTCGGTACGACCGCGTTTGGGGCGACCACCAACACCGGAGGGCTCTTTGGCACCACTCAGACTAAACCCGGTTGGTCGATTGTTGTTTTTTTGGTTTTGTTTTGTTTTTTGACGTGTCGTTGTCCGCACACATGAAGTCATGGTACCTGCCTTTCTCTCAATGCTCCGTGCTCTCATGCAGGCGGTCTGTTTGGAACCAGCACCTTCAGCCAGCCGGCGACGTCATCCACCAGCACCAGCTTTGGGTTCGGCACCCCCAGTGCGACATCGAGCAATCTGTTTGGCAACACGGCGGCAGGAAGCGGCGGCGGACTCTTCTCCCAGCAGAACAATGCATTTAGCGCCAACAAACCCACCTCCTTTGGAAGTAAGCGCTTCCTACCATCCGCTTTTGACTTCCCAGGATGGCACTTTGATTATGTTTTTGTTATCTTAGGCTTTGGAACCAGTACCAGCACTGGCGGGCTCTTTGGGTCAACCAACACCACCTCCAACCCCTTTGGAGGAGCCACGTCCTTGTTTGGAAGTGCAGGCTTCACGGCCACGCAGCAACCTGGAACCACAGTCAAGTTTAACGTGAGTCTTCCCAAGTTTTCTTCTTCATTTAGCCTGTAGAAGGAATGACAATATACCAGGTGGTCCCGCTGTGGTCACATGTAGGGCTGGGCCATCTGCATCCACGTCATCAAAGACATAAGTCGATAGATGTTTTATCTCTAAGTAACAATATATAAATAATACATGTCAGTGTTTATCTGTAAATAACAATATATCAATAATACATTTCGGTGTTTATCTGTAAATAACATATCATATATAAATGTCAGTGTTTATCTGTAAGTAACACTATGAATAATAAATGTCAGTGTTTATCTGTGAATAACAATATATCAATTGTAGTCATTGCTTATCAGTAAATACATGTCAGTGTTTATCTGTAAACAACAATATATAAATAATAAATGTCAGTGTTGATCTTTTAACTACAATACATACATATCAGTATTTGTAAATAACAATATAGAAATGACATATGTCAGTGTTGATCTGTAAATAACAATATATCAATCGTCGTCAGTGTTTATCAGTAAATAATATATAAATAATACATGTCAGTGTTTATCTGTAAATAACAAAATATAAATAATAAATGTCAGCGTTTATCTTAAGCTAAAATATATAAATGTAAGTATTTGTCTGTAAATAAGTATATAAATGATAAATATCAGTGTTTATCTGTAAATAACAATATATATCAATAATACATGTCAGTGTTTATCTGTAAATAACAATATATCAATAATACATGTCAGGGTTTGTATGTAAATAACAATATATCATATTGAAATGTCAGTGTTTATTTGTAAATAACAATATATCAATAATAAATGTCAGTGTTTATCTGTAAATAACATCATATATAAATGTCAGTGTTTATCTGTAAATAACACTATGAATAATAAATGTCAGTGTTTATCTGAATAACAATACATCAATTGTCGTCAGTGTTTATCAGTAAATAATATATAAATAATACATGTCTGTGTTTATCTGTAAATAACAAAATACAAATAATAAATGTCAGCTTTTATGTTTTAACTACAATACATAAATGTCAGTATTTGTCTGTAAATAACAATATAGAAATGATAAATGTCAGTGTTGATCTGTAAATAACAATATATCAATTGTCGTCAGTGTTTATCAGTAAATAATATGTAAATAATACATGCCAGTGTTTATCTGTTATAATAAAATATAAATAAATGTCAGTGTTTATCTTTAAACTATAATATATAAATGTCAGTATTTGTCTGTAAATAACAAACAAATGATAAATGTCAGTGTTTATCTGTAAATAACAAAATATTAAATATAAATGTCAGGGTTTATCTGTAAATAACAAAATATTAAATATAAATGTCAGTGTTTATCTGTAAATAACAATATATCAGTAATACATGTCAGTGTTTCTCTGTAAATAACAATATATCAATAATACTTGTCAGTGTTTATCTTTAAACTATAACATATGAATGTCAGTATTTGTCTGTAAATAACAATAAACAAATGATAAATGTCAGTGTTGATCTGTAAATAACAATATATCAAATATAAATGTCAGTGTTTATCTGTAAATAACAATAAATCAATAATACATATAAGTGTTTCTCTGTAAATAACAATATATCAATAATACATGACTGTGTTTATCTCACGCCGACAACACGAATACATCGGCTTTTAGCGTTAGCTTGTTAACATTTGCATTATGTCCACTGTGATTGAGGCTAATAACTACAGAAATGAAGTGTCACTGACTACTTTTAAAACATGTAATAAAGTAAATAGGATGTTATTTGCTAGGGATGCACCGAAATGAAAATTTGTGGCCGAAGCCGAATAAAATTTAAACGCTTGGCCGAATAATGAATGCAGTTTTTCACAATTGTTTTAATATAGCATAAATAGCCTAGAATAAATATTTAGATATTTTTTTCAAATAAAGTAATTTGTTATTGAATATTGACATTTTTTTAATATTCCAGTAGTCTTTGCTTTTCAAAAAAAGCACAGTTTTTCATTTATATTAGGCCTTCAAACAAAACATGCATTCCAAAAAAAAAATAAAGTGCATTAAAGTGGATAAACCCACAACAAATTAATTATTGTCCTTTTGGCAAAAGTCTGCTTAGCCACAATAGATATGATAATAATGTAAACAGAAGGCTTAAGTAAATGTCAATTAAGTGTGTGCTTGTAACCTCATACACTTATACAGGTACACAACATATCCCAACGTCACCACGTCACTACACGTTGGTTGATAGCGTCACCGCGTCAAAAAATTGTCACACGCCACTATTCGGCCTTGTTTTTAACTCATTCCACCGAAGGCCGAATGTGGCTTTTTTTGCCATATTCGGCCGAATATATTCAGTCCAAGTCCAAGTCCATGGTTCTCGCCCGGAAAAGGGTGGAGTGCCATCTCCGGGTTGGGGAGGAGACCCTGCCCCAAGTGGAGGAGTTCAAGTACCTAGGAGTCTTGTTCACGAGTGAGGGAAGAGTTGATCGTGAGATCGACAGGCGGATCGGTGCGGCGTCTTCAGTAATGCGGACGTTGTACCGATCCGTTGTGGTGAAGAAGGAGCTGAGCCGGAAGGCAAAGCTCTCAATTTACCGGTCGATCTACGTTACCATCCTCACCTATGGTCATCTTATCCTTTCATGACCGAAAGGATAAGATCACGGGTACAAGCGGCCCAAATGAGTTTCCTCCGCCGTGTGGCGGGGCTCTCCCTTAGAGATAGGGTGAGAAGCTCTGCCATCCGGGAGGGACTCAAAGTAAAGCCGCTGCTCCTTCACATGGAGAGGAGCCAGATGAGGTGGTTCGGGCATCTGGTCAGGATGCCACCCGAACGCCTCCCTAGGGAGGTGTTTAGGGCACGTCCAACCGGTAGGAGGCCACGGGGAAGACCCAGGACACGTTTGGAAGACTATGTCTCCCGGCTGGCCTGGGAACGCCTCGGGATCCCCCGGGAAGAGCTAGACGAAGTGGCTGGGGAGAGGGAAGTCTGGGTTTCCCTGCTTAGGCTGTTGCCCCCGCGACCCGACCTCGGATAAGCGGAAGATGATGGATGGATGGATATATTCAGTTACCGATTAATCGGTGCATCCCTATTATTTGCCTTCGTTCTACTCCTGTACTTCCTCCTTTTATTTTACATTCATCTAACAAAGTCTTACTAATCAGCTGAGGTCGTTGCTTTGTGTTTGGCTTCATACTCTTCTGTAAGAACGTTTAAATTTTGTTCACTTCTCGTAGGTTTGTGTAACAAAATGACATTTTTAAAAATCTAAACAATACACAAACACTGCAAGATAGTCCAACTAATCAGCACAAAGATGCCCCACTAAAGTTTCTGCAAGTGGCAAGTCGAAATAAGACCTAAACAAGTCGTGCTCGCACACTGTAAGGGCAGACGCGTGTTTTAGGAACCCACCCAAATGTGTTCAATTAATCAGCGTTCGACAGCACTGTTGCCACTGATAAGCTTCCGGGAACTTTTCCAAAAGTCCCACATTGCTGTTTGGAACACCAAAAAGTTCTCGAACTAAATCTACCCGGGTAGTTTTTGGTGGTGGGACTTTATTTACCCTGGTAAATGAGAAAGTTCCTGTGGAAAAGGGCCTATTATTGGCTAATTTCTGATCAACAGATCCTAATACATGCCTTTCAACGGTTATCACAGAAAAAAATCACTTGTAGTTCCCACTTTGAAGCGTGGTCCTTTGGTTGAAAAATAATTGATGGATTAATCCAGTGGTTCTCGAAATTTTCCACCAACTACCACGTCAGAAATCACTTGGCTCTCCAAGTACCACCATAATGACCGACATTAGAATACAGTAGCATAGTAGGCCTAAATATTCATTAAAAACATTTATTTTTGGCCAATGACATCACACACAATTTGAACAGTAAGACTGTTATAATATTGAATTGATTCTTAAGCGTACTACTAGATGGAGCAGTTTGAAAATCACTGGAGTATTCAATAAAAAAAAATAATTTGGTGGTCACACGTTCAAGTCCTAGACCACCTGGAAGGTGTCACCCCCAGTCTGTGACAGGGCAAAATGTGGTGACCGTGAAAATGAGTCCATATGGGACGTCGTGGCGCAGTGGGAGAGTGGCCGGCCGCAACCCGAGGGTCCCTGGTTCAATCACCACCTAGTACCAACCTCGTCACGTCCGTTGTGTCCTTGAGCAAGACACTTCACCCTTGCTCCTGACGGGTGTTGGTTAGCGCCTTGCATGGTAGCTCCCTCCATCAGTGTGTGAATGTGTGTGTGAATGGGTAAATGTGGAAGTAGTGTCAAAGCGCTTTGAGTACCTTGAAGGTAGAAAAGCGCTATACAAGTACAACCCATTTATCATTTATTTATCATTTATATTGCGAAGGTAATGTAAGTGATTGCCATGTTTCATCCTCAGGCCCCAACCGCAAATGACACCATGGTGAAAGGGGGCGTGACCACAAACATCAACACCAAGCATCAGTGCATCACCGCGATGAAGGAGTACGAGAACAAGTCCTTGGAGGTGACTTCTAAACTTTTTCGCTTCTTTTCCAAACAAAGGGGAACACAAAAAAATGTCAATGCCGCATCTGAGTACTTTAACGACCTGCTGGTGTTGCTGATGAGTTCGTTGAAGGTGATTGGTGGAGAATTAGTGTACTTGAGAACAAAAAAAGTATGGAAGCTTTTTAATTTGTTAGTACATTGGTACCTTGTACTCTTGTTATTTTTTTGTTTATCTACCTGCATCAGTGAAGCTTTTGAAAAGTTTAGAAGCCAATAAACAAGATGTCATGAAGAAATATTGAAAATGGGATGCAGTGGATGTATGCACTTTTTAAGAAAAAATATTTTCTAAAGGTTTAAACCTTTCATCATGACCGAAGTCGACTGTTGAAGTTAAGACTGGAGGCACATCATTTATTTACATGTGGAGGGGTTCACCACTTAAGCATTCATTTGTAAAAGCAATTTTGGACTTATTTGTGCATCGATAAGTCAATCAATCAATCAAAAGTTTACCCATATAGCCCTTATGTTACGTCCGGGTCTCATGTTTGTGCGCGGATCGTTCCCCCAAGATGCAGACGGAACACCGGAGGCAGCGTGCAGGTAGGACAATAATTTTCCGTAACACAAAAACGCAGGAAAAATACAACAAACACAAGACGAGCATGCACGGATGAACTAAGGCAGAAAACTAGCACTGGAAAACTAACCCAGAAACCCATGGCAACCAAGAAACAAAAACCCACGGGTGCTGAAGCAGAACTAATTGAGTCTTAAACTAAAACAAAACATGATCCGGGCAACGGATCATCACACCTTAATCACAAATGTCTCAAAGGGCTGCACAAGCCACAACAACATCCTCCACTCAGGTCCCACACCAGGGCAAGAAGTCCTGCAACTGACATATTTGATCGATGTTAACGAGTGTTGTATTGCTGTGATCTCACTGCTAATGGGAAAAATGATAAGTTTAGTTTTTGCAGTTGATTTTTCGGTACAAATATTTCACCGTCATTTACGATTCAGTTGTGTAATGGTGTGAAGTTGATATTTTGTGATCATTAAGCTAAATTTCTCAGTTCAGCAATGTTTGCTTTCCAAACACATGTAGCGATATCAAGATTCTAGTATTCTGTTGAGCCTACTTCCATAAGATATATAAATCTACTGTTAATACTATTGAGGATATTTTCTTGATGCTAACAAATAGCACTACAGACGCTACAGCGTGGTCATCCACGTCGATTTATGCACTTTGCTTTCCTGCACAGCAACTAAGCTTTTAGTTTCTGCCATGAAAATCAACAATGAAAATACATTTGATTGAACCAACAATCACAGTATTTATGGTATGCCCATTTATTGTCATTGCTCTAGTACAGGGGTGCCCATACTTTTTCTGCAGGCGAGCTACTTTTCAATTGACCTAGTCGAGGAGATCTACCTCATTCATATTTATAATTTATATTTATTTATTTATGAAAGATACAATTTTGTTAACAAGTTAATGGTGTTTAATGACAACACAAGCATGTTTAACACATATAGATTCCTTTCTTTCATGAAGACAAGAATATAAGTTGGTGTATTACCTGATTCTGATGACTTGTATTGATTGGAAACAGACAGTGGTGCTGATAACGTCCGCATTTTCAAATGGAGGAGAAAAAAAGTCCTTCTTTCTGTCCAATACCACATGAAAGTGGTTTGATTTGCCATCTCATTTGTCCAACTTGCATACTTATGTTTAAACACTTGTGACGGTATCAAGCCGTCGTGCAGGTTCCAGGGACCACCAAGGAAGGACATGACTTTGATCAGGTGTAGACTTATTTATTTTTCAATAAGCAAACTCTTTTGCGTGTAGCTTTTCAGCCTTCCCTGTTGTCTGCGTCTGCCTCTCACTCTCTTCCGGGTTGCATGCGCTGCTGCTTGTGTTGTCGTCTCTCCCTCTCGTTCCTTCGTTGTTTCTCCACCTCTCACCCTGACGTTCACGGCTGACGCCCTTTTAAACAGTGCGAGAGGATTCATTAATCGTATCCAGGTGCGCGATTCACGCACCTGATCTCGATTGTGGCGTCGCAACCGGCACCCCCAGCCTCGCCGCTCGCTCGCCATCCCTGCCGCCATCTTGGGCCGGGCTCAAGCGTACCCTCCGTCTATGTCTATTTTTTTAATGCCACGCTTGCGATCGACTGACACACCCTCTGCGATCGACTGGTAGCTCTCGCTCGACGTAATGGGCACCCCTGCTCTAGCACAACAAAATTTCATTTTCAAGATTAGACAAACGTGGTACAGGTAGACATAACAGGAACGATGATGGGCCACCACTACAGCGTCCTGTAAAAATGTTGAAAAAATGTAGACGCTGGAGAAGGGTGAGGTAAAAAAAATAAAAAATAGTCTGGGCTCCTACGGGGGGTCGGGGGGGCATAGACTGGGGCCGAGGGGGGAAAAAAACTTGGTAGCCAATGAGCACACGCAAACATTTTAACACAGAAACCACAAGACTTGCAACAGGGGGGGGGGGCAGGCATCCGGCCCGAAACTGCCTGCCACCAGCACGCTGCTTTGTTGTCCATCATAAAATAGCAAAGGCGTGGGATGGGGTTAGCATATGTAGCCGTGGTCCATGGTGTATGTGTGTTAGGCCTGGAGTTGCTATGCAAGTGGTGGCAAAGGAACAAGAGGTTTTTTTTTTTTCCCGGGTATTCTTGACAAGTAAGGAGTTTGTTTCATTTCGCTGCATTGTCCTCAAAGGGAATCTTGATGGAAGGGCCTTTCAACAAGATTAAAATTGTTGTTTGAACAAGCGAGAAGAAATTTAAACTTTACATTTGTAATTGTCTGTTTCTGGTCCTCAAATTCATCCTGCAGGGCAGGTGGTGCCATGTTATAATGTCTGAGTGTCCACCGTTCTGCCCGCAACCTCCAATCGTTTGTGGCAGTTTTAGGGTGACTTGAATGGCTGCCAGCCTCTTCCAATTTGTCGATACAGGGAAATCAGCAGATGTCCTGGTATCATGATTTCAAATAGGTACATATCGTAAACGTCCTTGACTGAAAAGGTCGGCTGTCACGCGACACTCTGCTTCTTTCAAGTGTTCGTGTTTGCCGCCGTTCCGACAGGTTCCCCTGAACCCGAGGTCTTGTCAATTTTGTTGTGAGGGCAGTTGATAAATTTCATTGTTTAGATTTTGAAGAGCAAATCAAAAAGAGGCAACGAGAAAGTTAAACAAGACCGGAAGGACAAGAGGCAAACAGGGCAGACACAGAGAGGGGAGGGAGTCTTTGGCAAGAGCCAAAAAAGGAAAAAAAAATGACTAGGACTTTACATGATGTTGGTTTATTTCCACCATCAGAGCTCTCCGTAGTTACATTTCGGCATAGCAACCATAAAAGATCAAACAAATGCCATATCTTGTCCTTAGTTGACGCTTAGTTCTGCTCATAATTAGTCAGTAAATAATAAACCTGATTGCGCCAAAGAAAGTTTGTCAAACAAATCAAATGTTCAAACAAACCGTTTTAAAAGAAGTGATGGCTGCAGACACAAGCACATTTCAACAAGATGAAAGAGAGATGTTTGAGAGCCATTTCCCTGGACGCGCTTTTGTCATTTCCCTGACTTTAATCTCTTTATAAACCACTTCTTTCGGGACTCTTATAAAAGCGTTTTCCTATCTTTCAATTTGAAAGCGGAATTTTTCATCGCAAACATTGACGTGTCTTCCTGCCATTTGATTTATCGCCAGGCTCAAGCTGTGCCCCCCACTTGCGTTACACCGCGACCAAGCAAACGCACTCAGCAATACCACAACCTTTTTGTTTTGTACTTTAGGAGTTGAGATTGGAGGACTACCAGGCGGGAAGAAAGGGCCCCACTAACCAAATGCCTGCTGGGACTGGTGGAATCTTCGGTGCCGCCGCAGCCACATCCACTGCCCCCACCGCCCTGTTTGGCTCGGCGGCGCCCAACAACAGCTTCTCATTTGGACAGAACAAGAGCACCTTTGGTCAAGGTGACTTGTGCCGAAGGAGGCTTGCTTTTTTGTTGATTTGTCACGCAAACAAGCTCACTTAAATCTCCTGTCTCTCCCTGCAGCTTCAACGGGAGGTTTCAATGCCACCACAGGGAGTCTGTTTGGCCAACAGAACCAGCAGCAAGCTGCCAGCCTCTTCAAACCCTTCGGCCAGACAACCACCGCACAGAGCAGCGGCTTCACCTTTGGCAACACCAACACCATGGGCCAACCCAGTACCAGCACCATGGTAAGAGCCAAAGGGATGCTGATTAGGGATGATCACATTTTTATGAAGTCCACATACCGTATTTCCTTGAGTTGCCACCGGGGTGCTAATTAATTTAAAACCTCTTCTCACTCCGGCACTTACCAAAGGCATGCGGTAAATTTAGGCCTGCGCTTATAAATTTGAGTGTGATGTAAGGATACCATCATGAAAAGCACATTTAATAAAAAAAAAACCATTATGGTCTTAGCTTTACTTATAAATGAAGTCCATGCGCAGCTCCTTCTGGTCAAAAGCATCGATAACTTGTTTAAAGAAGTCTTCCTTATCTTTCTTCAGTTTTAAAATTCTCTGTCTCGATGGAGATCTTCCTTTATTACCTCCTGCTTTGATTGAAAATCCAGTTTAGAAAACTGTTTTATTTTAGATATGTAATCCTCCATGTTAAAAGTGCAAGCGAGAGGAAAAAATAAACGATCGCTGCTCACTCTTGCTTGGTTGTCACTTCTTCTGCAGCCAAGTAGTCGCAAGAAGGATCACTAGCGTCCTCAACCACCTGGACGCGGGAGTCATTTAATGACTCATATTTGACGCACGCAGCTACGTTATATTAATAAAACATAGCTGCTTACTGTTCTTTTTAGCACATTCAATAGCTTGGACCTTAAATCCTACTGAATAGCTCTTAATCTTCTTCCCTTTATGGGATTTCAAATTATTGAAATCAGCCTCCTCCATTTTGTAAATGACGACAGGGGAAGTGTCACTTTTGACGTGACGAGTTTGACCCGGCGGAAATTGTAGACATGCACTAATAAAAAAAATATTTTGCGAAACGAGTTTGACCCAGCGTTAATCCCGAGCCCGCGGTAATGCTAAGCATGCGCTAATTAGTTTGCGAAACGAGTTTGACCCGGCAGTAATTCTAGGCAGGCGCATACTGTATACCCTGCGGCAATTCAAAGAAATACGGTACACTGACCTTCCAAAATGTGCATGTTTTTTTTTTGTTTTTTTACCTCGCACATATTTTAATTTTTCAAGTACACACATACGCTTTTCTACCATTGCAGGGTTCCTCCTTAATGAAACAGAATGTGGCGCATTCATTTCCGCCACAACTTTAAAAAAGCAAGTTGTTTTTTTCTTGAAAACAAATTAAAGAAGTCAGACAGTCTGACGCAATTTTTTTACTTTTATTCCCAAGCTTTTACCTAGTGACCCAATTCCAACAGATTTTACCTGCCTGTGCAAACACTTGCATTTCAGTGCTTTCTTCTCTGATCAGTATCTATATTATTACTGAAAAGAAAACTGGTTTTGTTTAGTAAAATGCTTCCCAAACATTTTAAATAGTGATGTACAAACAAGGCAACAAGACAACACTTCTCCTTTCTAAAGTAAACGTGTAAAGCAGATATAGATTATCTACATCAGCAGTCTCAAACTCAATTTCCTGGGGGCAGCTGGACGAAGAGTGCAAGAAAAGATTTCTTTAAAAAAATGTTGCATGCTCCTCAGCATGTTCTAGTTGTATAATGACGTTTCAAATTGTATGCCTTCTGGAACCGCAACTTTCTCTGTGCAAATACGACATGTCAGCGTTTCCCTGTGCTCAACAAAGAAATATCGCATCTCCCACTTTTCCTGGAATTGTCTTTGCACATCACTAACCCTTCTCTTCGCTGCAGGCTTTGAAAAAGACATGTTTGGGGTTGTGGATTATAAATAATAAATGGGTTGTACTTGTATAGCGCTTTTCTACCTTCAAGGTACTCAAAGCGCTTTGACACTACTTCCACATTTACCCATTCACACACACATTCACACACTGATGAAGGGAGCTGCCATGCAAGGCGCCAATTATACATGTATTTAGCCGACCCAGAGAGAATAATGTTATTTCCGCAATGTGTGTCGTTCCGCTTTTCCTCACTACAGCAACACGGCGGTCGGCGGATAATAGCCGGGAAAGTACCTGGATAGCGAGCGCAAAAAAAGGACGGCTTCCAGAGTGTTATCCGGCGTCCTATAGAAATATATGTAGTGCCCATCGTGTGAGGCAATGCAAATCAAACAATAGAAAAACAAACAACGGTTTGAATTGGTCCAGGTTGTCAGGACTGTTATTATTGACGGACAGGTGTCACAGTGTGACTGCGCCCAGGCACGTAAGAAAACCCTCGTCTCCATGGCAACGTCTCTGTCGCTTTCACTCATTTGCCGCTTTTCCACTAACGCAGGGGTAGGCAACCCAGAACGTTGAAAGAGCCATTTTGGAGCCAAATATCACAACGCTGTCAAGCGCCATTCATATCAAACTTGCGGGCCGCACTAACATGAAACTTTCATATAAAGGTGGGGGCCGCAAAATAACGTCTCGCGGGCCGCGTGTCTGAGATCCCTGATCTACATTAACAATATGATTTTCCTGAGTGGCTGCACAGAAGAGATAAGAAAAAAGCTTTGTTGTTTTAAATAAAAAATGTTATTAATCTGAAAATCTTTTTTTTTTTTTTTTTTTTTTTACAACCCTAGTGCTGTTTAATTTAGCATGAATCTGTACCCAGTAGTACTAACAGGATTTGGTCGGTACCTGAAAAAAGTCCCAAATTCGGTAGCTATCCCCAATATTAACCTCTTAAGGCCCAAGTTGTTTGTTTACGTGCTTATTTTATTTCTCTTTGCTATTTTGGCTTATGGGACCCTAATTAGAATTAAAACTAAGAATCATCTTTTGATGTGATGTACTTGTCCATAAGTAAAAAATGTGTACTTCATGTTTAGTGACATGCTAATTCTTATTTTTACACTTTTTTTCCAGATTCCATTGTATGTTATACTCTTCTGACACAACCAGATGGCAGTATAAGTGTCCACATACGCGGCCATAAGACCCCAATTCAGTAGTGTACACAATTTTGGAAATAAGAGCTAAAAGGTGCTGTCCATGCATGTGGCCATATAAGGCCTTTAGAGTTAAGTAACAAAATAGATAAAATGTTTTCAAGTTTAGCAGGACTGAGTATGTGATGTTCGTATTCTCAACCACCGCTTTTAGAATTAATTTTAAACGTGTATCAGTTGGCTATCAAAATCCTCCCTTTTTAATTCCCTCCTGGTTTCATTGGGGTGTTTCAGGGTCTGTTTGGCAACACAGCGGCGTCTCAGACTGGCAGTTTGTTCGGAACGGCTCAGACCAGCACCGCGCCCGGCTTTGGGGCCGCCAGCGGACTCTTTGGCCAAAGCAGTGGTGGCTTTGGGAACGTGGGCGCTCAGGTACCCCCATTGAGCACAGTTGCTGGAACGGTGTTGACGTGACACACCTTCACCGGGTTCTTTGTTGCCTTTTTTTTTTACAGCAGAGCATATTTGGGAATAAAACCAGCGGCTTTGGCACCACCACCACCAGCGCTACTTCCTTCGGCCCCGGCACCGGACTCTTTGGCAACAAGACTGCGCTAACGCTGGGAAGTGGAACCAACCCCTCAAATTTTGGTGAGTGCCCAAGGAGATATAAAGGTTGGAAGTTATGCGATATAATTGACTTCTGCCGTCAGCAGGCTTCAGCGCAAACCCCGCTGGTGGGAATCTGTTCGGCAACAAGCCGGCCACTGGAGCACTGGGAACCGGCCTGGGAACATTTGGAACAGGTGCATGTCAACGTAGTGCCTCACTTATCGATGTGACTGTTAATGGGCCTGTTGTCTTTGTCCCGCAGTGGGCGCCGGACAGACGTCGCTGTTTGGGAATAACCAGAACAAATTGGGCTCTGCGCTGGGAACCATGGGCGCATTTGGGACAACAGGATTCAACACTGGCACTGGCACGCTGGGCTTTGGAGCGCCTCAACAACCTGTTGGTCAGCATCTGATCATATAATCCAGACCTGGGCAAATTAATCTTTTCAATCTGGCCTGCCAGACGTTCCCAAATAATTGTTTTCTAGATCTAAAAGACGGAAAGTGTAGCTGCCATTATAATTCGCAGTGATGTTTTTTTTAATGACAGTAAGTCTTGAAGTATGCAAAGTATTTCAATGGTTGGAATATGCGCTTTTCCATTATATACTACAGTGTTTTTAAACCACTGTGCCGTGAGATAGTCTGGTGTGCCGTGGGAGATTATGTAATTTCACCTAATTGCGTTAAAAAGATTTTAAGCAAACCGGTAATTATAATCTACAAATAATGTGTTGTTGAGTGTCTGTGCTGTCTGGAGCTCGGCAGAGTAACCGTGTAATAATCTTCCATATTAGTAGGTGGCAGCAGGTAGCTAAATGCTAAACGCTTAAACCAAAAGTAAACAAAAAAGGCGAGTGCCCCTTAAAAAGGCATTGAAGCTCAAGGATGTCGATGGAAAACGAAACTAAAATTGAACTGGCTGCAAAGTAAACAAAAACAGAATGCTGGACGACAGCAAAGACTTACAGCGAGTGGTGCAGAGGGCGTCCACAAAGTACATCCGTACATGACATGACATGACAATCAACAATGTTCACACAAAGAAAGATAGCAACAACTGAAATAGTCTTGATTGTCAACACAGTAAGCAGGTGCGGTGAATAGCGCTCAAAGGAAGACATTTAAACTGCTACAGGAAAATACCAAAAAAGGAGAAAAAGCCACCAAAATAGGAGCGCAAGACAGGAAGTAAAACACTACACACAGGAAAACCGCAAAAAAGTCCAAATAATATATATAAAATATAATATATACAAAAATGCAACTCAAGTATTGGGTTTCACAATGTAAAGTGTTTTGAGTCACTAGAGAAAAGGGCTATATAAATATAATTCACTTCACTCTATTGATGCATGGTTGGTTTTGGTTTAAAGTCATATCCAACAATTGCGTCAACAACTTTTTACGATCAACTGGGTTTCGTTTTTTTTAATGATTTCCGCTAGTGGCGTGCCTCTGCATTTTTTCACCGCAAAAAATGTGCTTCGGCTCTAAGAAGGTTGAAAAGCACTGATTTGCTAGTTACTGTGGTAATCTAATTAGGTACTATGGTAATTTAAGTCCGATGAGGAACCAAGCAGTGTGGGTGGGGAGCGTTTCCACAGAATGTTTCCAGAGCGAGCCTGAAAATGCGGGTGTCAAGGACAGACGCGGAAGGAGATTTTTACAACAAAGTTCTAAAGCTTAGTGATATATCAGATTGTAGGTGTTTTTTTGTTTTTTTAACCCTTCGCTTTCATACTTCTCTGTTTGTTGCATTTTTGTTGATTGTAAAATATGTGGATGGAAAGGGTGAGTGACGTTCATATGTTAATATTCAGTGTTTTATCATTCATAGTTGATATTGTAAATCCCACATTCTTTATTTGCATTGTGGTTGTCTCATTCAGTAAAACATGTAAAATTCCATTCCATTTTTTAAGGTGGTCTGTCATTACGTTTTTAGAATCAGGTTTTGAACTGGTGTTTCTAAAAATAGATATACCGGCCCCCAGACTAATTTTTTTGTGTAAGTTCCTCCCCCCACGAGTCAAAAAAATCGCCCAGTCCTGATATAATCCTCCCAATCACAAAAAATGGGATGTTTTGGAGCAAATTTGTGCCGCACTGACGTCCACATGCGACACTTCTGATGTTCCTGTTTTGTTGTTGTTCCTCCCAGCTCTCACCGATCCCAACGCTGCGGCGGCCCAGCAAGCCTTGCTGCAGCAGCAGTTCAGCGTGCTGGCTTATTCTCCGTATGGAGACTCGCCGCTCTTCAGAAACCCTCTGTCTGACCTGAAGAAAAAGGAGGAGGTGTGGTTTTATCCAACTTCTATATTCTGCTGTGAAAAAAGTGTACTGTTGGACAGGGAAGTCACCCCAATCCATGTGATGTTTTTTTCCTTGTCTTGGCAGCGCATGAAACCGACAAATCCAACTGCCCAGAAAGCGCTGACCACACCCACTCATTACAAGTTGACCCCGCGACCTGCGACAAGGGTCCGTCCCAAAGCGTTGACCTCCTCGGGCACCACCAAGTCGCAGCTGTTTGACGGCCTGGATGACGACGAGCCCTCGCTCACCAATGGAGCCTTCATTCCCAGGTGACTGATACTGGATGAATGTGGTTCTCGTTTTTAGGCACAAGGCTTAGCCTTAACTGGAAGAGGCAATTCCTGAAGGAATGGTGTGTGAATGCTCTAATGCTCATTGTTCATTCATTGAGTGCACGCAGACACACATTGGCTGACTATCATTTATAAAGCTCTTTTAGTTTTAATACCTCCATACTTGTGTACTTCGTTACAAAGAAAAAACAGCTCTTATGCATTACGTTCTAACAATTTGTATGTTTTAACTGTTCCCCATGTACGGATTGAATTTGCCAAAAAAGCTTTTGGCATTGCTGCCCCTATGGCATGGAATGCATTGCAGACAAAACTAAAACTCACTAAACTACTTCCATTCAGAGCCTTCCGTTCTGTTCTGAGGGACAGACAGCAATGGACGTTTGGACAGTGCCTGTGTTTTTAAAAGGTTTAAATCATTATTGTTTTACAGTTCTATGTATTTTAAAATGTATGTCTTATCGTAATACTTTTTTGAGACTGCTCTGTGACATGTGCTGTTGACCTCTTGGCCAGGTCTCCCTCGTGAAAGAGACCTTGATCTCAATGGGTTTCTTATCTGGTTTAGTAAAGGTTCTAAATGCTGAAGTTGAAGTGAAATGCTGACAGAATGTAGGTTGAATGTAAGAATAGTTTGAATGTTGGTTTGAATGTTGAAGAGTTTGAATTTCCAGGAAAACCGTAATCCGGTTTACAACTTGTGAAAGTGTTGGTTTGAATGTCCAGGTTGAGTGGAATGTGTTGACGTCGGAATGGTTTGAATCAGTTGAAAAATGTGGGAATTGTGCAACTTGGGAAAAATGTCCCATTCATTTAAATGGGAGCTTCCTGGATTTTTTTAGAATTTGGGGAAAAGCAGGGTTTGTTTTTTAAATGATTAGGAGCATGAATGAGCTGAATTGGTTGGTGTTGGAATCGTTTATATGGGTCAAGAAATGTTGAAATATTAACAGTTGTTTAATTGAGAAATTGTATTGGGCGAATTCCTGGAATTACGGGGAAGCCGGGAATATTTTCTTTTTTCCTGACTAAGAAAAATGTTTTGACTAAACAGTTCAAATGGGTTGAAAAAAGGACAAGGAGTAGTCAAGCAAAAAAGGTTGGAAATAGGGTTAGAAAAAAGAAAAATAAATTCCTGGAAATTCGTTGTACGCTGAAAAATGGTATCTAGAATATCCAGGATGAGTTGAAGGTGGAATTCGGTGGGAGTTTGTGGAAGTTTGAAAAATGGACAATTCATTAAGAATGGTGAAAATAAAACATTTAAAAAATGGTATTATGGGAAGTAAAGCACACAATTCCCAAACAAGCTGAATATTTTGAAGTTGGAACAGTTTGAATCAGATTAAACATGTGAGAGTTGTGGGATTTTAAAGAATGTCCCATTTAGTTCAATAGAAATTTCCCCAAAATTTGGGACTTTCGAGGAAAGCAGGAATTTATTTTGAAAACGGTGAAACAAAAAACCTTGAATGGTCTGAATGACTTGAAACGATTGGCGTTGACATTTTTCAAATCGGTCGAGAAATGTTGAAGTAGTAAGAAAATTTACGGAATTTTGGGAAAACTGGAAATTTTTCCAGTTCAAAAAAACAACTTTTCTTTTTAGTCCTGATAAACCTCTTAAAGCCCAAGCTGTTTGTTTACGTATTATTTTATTTCTTTTTGCTATTTGGGCTTATTGGACCCGAATTACAATAAAAACAATAATCTTTTGATATGATGTACTTAGTCCATAAATACACAAACGTGTACTTCATTTTTAGTGACATGCTAATTCTTATTTTCTTATTACACTTTTTTATTTTTAAAATCCATTGTACTTTATACTCTTCTGACACCACCAGATGGCAGTATAAGTGTCCACATATGTGGCCATAAGACCCCAATTCAGTAGTGTATACAATTTTGAAAATAAGAGCTAAAAGGTGCTGTCCACGCATGTGGCCGCTAAGCCTTTTTTTAAGAGAAAAAAACGAAGCTGCTGAACCCAACAAAGTGGTGTGAAGTCGCTTTGTGTTTTATCTAAAAGTTGTGTGTTCGCCCATAGGAAGAGCATCAAGAAACTTGTGCTGAAGAATTTGAACAGCAGTCAATACAGCAGTCCTGCCAACAAGGATGCAGACGATCTGGCCTCGCCATCTGAGTACCCTCAGAACGGACACAGGTCTGGAACTAACACACACTCTGCCACATCTGCATTGGGATTATCTATATGTGCGCAATATGTATTAATTGCAAGGTTTTTATTTAATTTGAGTTTTGTTGCTGTATGTAGGGTTGTACGGTACAGCGGTACTAGTATGATACTAATGAGTCAAAAACGGTACCATACTCTGTTTGAAAACTATCAGCTCCCGGGCATGACTGCACATTGTCACATGGTGACATTGTTGGTTTTAGGAGCAGAGGAGCATGTTGAGCAGCGCCCACACACAGAGTACTTACAAGCAGACACAGTGTGTAGACAAAGGGAGAACGGACGCATTTTGGTGCAAAAAGTCAAGATAAAGGTGAAGTTATAACACTGAAACACCCTCAGGAAGAGCTGCTTTAAGACATTTCTAGTTAGCTATCTGCTAACATCCATCCACAGTGTTTTAGCTACTTCTAAATCACTAATCCTGGTCTTCTTGGTGACGAATAAAGTGAGTTTCTTACATGTACATTTATCACTGGAGGACGAGGAATAGCTAAACATGCTTCACCACACACCATAGGAGGATACAATAGATCACCGGCGTCACAATGTAAACAAACGCCATGGGTGGATCTACCCTTGACATCCACTGTAATGATCTAGTCAATACTACTATGATTACATCGATATTTTTTATCGTCACAAAATCTTTTTTCCTTTTCATATTATATCTATAAAGTCAGTAAACGCGTCCCTGAACACTTGAGTACTTTGAATATGACCAATGTATGATCCTGTAACTACTTGGTATCGGATCCATACGTAAATGTGTGGTATCACCCAAAACTAATGTAAAGTATCAAAGGAGGGAAGAATAAATGATTATTACATTTGAACAGAAGTGTAGATAGAACATGTTAAAACAGAAAACAGCGTGACACCTACCCTTTACATCACTATTTCTTCATCAGTATTAATATATTAGGTATTTTATTGTATTATCCTGTAACTAAGTGATTTACATTTTAACAGAAGTGTAAATAGAACATGTTAAAAGAGAAAATAAACAGATATTAACAGTAAATGAACAAGTAGGTTAATAAACCATTTTTACAGTTTGTCCCTCATAATGTTGATTAGGAGTTTTTGTTTGTTTACTTACTACTAAAAGACAGGTTTTCTAGTATGTTCACTATTTTATCTAAGGACTAAATTGTAATAACGCATTGCACATGTTTCATTTACACTAAGATGTTTTGTTAAAATAAAGGCAATAATGCAATGTTTTGTCGGCCCGTTAATTTAGAAAAGTATCCAAATAAATTCTGGTACCGGTACCAAAATATTGGTATCTGGACAACCCTAGTCCTTTGTGTTCCTTTACATTTCCCCCTTGTTTTCATGTTTTTACCTTATTGTGGACGTACAGTGGAACCTCAATTTACAAACTTGAATAGGGTTCTTAAATCGACATTTTCATAGGAAGAGGCAATTCCTCGACAAAAGTCCCTATTTTAGTAAAGGTTTGTCCGCTTTGAACATAATATAAAGTGCTATACAATACTAAATGTCAAACATAACAAGGAGGTGATTAATTCAATATGTCTTTATTAACAATCTAGAACATCAACAAGCTGAACTGTGCTGTTGGTCTGCTCTGCCAACACACACACACGCAAGTACCCTGTGGTGCCCTCACAAACGATCATAAAATCCTTCGACCGTATTGCTACAACAATAAACATTTTAAGAAGTAAACTCCCCTTACTGTACATTACCATCGCGGAGGAGCGGCTCCTGAGAGGAAAGAAAGAAGCAGACAGGGGGAATGAGGAGTGCGTAACCGAGGGGCTGTGTGTGTGTGCGTTCTTGGAAGAGGTACCGCTGAACGAGAGGTAGTTTACTCTTCATAATTAAAGCCGGCTTCCTCAATCTTCAGTATGAGCAAGAACTACATGGCTGCCAACGGGACTCAAAATAAATAAAGAGGCGTTTGCACACAGAGGCATACGTTCCACGATGTAAAAGTTTGGAAACCGAACATTCTGCAAATTGAGGTTCCACTGTAACTGTGGGATAAAGTTGATGCTATCCTATTTCTGACTAACTTATCCACTCTGTCTTGACGTCACACACTCTTCTCTACAGCAACATGGGGGACGAAAGTGAGTTGAGGGATGGTCCGGGTCACAACAGCCGGGGGGAGGATGACCTCGAGGTCACCCAGTTCTATGTCAACCCGATTGCAAAGCCCATACCGCAAGGACGCACCCAGGCCAGCCTGCAGGACACCATCTGCGAACTGAACATGCACAAAGCCGCTCGGAACGGCCTGGAGGTCAGTGGTCATGATGTCATGTGACGTGTGTCTTCACAAGACTTACCACCACGCTCTTTCCCTGCCGACAGTTGAGCAGCGAGGATGTGTCCGTGTCCCTGGGGGAGGAGTCTTTGCAGGAAGAGCGGGGAGACTTACTGCAGGAGTCCAACACGTCTCCTCACCCAGCAGGTCTGATAACTGCTCATCCAGCAACGGAACCTCGCCAGGCTTCGGCTAACCGCGTGGTTTCCTGCTTTCAGGCATCGTTCTGAACCGTGTGGGTTACTACACCATCCCTTCTATGGACGAACTGGCCGAGATGGTGGACGACAACGCCGTGTGCGTGGTGGAGAACTTCACTGTTGGCCGTAAAGGTGACGCAATGTTTGGGTCGCGCGCAGAGCCCTGATTGGGCGGACCGCTCACCGCCTTATTGTGACGTCCCTGGCAGGCTACGGCTCCATTTTCTTTGCCGGCGTGGTGAACGTGACCGGACTCAACCTTGACGAGATTGTCCACTTCAGACGCAAGGAGGTCATTGTTTACCCCGATGATAAAAACAAGCCTCCCGAGGGCGAGGGGCTGAATCGGTAAGTTAGGAATCATTGGCCAATTTCCTCGTAACCGATCCGAGTCGTCCCCCACACGGCCACAGGCGTGCCGAGGTGACTCTGGATGGCGTCTGGCCAAACGACAAGACGAGCTGCACGCAAATTCGAAGCCCTGATCGTCTGACCGACATGAACTACGAAGGACGGCTGGAGAAGGCCTCCCGCAAACAAGGAGCTCGCTTCCTGGAGTACAGACCTGAGACTGGGTCCTGGGTGTTTGAGGTCAGTGTTATAGGGGCCGGTTTTACTGTCAAAGATCTAATTAATCCATACTGATGAGTGATCGACCAGTTATCGGTGCCAATATTTGGCATTTCGGCGTATATATGTGTCAGCCTTTTTGAGTTGTCTTTATTTAAAGGCACAAAGCACAGAAACGTTAAGCTCAAAGACTAGAGATTTCCGATAATATCAGACTGTCGATAAATGCTTTAAAATGTAATATCGGAAATAATCGGTATCTGTTTCAAAATTATCGGTATAGGTTTCAAAAAGTAAAATATGACTTTTTTAAACGCTGCTGTGTACACGGACGTAAGGAGAAGTACAGAGCGCCAGTAAACCTTAAAGGCACTGCCTTTGCTGCCGGCCCAGTCACATAATATCTACGGCTTGTCACGCACACAAGTGAATGCAATCATACTTGGTCTACAGCCATACAGGTCATACTGAGGGTGGCCGTATAAACAACTTTAACACTGTTACAAATATGCTCCACACTGTGAACCCACAACAAACAAGAATGGCTAACACATTTTGGGAGAACATCTGCACCGTAACACAACAGAACAAATACCCAGAACCCCTTGCCGCACTAACTCTTCCTGGACGCTACAATATACACCCCCACTACCCCAAAATATTGCACTTTGTGACTTGTGACATGAACTTGTCCCAAACCACGGTTTTACATGAACACGTCCCGGACCACAGTTTTACATGAACACGTCCCGGACCACAGTTTTACATGAACTTGTCCCAGACCACAGTCTTACATGAACTTGTCCCCGACCACAGTTTTACATGAACTTGTCCCCGACCACAGTTTTACATGAACTTGTCCCAGACCACAGTTTTACATGAACTTGTCCCGGACCACAGTCTTACATGAACTTGTCCCGTACCACAATCTTACACGAACTTGTCCCAAATCACAGTTTTACATGAACTTGTCCCAAATCACAGTTTTACATGAACTTGTCCCAAATCACAGTTTTACATGAACTTGTCCCAAATCACAGTTTTACATGAACTTGTCCCAAATCACAGTTTTACATGAATTTGTCCCAAATCACAGTTTTACATGAACTTGTCCCAAATCACAGTTTTACATGAACTTGTCCCAAATCACAGTTTTACATGAATTTGTCCCAAATCACAGTTTTACATGAATTTGTCCCAAATCACAGTTTTACATGAACTTGTCCCAAATCACAGTTTTACATGAACTTGTCCCAAATCACAGTTTTACATGAACTTGTCCCAAATCACAGTTTTACATGAACTTGTCCCAAATCACAGTTTTACATGAACTTGTCCCAAATCACAGTTTTACATGAACTTGTCCCAAATCACAGTTTTACATGAACTTGTCCCAAATCACAGTTTTACATGAACTTGTCCCAAACCAGTTTTACGTGAACTTGTCCCGGACCACAGATGCACTTGTCCCGGACCACAGATGCACTTGTCCCGGACCACAGTTTTACTTGTCCCGTACCACAATCTTACATGAACTTGTCCCGGACCACAGTTTTACATGAACTTGTCCCAAACCAGTTTTACATGAACTTGTCCCGGACCACAGTCTTACATAAACGTGTCCCGGACCACAGTCTTACATAAACGTGTCCCGGACCACAGTCTTACATAAACGTGTCCCGGACCACAGTCTTACATAAACGTGTCCCGGACCACAGATGCACTTGTCCCGGACCACAGTTTTACACGAACACGTCCCGGACCACAGTTTTACACGAACACGTCCCGGACCACAGTTTTACACGAACACGTCCCGGACCACAGTTTTACACGAACACGTCCCGGACCACAGTTTTACACGAACACGTCCCGGACCACAGTTTTACACGAACACGTCCCGGACCACAGTTTTACATGAACTTGTCCCGGACCACAGTTTTACATGAACTTGTCCCGGACCACAGTCTTACATAAACGTGTCCCGGACCACAGATGCACTTGTCCCGGACCACAGATGCACTTGTCCCGGACCACAGTTTTACACGAACTTGTCCCAAACCACAGTTTTACACAAACTTGTCCCAAACCACAGTTTTACACAAACTTGTCCCAAACCACAGTTTTACACAAACTTGTCCCAAACCACAGTTTTACATGAACGTGTCCCGGACCACAGATGCACTTGTCCTGGACCACAGTCTTACATGAACTTGCCCCCGACCACAGTCTTACATGAACTTGTCCCAAACCACAGTTTTACATGAACTTGTCCCGGACCACAGTCTTGCATGAACCTGTCCCAAACCACAGTTTTACACGAACTTGTCCCAGACCACAGTCTTACACGAACTTGTACCAGACCACAGTCTTACATGAACTTGTCCCAAACCAGTTTTACATGAACTTGCCCCAAACCAGTTTTACATGAACTTGTCCCGGACCACAGTCTTACATAAACGTGTCCCGGACCACAGATGCACTTGTCCCGGACCACAGTCTTACATGAACTTGTCCCGGACCACAGTCTTACATGAACTTGTCCAAAACCAGTCTTACATGAACTTGTCCCAAACCACAGTTTTACAAGAACTTGTCGTGGACCACAGTCTTGCATGAACCTGTCCCAAACCACAGTTTTACATGAACTTGTCCCAGACCACAGTCTTACATGAACTTGTCCCAGACCACAGTCTTACATGAACTTGTCCCAGACCACAGTCTTACATGAACTTGTACCATACCACAGTTTTACATGAACTTGTTCCTGACCACAGTCTTACATGATCTTGTCCCGGACCACAGTCTTACATGAACTTGTCCCGGACCACAGTCATGCATGACCTTGTCCCAGACCACAGTCTTGCATGCACTTGTCCCGGACCACAGTCTTACATGCACTTGTCCCGGACCACAGTCTTACATGAACTTGTCCCGGACAACTGTCTTACATTAACTTGTCCCGGACCACAGTCTTACATGAACTTGTCCCGGACCACAGTCATGCATGACCTTGTCCCAGACCACAGTCTTGCATGCACTTGTCCCGGACCACAGTCTTGCATGCACTTGTCCCGGACCACAGTCTTGCATGCACTTGTCCCGGACCACAGTCTTACATGCACTTGTCACGGACCACAGTCTTATATGAACTTGTCCCGGACCACAGTCATGCATGACCTTGTCCCAGACCACAGTCTTGCATGCACTTGTCCCGGACCACAGTCTTGCATGCACTTGTCCCGGACCACAGTCTTACATGAACTTGTCCCGGACAACAGTCGTATTACATTCCTGGTGTCTTCCCCCTGTTTGTGTTTGCTACCGCAGCTATGGAGTGACACAAATAGCCTGCGGCCATTAAAGCAACGCTCGGAGTTTCAAGTTCTTTGTTTCAACATAGGACATAAAAAAGAGACATATCTACCTGCCAAAAATCCAAACTTTGTGTACTTGACAAATAGGAGACTTATTATACAAGAAAAGTGTCGATGCTCCTCTGATGTTTTTTGGCACTAAGTGGATGTCAACATTGGCGTTGTATAAAACACGCCGCTACAAGTCCGAGGTTTGCTTAAAAAAATATTAATGTTAAAACAAGGTGAATCCTTGTCCAGCTGTTTACTGACATAATATTCATCTTTAGCCAAGTTATCGACCTTGACTACTAAAACAGCCCTGAAAAAACCATATCGCTCGATCTCTAATGCTGGTATTACCGACTCCCTCTCTTTCAGGTCGCCCATTTTTCAAAGTATGGCCTGCAGGACTCTGATGAAGAGGAGGACATTCCGCTTAAGGCTGATCCCAAGAAGCTGAAGATGTCATTTCCGCCAACCAAACTACCTCCGCTTCCTTCCCCCTCTCAGCAGCAGGCTCAGGTACCTCCTGCCCGTGGCGCACTTGACTTGTGGTGCTTCCATCAGTCTGTTCTGAAAGTTCAGTTTTTTGGTGGGGCTAAAAGAAGGTGATGATGACCCGGCGGTGTCTTGTCAGGCCACAGTCGTGGACGTCTCTGAGCTGGACAGCGACATGGCCGACATCACCCAGGGTTTTCCTACTGAGAGCGCTCTAGGAAACGAGGGTGACTGTGACATGCCGGTGAGCCCGTCGGAGGCGACGCCTGGGAAACACGGGAGTATGACCTACGCTGAGCCAGATGGCGTCCCTGCATCCAGCCACATAGCATCCTCACTGGGCATCAACCCCCACTCGCTCCAGGTGAAGACTGTCCCCGCCCACTCAAAGTGTCCTCAATAACCTTGTTGGGCTTGTGCTAGATCATGAAGGCATCCCTTTTTGCTGAGGACGAGGAAGAGGGCGACATGGTCTACGATCAGATGAAGATTTACTCTGACTTTTCCTCCCCTCGCCTCGTCGTACCGGGAACTCAAAGTCGACCCCCAGGTTTGAACTTTTGAACTGTACTTGATTGTGGTTATAGCAGGTCCATGTTTGAATTGTGATTCCTCTCCTCATAGCCAGCGGTCTTCTTCAGGCTCGTTTCTCCTCCGGCCTCCTCTCCCAGCTCCCGGATTCTAGCCGACCTGCTGCCTTGTCTCGGTCTTCTGAACATCCCCGCTCGTCACACTGGGCGAGGCCTGGTCCCTCCTTCCCTCTGCCCTCCAGACCCGCAGAGCCCCCAGTTAGAACTGTTGGGGTCCGACGGTTAGGAGGGCCTGTTCCCATTGAAAAGTCCATCACACAAGGAAAGGTTGGTCGTCGTCAAACACGCTTGGTGGCATTCTTGTGGGTACCGTCTTTTTTGGACCATAGGGCGCACTGCCGATGAGCGGGTCTATTTTCTTATATAAGGCGCATTAAAGGGGTCATATTATGATTTTCCCTGAATGTAAAACATTTCCTTGTGGTCTACATCAGTGTTTTTTAACCACAGTGTGGGATACAGTCTGGTGTGCTGTGGGAGATCATCTAATTTCACCTATTTGGGTTAAAAATATTTTTTGCAAACCAGTAATTATAGTCTGCAAATTATATGTTGTTGTTGAGTCTCGAGAGCTCGGCAGAGTAACCGTGTAATACTCTTCCATATTAGTAGGTGGCAGCCAATAGCTAATTGCTTTATAGACATGGGAAACAGTGGGGAGTAGGGTGCAGGTAAAAAGGTGTCTAATGCTTAAACCAAAAAGTCAGTGCCCCTAAGAAAAAGCATTGAAGCTTAGGGATGGCTATTCAGAACGAGACTAAAACTGAAATGGCTACAAAGTAAACAAAAACGGAATGCTGGACGACAGCAACGACTTACTGCAGTGCAAAGACGGCGTCCACAATGTACGTCTGAACATGACATGTCAATCAACAATGTCCCCACAAAGAAGGATAAAAACAATTGAAATATTCTTGATTGCTAAAACAAAGTAGATGCAGGAAATATCGCTCAAAAGAAGACATTAAAATTGCTACAGGAAAATACCCCCAAAAAAGAAAAAGCCACCAAAATAGAAGCGCAAAACAAGAACTAAAACACTAGAGCTATATTGATGCATGCTTTGTTATGTTTTAAAGTCGTATCCAACAATTGCGACAATTACTTTTTACTGTCAATTGAGTATTTTTTTTTTTTAATGATTCCTGTTGGTGGTGTGCCTCCGCATTTTTTCAACGCAAAAAATGTGCCTTGCCTCAAAAAAGGTAGAAAAACACTGGTCTACATAACATGTAATTGTGGTTCTTTGCTCGAAATGTTGCCTAGATGATGTTTTACACATCATGACAGTCTCTTCAGGATGCACCGTTTTGTGGGCGGTCTTATTTACGTGCCTCCACTTCCACACTGTCGTCGCCCCCTCATCTTTGTTGTGGCGGTGTACCGTGCAAGGACGGGAGTGGAAGAAGTTTCAAAAGATGGTGCTAACTGTTTTAATGACATTCAGACTTTACTTCAATCAATAATGGAGCAGCAGCACCTCAACAACACCCGTGAAAAAACGTCCAACCAGAATTCTCTAATAACTAAAGTTCCTTCGGTGAATAATGTAAACTCACTACACCAGTATGTTTTAGTGCTTTCATGGTGAGTTTACTGACAGATATAAGTAAGAACTTTACTTAATTTTAGAAATGGCAACAGCAGAGGATGATTGTCCCATAACAAGAAGATAGAGAAAAAGAAGACGCTTATGACTACGTTTTCGGCACGGACTACGATTGCGGACCCGCGCACATTTTCAGGAATTATGCAGATCCCAAATACACATCAGCAGATACTAGAAGGTAGGAATAGATGGTTTCGCATAATGATGCGAAACAAAACGCCAGATAATGTCTGCTAATGGTTGTCTTTATACACACACCATAATAACACTTGTATGTTTCATGCGCCGACCATCCATCAAGAGGTGCGGCTTCGAAACTAAAAACTTTTGACAGATTTTTGAGCGCCGTGTGTAATGTTCGTGAACATTCATACCAAAGACTATAAAAAAATATTGGGAGGCATTACCTCCCTGCTTGGCCCTCAGCATTAAGGGTTGGAATTGGGGGTTAAATCACCAAAAATGATTCCCGCGCGTGACCACCGCTGCTGCTCACTGCTCCCCTCACCTCCCGGGGGGGGGTGATGGGTCAAATGCAGAGAATAATTTCGCTACACCTAGTGTGTGTGTGTGACAATGATGGGTACTTTAACTTAATTTAAAGTTGTGGTTTTGTTTACTGGTGTATCTCTTATGTGTGACTGCCATCTGCTGGTCACACTTATCATTACACCATGTACCAAAACAAATTGCTTCGAAGTCAGTAAGCACAACCAGAATAATGCCTTACATAAGGCGTACCGAGTTATAAGGCGCACTGTTGATTTTTAGAGAAAATTTAAGTATTTAAGTGCGCCTTGTGGTCCGGAAAATCCGGAGAGTCTGCATTGTAGTGTGTGGTAGCTTCATGTGACGTGTCGCCGCAGGGAAGTTTGCTGATGGACGCTGGGCTGTTTGCGGGTCGGTCCTTTCGAGTGGGCTGGGGTCCGGGCTGGATGCTGGCGCACTGCGGCCACAGTCTGAGCTCGCCCCCTGGCAAGCAGCTCCACCAGCAAGACCTGATGGCCAAAATGGACTTCAGTTTCCTGCCAAAACCAGCAAGAAATAAACCGTACGACTCACAGTTTCGCCTCCTCTCCCCTGTTTAAAGCTTGCGAGGTCGTCGACACGGTGTCTGTGCTCTGTGGTCCTGCAGGCTGACTGAAAGCCCATACAAGGTGTTTCTGGAGCAGCTGGAGGCTCCAGGAGAGGACAGCCAAGAGGAGAGCCATGAAGTGCTGCAGCGCCCCCTGGAGATATGCCTGAAGCACAGCACCGTCAGCACAGAGGACTCCGCCTGCCCTTTTGTGCGGCCCCAAGCTGGCGTGGCAGCGTTGCACGACTACGCCGAGTGGATCACCGTGCTCAGCGACCAGCAAGGGGACACAGACCGTAAGTGAGGCGGGGTCAATCTTTATTTAGTTTATCTAATTGAAGTATTTAAATTATTAGTCCCTTCCAAAAAATGTCTCATTTGTAAACATGGGCATGTTTTCCAAGTGCAGATTTGTGACAAGTTAAAGTTCCTTTATTATTGTCCATTCTTCACACGTACAAGACATATACGTACCGAAATTACGTTTTCAGCACGGTCCAATTAAGAGCAGACATACATTACAGGGAGACGAGAAACAGGTGAATATTGGGAGAGTAAAAAAATATTCAGTCAAAGGCTGGACTCCTGCGACAGGGTCCAGACTGAGGCCAAGAGAAAAAAAACTCTTAGCCATAGCACACATAAACATGTTACATAGAATCAACAAAACTTGCAACAGAGGGGATAGTGGGAGCTACGGAGGGCCGGCTGCCGCTGTATAAGCGCTACTCAGCCGTCCATCGTCCCTAACGGGAATCAAGCTGTGGTGAAGGCGTGGGGCGGGGGCGGAGGGGTGCATATGCCCATTGTCCAGGGTGTAGTGATAGATAGATGGATGAATAGATAGTACTTTATTGATTCCTTCAGGAGAGTTCCCTCAGGAAAATTTAAATTCCAACAGCTGTGTACAGAATTGAGATCGAATTTAAAAGTGATGTGTCTATAGGCCTGGACCACCAATATCTACCATGATCGGTTTAAAATGTACACGATACCCGTCCCTAATTTGAATTCAGGTCCACAGCTCTGTTTTCCTTCCTTCAGCTCTGCTGGGGTACTGGTCCGAGGTCTGGACCCTGTGCGAGGCCCTCTGGGGCCAGCAACCACTGCCCTTGGAGTCGTTGAGCGAGTATCAGCAGCAGCTGGAGAGGCGGCGGACCTTCTCGGCCTGGCTGAGCCGTGGCACCGCCCACAGGGTGGAGGAGGAAGTGGCGCTGGCCCAGAAAGGTCGCCACACGGAGGCCGTCTTTAGCTACCTGACTGGAAACCGCATCAGCGAGGCGTGTCGACTTGCGCAGAAGGAAGGTGAATATTTTTTTTGTTTTTATTTGTATGCAATGGCGCGTGTTCGCATTTTGAGCTGTAAGAAACAAAGAATGGAGAAAGCTCATTTTACCTGAAAGAAAGACGGGTACAACACTAAAAATGTGGAATAGAAATATTCATATTTAGCGGAGGTACAAACATCGTGTTCACGTGTACGTTCTGGTGCCAGGAGACCACCGCTTGGCGCTGCTGCTGGCTCAGGCCGTGGGCTCCCAGTACAGCCGCGACCTGCTGGGCTTGCAGCTGGCCGACTGGAACCGCATGCAGACTGACAGCTACCTGACCGAAGAGCGACTGCGGATCTTCTCCCTGCTCGCCGGAAAGCCTGTACGCTATCATTACTCGGTTTTTATGCTCATCGAAAGTCCTGCCATTTCAGTCCTGATCTGTGTCCCAGCAGGTGTGGCAGACGTCCGACTCTGTGGTCAACGTGTGCTCGCAGTTGGACTGGAAGCGCTGCGTGGCCGTCCACCTCTGGTTCATGCTGCCTCCCACCGCCTCCGTGGCCAACGCCCTCGCCAAATATGAAGCCGCTTTCCAGGTGAGCCTCGCGTTTCCTGTGGGGGAGTCCTGTCCTCATCTGTATTTTGTGTCCCGTAGGGGTCGTGTGAGGGGGGCAAGTATGCATGTGCACCCCTGCCCCCTTACCTGGAGGGGGAACAGCCCGACATGGAGGAGGACGAAGAGGAGGAGGCGGAGCCAAAGCAGCCTCTATATGATGTCTGCTTCCATCTGCTCAGACTCTACAGTGACAGGTAAAGTGTTGAACAATTTCTCTTGTAGATCATTAGTTTGTCTAAGTTCATATATATATATATATATATATATATATATATATATATATATGTGTGTGAAGTGAATTATATTTATATAGCGCTTTTTCTCTAGTGACTCAAAGTGCTTTACAAAGTGAAACCCAATATCTGGCACTGGGAGCAGGTGGGTAAAGTGTCTTGCCCAGGGACACAACGGCAGTGACTAGGATGGCGGAAGCGGGAATCGAACCTGCAACCCTCAAGTTGCTAGCACGGCCGCTCTACCAACCGAGCTATACTGCTCGTGCGTGCGTGCGTGCGTGCGTGCGTGCGTGCGTGCGTGCGTGCGTGCGTGCGTGCGTGCGTGCGTGCGTGCGTGCGTGCGTGCGTGCGTGCGTGCGTGCGTGCGTGCGTGCGTGCGTGCGTGCGTGCGTGCGTGCGTGCGTGCGTGCGTGCGTGCGTGCGTGCGTGCGTGCGTGCGTATATATATACACACACCGTATTTTCCGCGCTATAAGCCGCCCCGTGTTATAAGCCGCACCTTCAATGAATGGCATATTTAAAAACTTTGTAAACCTATAAGCCGCACCGGGTCATAAGCCGCGCCCACGCTGCGCTAAAGGGAATATCAAAAAAACAGTCAGATAGGTCAGTCAAACTTTAATAATACAAACCTGTGTGCGAATGTGCAATCACAACAATAGTAACACTCAAAATATTGCAGAGCAATAGCAACATCAGTAACTCAACTTTGCTCGAACGTTAATGTCACAGCACACAAAATAAACATTTACAGCTCCCCTTCAGAAGTTATTCCTCATCCATAAATCCCTCGAATTTTTCTTGTTTGGTGTCTGAATTAAAAAATAAACATTTACAGCTCACCTTCAGAAGTTATTCCTCATCCATAAATCCCTCGAATTTTTCTTGTTTGGTGTCTGAATTAAAAAATTGGGCGAATACGGCATCCAAAATGGCGGGCTCCGTCTCGTCGAAGTCATCAGAGTCAGTGTCGCTGTTGCTGTCCGGCAGTTCCATGAATCCTGCCTTCCTGGCCGGATCTTTTATCAGCTATCTTGTTTTTACAATATGCGTTGAAAGTAGACAGCTTTTCTTGAAAGTCTTTTGGCAGTTGCTGTGAAATAGTAGTCCGTGTGCGGATGGAGAGATTGCGTCTTTTCATGAAGCGGAAACACCACCTTTAAAATCATCCAAGTGAAGTTCGCTTGCTGGCACTGTTGCCTTCATTGGAATAGTGATGGTACTGACACTTCTGCTTGCTGCTCTCTGCTCGAGTTTGTCCTCCAACTGTTGCCATCTTGCTTTGTTCCCTCAAACTCTGTGTTGTCTTCTTTACTTGGCGCAGGTCATCTTGTTGCTTCCTCCACCTGCGCACCATTGATTCATTTATGTTCAATTCTCTCGCTGCTTCTCTATTTCCGTGTTCTTCTGCGTGACTTATTTCCTTGAGTTTGAATTCTGCGTTGTACGCGTGTCTCTTAGTAGGTGCCATTTTGTGGTCGTCTTTACAGAAACACACAAATGAAATGAATCGGATTAGCCGCGCGCTTCTTCTTCTACGGGGGCGGGCGCTTACCTTGGCGGTTGCTTACCGTAGAAGAAGAAGCGCTTCCTCTTCTACGGGGGAAAAAAGATGGCGGCTGTTTACCGTAGTTGCGAAACCTAAACTCTATGAAAATAAATATTTATATTAATACATATATAAGGCGCACCGGGCTATAAGCCGCACTGTCATCTTTTGAGAACATTTTTGGTTTTTAGGTGCGGCTTATAGCGCGGAAAATACGGTATATACATATACACACATATATAATATATATACATATATGTGTGTGTGTATATATGTGTATATATATATATGGATTGAACTTTCACAGTATCATGTTAGACCCGCTCGACATCCATTGCTTTCGGTCCCCTAGAGGGGGGGGGTTGCCCACATCTGAGGTCCTCTCCAAGGTTTCTCATAGTCAGCATTGTCACTGGCGTCCCACTGGATGTGAATTCTCCCTGCCCACTGGGTGTGAGTTTTCCTTGCCCTTTTGTGGGTTCTTCCGAGGATGTTGTAGTCGTAATGATTTGTGCAGTCCTTTGAGACATTTGTGATTTGGGGCTATATAAATAAACATTGATTGATTGATTGATATATATATATATACACACTTATATAAATATGTGTATATATATATATATATATATATATATATATATATACACACACACACACACATATACATATATATATATATATATGTATATGTGTGTGTGTGTGTATATATATATATATATATATATATATATATATAATATGAGGGTTTTCTTCGGCACGGTCGCTAGCTTCTCTGTATTTCCTGTCCCCTTGTGTTCAATACCATGTGGGCAAGCAGGACGGTTTCCCACATGGTATTGAACACAAGGGGACAGGAAATACAGAGAAGCTAGCGACCGTGCCGAAGAAAACCCTCATATTATATATATATATATATATATTTGACACTTCACATTAGTTTTGGATGATACCACACATTTGGGTATCAATCCGATACCAAGTAGCTACAGGATCATACAATAAAATATACCACCAAATAAACCAATAATAATGTGGTTAAGAAATACTGATGTAAAGGGTAGGTGTCACGCTGTTTTTTATATATATATATATATATATATATATATATATATATATATATATATACACATATGAGGGTTTTCTTCGGCACGGTCGCTAGCTTCTCTGTATTTCCTGTCCCCTTGTGTTCAATACCATGTGGGAAACCGTCCTGCTTGCCCGTGTGTCACCCGCGTGGTCTTCTGGTGCAGACACTACGGCCTGCAGCAGCTCCTGGACCCTCTGAGCGTCACCTGGGACCGCCTGGACTTCCGCCTGAGCTGGCACCTGTGGAGCGTCCTGCAGGCGCTGCACTACCGCCACCTGAGCGACGCGCGCCAAGGACTGCTGCACGCCAGCTACGCCGCCCAGCTGGAGAGCGCCGGCCTTTGGCACCTGTCCGTCTTCATCCTGCTCCACATCCCCGACCACACGTAGGTTGTCCCCCCCATCCCCCGTCTTTGTTGCGGGTGTGTTGACGCTCTGGCGTCTTCCACAGGCAGCGAGAGCGGGCGGTGAGGGCCGTGCTGACCCTACACTGCCCCCTGGAGGAAACGGAAGAATCCCTCAGGAGGGAGCGCTTCCTGACCAGCAGACTACTGATCCCAGAGCAGTGGATCCACCAGGCCAAGAGCACCCGCGCTCACTATGAAGGGGACAAGCACCAGGAGGTGCTGCACCTGTACCGAGCTGGCCACTGGAGCCAGTGTCACCGGCTGCTCATGCAGCACCTGGCCTCAGGTACTACACCCACACCCACCCAGTCTGTGCCCTGAATGAACCCTCTGCACTCGTCTGACAGACTGCATCATCAACGACAACCACGACTACCTGCTGGAGTTCCTGGAGGGCCTGGCGCTCCCCAAGCACAGCACCACCATTCAGGACTGGGAGAGCGCGGGGAGAGTGTACCTGGACTACATCCGGGTCACCAAGACTCTGCGGGACATTCAGCAGGTCAGATTCTTACCACCGTGTGACCTTTCTGTACTCAATATGTCCAGATCCCCTTTAGAGGTTAATATTGGCCCTAACGTGTCTATCCACAGTGTGAAGCCGCCTCCTAAAATACTAATCCTCAACATCATGGTAGTTTCTTACTGCAGTAGGGTTGTCTCCATACCAATATTTTGACACCGGTACCAAAATGTATTTCCGTACTTTTTGACACTTCTCTACTTAAGAGACCACAAAAAATGTCACTATTGTCTTTATTTCAACAAAAAATGTTAGTGTACATGAAACATGTTTATTATTGTCATTTAGTCCTTAAATAAAGTAGTGGACATACTAGACAACTTGTCTTTTAGCAGTAAGTAAACAAACAGACTCCTAATTTGTCTGCAGCAACATATTGCGTCATTTATACACCTATTATGAGGGACAAACTGTACAAATCGATTATCAATCTACTTGTTCATTTACTGTTAATATCTGCTTATTTTCTCTTTTAACATGATCTATCTACACTTCTGTTCAAATGTAATAATCACTTATTCTTCTCTTCTTTGATACTTTACATTCATTTTTGATGATACCACACATTTGGGTATCAATCCGATACCAAGTAGTTACAGGATCATACAATAAAATATAACACCAAATAAACCAATAATAATGCGGTTAAGAAATACTGATGTAAAGGGTAGGTGTCACGCTGTTTTCTGTTTCAACATGATCTATCTACACTTCTGTTCAAATGTAATAATCACTTATTCTTCTCTTCTTTGACACTTTACATTAGTTTTGGATGATACCACACATTTAGGTGTCGATCTGATACCAAGTAGTTACAGGATCATACAATAAAATATAGGATCATACAATAAAATATACCACCAAATAAACCAATAATAATGTGGTTAAGAAATTCTGATGTAAAGGGTAGGTGTCGCGCTGTTTTCTGTTTCAACGTGATCTATCTACACTTCTGTTCAAATGTAATAATCACTTATTCTTCTCTTCTGTGACACTTTACATTAGTTTTGGATGATACCACACATTTAGGTGTCGATCTGATACCAAGTATACATTGGTCATATTCAAAGTCCTCATATGTCCAGGGACGTATTTACTGACTTTATAAACATAAGATGAATTTTAAAAAAAAAGGAAAACATTTTGACGATAAAAAATATCGATGTAATTGTAGTAGTATTGACAAGATACGCTCTTGTACTTGGTATCATTACAGTGGGTGTCAGGTGTAGATCCACCCATGGCGTTTGGTTACATTGTGACGGCGCTGAGCTAAAGTGGTGAGGCATGTTTTATCTATTCCTCGTCCTCCAGTGATAATGGTACTTGTAATAAACTTACTTTGTCGTCATGGAGACCGGGATTAGTGATTTAGAAGTAGCTAAAACACTGCGGATAGATGTTAGCCTCTTCCTGTTTCAGTGTTATAAGTTCACCTTTATCTTGACTTTTTACACCAAAATGCGTCCGTTCTCCCTTTTCTGTCTACACCCTGTGTCTGCTTGTAAGTACTCTGTGTGTGTGCGCTGCCCAACATGCTCCTCTGCTCCTAAAAGTGACGTCATGCCTGGGAACCGGTACTTTTCAAACAGTATAGTACCGTTTTTGATTGTTTAGTACCGCTATACCGTGCAACTCTACAAGGAAGTGCGTCTGTGTCCTTGTCCTCCTGGCGGCCCTGAAAGAATCCTAGTATTGGAGCTGTAATGAGAATCGAGTGAACCCTCTTTGTGACGTGGCAGATGGAGAGCGGCGGCGGTTACGAGCTGGAACGCCTGCACACCAAAGTCACGTCTTTGTGCGGCAGAATCGAGCTTCTGTCCTGCGGCGGCGCCAAAGAGCGCCTGGCCCAGTCAGGTGCGCCCACTTCCTTCACACGTGACCACACCTGTCCTTCCATGCTCACCTGGCTCCTCCCTCCCCCCCAGAGATGGCCAAGTGCGTGGCCAACATCCTGCGTGTGGTGCTGCGCCTGCAACAGGGCGACGGCCCCTCGCGGTCCCTCGGCGTGCCGCTGGCCCAGCTGGCGCCGCACATCACCCGCCTGCCCATGCCGGAGGACTACGCCCTGGAGGAGCTGCGAGGACTCACCCAGTCGTACCTGCGCCAGCTCATCGTCGGCCAGTGAACCACGGCGGCGCCCCCTTGTCCGTCGCAGCGTTCCGAGGCTCCTTCCTCTGGCGAAGACGTGCTGCTCTCGGGAGAAGCAAACAGGTCACCACGGCAACATGTCACATGACTGTTAGCTCACAGGAGCATGTGTGAGGAAGGACTAAAAGTGCTCTATTTTTGTATTATTATTTTTTTCCTTTGGGAGTGTTTGTAGTCACATAAAGAAGTCTTGTTGTCAGTGTACAGGAAGGAAGTGTCGACTAATGTTCTGGAAAGAGATGAAAGTTTTAAAGTCACGAGTAAAATCACTTTTGTACAGAAGCCCTTAAGTCAGGAAAGGTGATATTTTTGTTATCTTGACGCAGTGCATGTGAACCTTTTTAATAAAGTCTAGTGGAAATATCTCTCCATTCTTCTCTTTGCCAACATGTCAAATACATCAACAACTAAAGTGCCAACCCGGTTAGAGACATCCTTGTGGGAATAGTTATATTTGTCATTTTCATCCACACTTTTTTCTAGTGGTGACGTCACAGTGCCACTTACAGGCGGACTTATGTACTACATCATTTTGACTCATCTTGGGCTGAACTGGACGTGTCCCTAGTGCGCCTTTTAGAACTTTTTTTACAGCAGTATTTTTTGTGTACGGAGCATGTCTATATGTATATATACATATGTGTGTGTGTATATGTAAATATAGATATATATATAAATACATATGTGTGTATATGTACATGTGTAAATATATATATCTGCAATGAGGTGGCGACTTGTCCAGGGTGTACAGTGCCTTCCGCCCGATTGTAGCTGAGATAGGCACCAGCGACCCCAAAGGGAATAAGCGGTAGAAGATGGATGGATGGACATATGTGTATATAATATATATGTATACATACATATATATGTGTATATATACATACATATGTGTATATACAGTATATATATATATATATATATACATATACGTGTGTATATCTACATTAATGTGTCTATATAAATATATATGTATGTGTGGGTATATATATGTACATGTGTAAATATATATATATATATGTGTATATATATGTATATCTGCGATGAGTTGGCGACTTGTCCAGGGTGTACCCCGCCTTCTGCCCGGTTGTAGCTGAGATAGGCACCAGCGCCCCCCACGACCCCAAAGGGAATGAGCGGTAGGAAATGGATGGATGGATATATGTATGTGTATATACAGTGGGGCAAAAAAGTATTTAGTCAGCCAGCGATTGTGCAAGTTCTCCCACTTAAAATGATGACAGAGGTCTGTAATTTTCATCATAGGTACACTTCAACTGTGAGAGACAGAATGTGAAAAAAAAAATCCAGGAATTCACATTGTAGGAATTTTAAATAATTTATTTGTAAATGATGGTGGAAAATAAGTGTTTGGTCAACCATTCAAAGCTCTCACTGATGGAAGGAGGTTTTGGCTCAAAATCTCACGATACATGGCCCCATTCATTCTTTCCTTAACACGGATCAATCGTCCTGTCCCCTTAGCAGAAAAACAGCCCCAAAGCATGATGTTTCCTCCCTCATGCTTTGCAGTAGGTATGGTGTTATTGGGATGCAACTCAGTATTCTTCTTCCTCCAAACACGACTATCCATCCATCCATCCATCCATCCATTTCCTACCGCTTATTCCCCTTTTTGGAGTCGCGGGGGGCGCTGGCGCCTATCTCAGCTACAATCAGGCAGAGGTACACCCTGGACAAGTCGCCACCTCATCGCAGGGCCAACACAGATAGACAACATTCACACTCACATTCACACACTAGGGACCATTTAGTGTTGCCAATCAACCTATCCCCAGGTGCATGTCTTTGGAAGTGGGAGGAAGCCGGAGTACCCGGAGGGAACCCACGCATTCACGGGGAGAACATGCAAACTCCACACAGAAAGATCCCGAGCCTGGATTTGAACCCAGCATTGCAGGACCTTCGTATTGTGAGGCAGACGCACTAACCCCTCTTCCACCGTGAAGCCCCGTGTGTGTGTGTGTATATATTTATATATATATATATATGTATATATAAATATATATATATATATATTTATGTATATATAAATATATATATATATGTGTGTGTATATATATACATGTGTGTATATATATATAATATATATATATATATATATAATGTGTATACATATATATAGATATGTATATATGTGTATATATATATGTGTATATATATATATACATACACTTGTGTGTGTATATATATATATATATATATATATACATACACTTGTGTGTGTATATATATATATATATATACACTTGTGTGTATATATATATATATATATGTATATATGTGTATATATATGTATATATGTGTGCGTGCGTGTGTATATATATATATATATATATATATTATATATAATGGGGCGGCATAGCTCGGTTGGTAGAGTGGCCGTACCAGCAACTATTAGGGCTGCAGGTTTGATTCCCGCTTCTGCCATCCTAGTCACTGCCGTTGTGTCCTTGGGTAAGACACTTTACCCTCTTCTTGCTCCCAGTGCCAACCACACTGTTTTAAATGTAACTTAGATATTGGGTCTCATCCACTATGTAAAGCACTTTGAGTCACTAAAGAAAAGCGCTATATAAATGAAAGGAAGAAAAAATATATATATGTATGTGTATATTCATTTTTTTCTTGTACACAAATGTAATCGACGATTCCTGGCTCAGTAAAGTATGGTGAGGTAGAACAAAATATAATTAAATAGAGTGGGGTTTGAACCCAGTACCTTGCATTCCAAGTCAGCAGTCTTAACCCCTGGTGTATCCTGGGTCTTGTGAGGACATTTTTTTTTCTTACACAAATGTAGTCGAGGATTCCTGGCTCAGCAAAGTATGGTGAGGTAGAACAAAATATAATTAAATAGAGTGGGGTTTGAACCCAGTACCTTGCATTCCGAGTCAGCAGTCTTAACCCCTGGTCTATCTTGGGTTTTGTGGAGTGAGGATTGTGTTCCATACACAAATGTAACCAAGGACTCCTGGCTCAGTAAAGTAGGATGCGTTACAACAAAATACCATCAATTTGAGTGGGATTTGAACCTAGTACCTTTCTTTCCGAGTCAACAGTCTTAACCCCTGGTTTATCCTTGGTCTTGTGAAGATAGGATTGTGTTCGATAAACAAATGTAATCAAGGAGTCCTGGCTCAGTAAAGTATGACAGACGTGAAACAAATTATTGTCAGAATCCAATTTCAACATGTTCCAGCATAGCTCAATGGTTAGGGATGCTCCCTCTCATGCAGTACAACTGGGTTCAAATCCATCACTTGGAAGGTCTTGTTTTTGTTTCTGCCCGATCATAGTTAGCTGATTACATTTGTATGTGAGCAAAAACCAAATTTTCGTGGGACCCAGAATATCTCAATGGTCAACACTGTGGGCTCCTAATACAGGGGTACTGAGTTCAAACCCCGCTCATGGACTCAGTAATTTGTCTGTATGGCGTCAAAACAACATACATTGTGGGCTGTTTCTTCTCCCCCACATAGAGTAATGTTATGTTAAAAATTAAGTCAACACTAAAGATAATAATAATAATCAAAAATAAATTGTCAAAGAGTCAATGATGACACCCCAGGGGTTACCTGTGGGTGGGTGTGTGTGCGTGTGAGAATGAATGAGTGTGTGCGAGTGAGTGTAATCCCTGAGGTGGGTGGGAATAGGAGTATAAAATAAATAAAGAGCGTTGACCAATGAGCTCTACTGGGTACAATTAAAATAAAATAGGTTAATTGGATAAAAAAAAAGTTAATTCAATAATTATTTTAACTTTACATAGGAGAGGTGACAAAGCCACAATATATGTAACCTTGAAGCCTCCAGCCAGTTTTGTAAACTACATGTCAGCCCAACCAGGAATTGAACCCAGCACCCTTGATCTTCAGTGAGCAGCCTTAACCACTGGGCTATCCTGGGTCTCGTTAAGCAAAGATTTTTTTTTATACACTATTGTAATTTAGGACTCCTGGCTCAGTAAAGTATAATGAGGTAGAACAAAACTCCAGTAACCAGAGTGGGGTTGAACCCAGTGTTCCATACACAAATGTAATCAAAGAATCATGGCTCAGTAAAGTATGATGTGATAGAGCAAAACACCGTCAACTAGAGTGGAGTATGAACCCAATACCTTTCATTCCGAGTCAGTAGTCTTAACCCCTGGTCTACCCTGGGTCTTGGGAACCATGGATTTTTTTCATACACAAATGTAATCAAAGACTGATGAGTTACAACAAAACACCATTAACTTGAGTGGGATTTGAACCTGTAGCTTTCAATCCAAGCCAACAGTCTTAACCACTGGCCTATCCTGGGTCTTGTGGAGAATAGATTTTTTTTCATACACAAATGTAATCGAAGACTCCTGGGTCAGTAAAGTATGATGAATTAAAACAACATACCATCAACTTGAGTGGGGTTTGAACCCAATACCTTTAATACCAAGTCAGCAGTCTTAAACCCTGGTCTACCCTGGGTCTTGAGAAATACTGATTTTTTTCATACACAAATGTAATCGAGGACTCCTGGCTCAGTAAAGTATGATGAGTTACAAAAAAATACCATCAACTTGTGTGGGATTTGAACCAAGTACCTTTCATTCCTAGTCAACAGTCTTGACCCCTGGTCTATCCTGGGTTTTGAGAAGATAGGATTGTGTTCTATAAACAAATGTAATCAAGGACTCCGGGCTCAGTAAAGTATGACAGACGTGAAACAAATGATTGTCAAAATCCTATTTCAACAGGGTCCAGGATAGCTCAATGGCTAAGACTGCTGCCTCTCATGCAGTACAACTGGGTTCGAATCCATAACTTGGAAGATCTTGTTTTTGTTTCGCCTCGATCATAGTTCACTGATTACATTTGTATATGAGGGAAAACTAAACCCTCATGGGACCCAGGATAGCTCAATGGTCAACACTGTGGGTTCTTAATACAGGGGTACTGAGTTCAAACCCCGCATGGAATCAGTAATTTGTCTGTATGGCATCAAAACGACATACATTGTGGGCTGTTTCTTCTCCCCCACACAGAGTAATGTTATGTTAAAAATTAAGTCAACACTAAAGATAATAATAATCAAAAATAAATACTCAAATAGTCACTGATGACACCTCAGGGGTTACCTGTGGGTGTTGGTGTGTGTTGGTGTGTGTGTGTGGGAGTGAGTGTAATCCCTGAGGTGGGTGGGAATAGGAGTAAAAAGTAAATAAAGAGCGTTGACCAATGAGCTCTCCTGGGTACAATTAAAATAAAATAGGTTAATTGGATAAAAAAAAAAAAAAAGGTAATTTAATAATAATTTTAACATTACATAGGAGACACAGTCACAATATATTTCACCTTAAACCCTCCAGCCAGTTTGGCAAATTACATGTTAACCCAAACAGGATTCGAACCCAGCACTCTTGAATCAGAGTAAAGAGTCTTAACCACTGGACTATCATGGGCCTTGTTAATCGTAGATTTTTTTATATACACTATTGTAATTTAGGACTCCTGGGTCAGTAAAGTATGATGAGGTAGAACAAAATAACAGTAACCAGAGCGGGATTTGAACCCAGTACCTTTCATTCCCAGTCAGCAGTATTATCCCCTAGTCTATCCTGGGACTTATGAAAGACAGATTGTGTTCCATACACAAATGTAATCAAGGACTCCTGGCTCAGTAAAGTATGAAGAGATTGAGCAAAATACCATCAACCAGAGTGGGGTTTGAACCCAGTATTTTTCATTTGGAGCCAGCAGTCTTAACTACTGGGCTATCCTGGGTCTTGGAAAGAAAGTTTTTTTTTTCATACAAAAATGTTATCAAGGACTCCTGGCTCAGTAAAGTATGATGGGTTACAACAAAATAGCCTTAACTTGAATGGGATTTGAACCAGTACCTTTCATTTCCAGTCAACAGTCTTTACCACTGAGCTATCCTTGGACTTGTGAAGTGTAGAGTTTTTTCCATTTCTTTCCTGCAGAGATGAACTGACAGAGGCAGAGGCATTATGAAGCGTAGCAGCTTGTTAAGACTTTGGATTAACACCAAATGATAATATAAATACATTTAATAAAGTCAAATACAAAGAAGTATCCTACACTTCTATTTTGTAAAGTAAATGTGAACAGCCGATATGGGCATCTACATCAACTATATGATTTGCCTGACAAGCTGGACAGGACAAAAAACAAACAAAAAAACAAAAACACACAAACATAAAAACAAAACAAAAAAACCTTTAGTTCAGGCGGTGGGTCTTTGTTGTTAACAAAGCGCTGCGGGAAACCCTCGTATATATATATATATATATATATATATAAACACATATACACACACGCACACACACATATATGTGTATATATATATATATATATATATATATATATATAATATGTATATGTGTCTATATATATATGTGTGTGTGTGTATATATATATATATGTATGTGTTTATAAATGTGTATATATACACATATATACACATTCTATATACACGTATATATACACACACACACACACATATATATACATATATGTGTATATATAAGTATATATATATATATGTATATGTATGTATATATATATATATGTATATATGTTAACATATGTATGTACATATATATGTATATGTATATATATATATGTATATGTATATATGTTAACATATGTATGTACATATATATGTATATATATATATATATATATATATATATATATATATATATATATATATATATATATATATATATATATATGTATATGTATATATATGTATATATATATATATTTAGTGGTATATAGTGGAGTGGTTAGGATTCGGCGCCCTCACTGCCACGGCCCGGGTAAGATTCCCGGTCAACAAACTAAATTTTTTACCATGAATTGATTTACGTGGTTCCTGTTGAAAAACTTATTGGGGTGTTGCTATTTAGTGGTCAATTGTACGGAATATGTACTGTACTGTGCAATCTACTCATAAAGTCTCAATCAATCAATCAATCAATCAATATATATATATAAATATGTTCTCCATATATGCTAAATTACAAAATATATATGGTCCATATTTACAAAGTTATGAATTTGATGGTCCATATATGCTAAATGATCAAATATAGTCTTCCTCATCGGTGCCGGGAGACGCATGCGCAATGTCAGGTCAATTTTACGGCGGAGCTTCTGCGACGTCACACGTCGCCATCTTTTAAATTATTTTTTTGTATTAAAAAACAAAAAGGATATTTAATGAAAAAAAAAGCAATCATAAACATAAAAATAGAAATGTAGATTTAAAAAAAAAAATAAATCGAATCATTTATAGGCTCCCGAGCATGTGCACGCATGCGCAACGGTGCTAAACGTGTTTGCCGGTGGAAATGAGGCACCGGCTGGAGATTTAGCTGACTTGGACCCTGGAGCCGCAGGTCATCACTTCAAGTATATTCTTGGCATTCTGACCAGTAAGTATGGAGGCAGTCACAGCGGGATGAGCAAGTTCACATGGAACTAAGTGAGGAACTACGTTGTTTACACGCCGCACCAAATTGGATTTTACCCCCTCAAGTGATTCAGATCCGTTTTTTATTTTATTTCTGCAAGTATAAACGCTGCGAAGTGCTTCAAATCTGGTCTGTACGCATCGGTAGGATATTAAAGGTCTACTGAAATGAGATGTTCTTATTTAAAGGGGGATAGCAGGTCCATTCTGTGTGTCATACTTGATCATTTCGCCATATTGCCATATTTTGGCTGAAAGGATTTAGTAGAGAACATCCACGATAAAGTTTGCAACTTTTGGTCGCTAATAAAAAAGCCTTGCCTGTAGCGGAAGTAGCAGACGATGTGTGCGTGACGTCACGGGTTGTGGAGCTCCTAACATCCTCACATTGTTTACAATCATGGCCACCAGCAGCGAGAGCAATTCGGACCGAGAAAGCGACGATTTCCCCATTAATTTGAGCGAGGATGAAAGATTCGTGGATGAGGATAGTGAGAGTGAAAGAAACAAAAAAGACGAGGACAGTGGGAGTGATTCAGATGTTATTAGACACATTTACTAGGATAATTCTGGAAAATCCCTTATCTGCTTATTGTGTTTTAGTGAGATTATAAAGTCATACCTGAAAGTCGGAGGGGTGTGGTGACCGCCAGTGTCTCTGAGGGAAGCCACGGAGGAGCCAAGAAAGTCGCAGCTGCCTCTTTGACAGCTGCTGCAGGAGGAACGACACAAGCTCCGCTCATGTTTACCGTAACAGCCGACTTATTACCACAATTTTCTCACCGAAACCTGCCGGTTGACATGTGGTAGAGAACCATGTTCGCTTGACCGCTTTGTTCCATATTAAAGCTTCACAAAAAACGAAGAAACACAGGCTGTGTTTGTGTTGCTATCCACCAACATCTTTCTTCTTTGATGTCTCCATTATTAATTGAAAAAAATTGCAAAAGATTCAGCAACACAGATGTCCAGAATACCGTGTAATTATGCGATGAAAACAGACTACTTTTAGCCATGATCGGTGCTGGGCGAACATGTCCGCTACCACTGGTGACCTCACGCGCACGCGTCATCATTTTGCGACGTTTTCAACAAGAAATTCCGCGGGAAATTTAAAATTGCAGTTTAGTAAACTAAAAAGGTATTAGCATGTGTTGCAATGTTAATATTTCATCATTGATATATAAACTATCAGACTGCGTGGTCGCTAGTAGTGGCTTTCAGTAGGACTTTAAGACGACCGAATGAATAATATGTAGCTATATGTATTTTGCTTCCGAAGAAAATAACGTTTTTTGAAAGACCAGAATTGACGTTGTGGTGTAAAATAAAGCTCACGTAGATCCACGCTCGGATTCAGGAGGAACAGTGCGGTTTTCGTCCTGGTCGTGGAACTGTGGACCAGCTCTATACTCTCGGCAGGGTTCTTGAGGGTGCATGGGAGTTTGGCCAACCAGTCTACATGTGCTTTGTGGACTTGGAGAAGGCATTGGACCGTGTCCCTCGGGAAGTCCTGTGAGGAGTGTCGGACTGTCTTATTGTGGCGGTCCCGCTCCCTGTAGGATCAGTGCCAGAGCTTGTTCCGCATTGCCGGCAGTAAGTCGGACACGTTTCCAGTGAGGGTTGGAATCCGCCAAGGCTGCCCTTTGTGTTCATAACTTTTATGGACAGAATTTCTAGGCGCAGTCAAGGCGTTGAGGGGTTCCGGTTTGGTGACCGCAGGATTAGGTCTCTGCTTTTTGCAGATGATGTGGTCCTGATGGCTTCATCTGACCGGGATCTTCAGCTCTCGCTGGATCGGTTCGCAGCCGAGTGTGAAGCGACCGGAATGAGAATCAGCACCTCCATGGTTCTCGCCCGGAAAAGGGTGGCATGCCGTCTACGGGTTGGGGAGGAGACCCTGCCCCAAGTGGAGGAGTTCAAGTACCTAGGAGTCTTGTTCACGAGTGGGGTAAGAGTGGATCGTGAGATCGACAGGCGGATCGGTGCGGCGTCTTCAGTAATGCGGACGTTGTACCGATCCGTTGTGGTGAAGAAGGAGCTGAGCCGGAAGGCAAAGCTCTCAATTTACCGGTCGATCTACGTTCCCGTCCTCACCTATGGTCATGAGCTTTGGGTCATGACCGAAAGGATAAGATCACGGGTACAAGCGGCCGAAATGAGTTTCCAGGTCTCTCCCTTAGAGATAGAGTGAGAAGCTCTGCCATCCGGGAGGAACTCAAAGTAAAGCCGCTGCTCCTCCACATGGAGAGGAGCCAGATGAGGTGGTTCGGGCATCTGGTCAGGATGCCACCCGAACGCCTCCCTAGGGAGGTGTTTAGGGCACGTCCAACCGGTAGGAGGCCACGGGGAAGACCCAGGACACGTTGGGAAGACTATGTCTCCCGGCTGGCCTGGGAACGCCTCGGGATCCCCCGGGAAGAGCTAGACGAAGTGGCTGGGGAGAGGGAAGTCTGGGTTTCCCTGCTTAGGCTGTTGCCCCCGCGACCCGACCTCGGATAAGCGGAAGAAGATGGATGGATGGATAGATCCACGCTTGTGTCCATGCCTCCTCTACATATACAACCATGAAAAGATTACAACCCTTCCACATATATTGCAGCATATAAGCCCATTCACACACTATTAAATATATATAACAAACATAAAATTTTTTGGAAAATTCGGGGCGGGACATGGATAAATATTCATGCTTTTTCCCCGTATCCATTTCAGGTGGGTGCTGTTGCATGTCTGGCAATTTACAAAAGAGTGATGAAGTGTTGCTATATACATACATACATATATATATATATATATATATATATATATATATATATATATATGTATATATATACATACTTATATATATATATGTATGTCTGCCGGAATAAATTAATATATTACTTTATTTTTAACATTTAAACCCCCACACTGTTTTCTTTTATTTTGTAGTAGCAGCGACTTCCTCTCCATTTGGTGTCTTTTTAAACTTCAGCATTTTTGAGGCGGAAGAGTGAATAGATCAGGGGTCACCAACCTTTTTTACTGATTAATGCGAAGGGCTACCAGTTTGATACACACTTCAATAAATTGCCAGAAATAGCCAATTTGCTCAATTTACCTTTAATATATATATCTATATATATTAAAAAAAATGGGTATTTCTGTCTGTCATTACGTCGGACATTTTTTTTTTCCCATTTAAAGGTTTTTTGTAGAAAATAAATGATGAAAAAAACACTTCGGTTTAAAAGAGGAGAAAATACGAAAAAAAATCAAAATATTAAATTTTGAAACATAGTTTATCTTCAATTTCGACTCTTTGAAATTCAAAATTCTACCGAAAAAAAGAAGAGAAAAACTAGATCATTCGAATTTTTTTGCAAAAATAATTTATGGATCATCACTAGTAATTTTAGAATTTTGATGACATGTTTTAAATAGGTTAAAATCCAATCTGACATTTGTTAGAATATATAACAAATTGGACCAAGCTATATTTCCAACAAAGACAAATCATTATTTCTTCTAGATTTTCCAGAACAAAAATTTTAAAAGAAATTCAAAAGACTTTTGAATTGACCTGGGTCCGGTCCGATGACCATGGATGAAGTACTGGCTGTCCAGAGTCGAGACCCAGGATGGACCGCTCGTCGGGACCCAGGATGGACCGCTCGCCTGTGTATCGGTTGGGGACATCTCTACGCTGCTGATCCGCCTCCGCTTGAGATGGTTTCCTGTGGACGGGACTCTCGCTGCTGTCTTGGATCCGCTTTGAACCGAACTCTCGCGGCTGTGTTGGAGCCACTATGGAATGAACTTTCACAGTATCATGTTAGACCCGCTCCACATCCATTGCTTTCGGTCCCCTAGAGGGGGGGGTTGCCCACATCTGAGGTCCTCTCCAAGGTTTCTCATAGTCAGCATTGTCACTGGCGTCCCACTGGATGTGAATTCTCCCTGCCCACTGGGTGTGAGTTTTCCTTGCCCTTTTGTGGGTTCTTCCGAGGATGCCATAGTCGTAATGATTTGTGCAGTCCTTTGAGACATTTGTGATTTGGGGCTATATAAATAAACATTGATTGATTGATTGACTTTGAAATAAGCTTTAAATTTGATTCTACGAATTTTACAGAATATTTTTTTTTGAATTTTAATCATAAGTTTGAAGAAATATTTCACAAATATTCTTTGTCGAAAAAACAGAAGCTAAGATGAAGAATTAAATTAAAATGTATTTATTATTCTTTACAATAAAAAAATACTTCAACATTGATTTAAATTGTCAGGAAAGAAGAGGAAGGAATTTAAAAGGTAAAAAGGTATATGTGTTTAAAAATCTTAAAATCATTAAGGTTGTATTTTTTTTCTAAAATTGTCTTTCGGAAAGTTATAAGAAGCAAAGTCAAAAAAATAAATGAATTTATTTAAACAAGTGAAGACCAAGTCTTTCAAATATTTTCTTGGATTTTCAAATTCTATTTGAGTTTTGTCTCTCTTAGAATTAAAAATATCCAGCAAAGCGAGACCAGCTTGCTAGTAAATAAATACCATTTAAAAAATAGAGGCAGCTCACTGGTAAGTGCTGCTATTTGAGCTATTTTTAGAACAGGCCAGCGGGCGACTCATCTGGTCCTTACGGGTACGGCTTTGGTGACCCCTGGTCTAGACTGACAATGCTATCCAATTATGCAACTGCTATTTTTTTTCAACAGAACTAAAGATTGTAGACAACCTTCTCCAGATCTGTGATGGCAGGACCAGGTGGTGAGAGGCTGGAGAGGAAGTGACATCACAGCCAGGACAAGCAAACCATGCATTCTGGGTGTACACTTACTTCTTTATTTGGACACAAACACTTATTTTGAAAAGCACACTTCCTGTCACGTTTCATCACCAAGCTGAGGAATGATGCAGAATAGACATTTACACTTGGAATAAATTATGGGATGTCCTCTCCGGGCCAACGAGGTAGTTATGTGACCATGTACTCCTGGCGTTTGTTGAGGCGCACCTGGCACAGCGAGACGGCGCCCACGGCCACGTAGACGGCGGCAGCGATGAAGCAGTTGATGCCCACCTGGCTGTAGAGGCCGTAGATGATCTGAGGAGGGTTTTTACTGGGCGGGGACAACCGGCGACACGTCAAATAAACACATCGGCCTCACTTCCTGTTGGAAACTACTCACTCGTTCTTGATGTCCTCTTCGGTGAACGGGACGTCCTCGATCAGCACGGCTGACTTGGCGCTGAAGAAGATTCCCAACATGGCCTGAAAAATAAACATGTCTTTGTCACACACTTACTAGTCATGCAGCAACACAAACTTTGTCACACACTTACTAGTCATGCAGCAACACAAACTTTGTCACACACTTACTAGTCATGCAGCAACACAAACTTTGTCACACACTTACTAGTCATGCAGCAACACAAACTTTGTCACACACTTACTAGTCATGCAGCAACACAAACTTTGTCACACACTTACTAGTCATGCAGCAACACAAACTTTGTCACACACTTACTAGTCATGCAGCAACACAAACTTTGTCACACACTTACTAGTCATGCAGCAACACAAACTTTGTCACACACTTACTAGTCATGCAGCAACACAAACTTTGTCACACACTTACTAGTCATGCAGCAACACAAACTTTGTCACACACTTACTAGTCATGCAGCAACACAAACTTTGTCACACACTTACTAGTCATGCAGCAACACAAACTTTGTCACACACTTACTAGTCATGCAGCAACACAAACATAAACATGTCTTTGTCACACACTTACTAGTCATGCAGCAACACAAACATAAACATGTGTTTGTCACACACTTACTAGTCATACAGCAACACAAACATAAACATGTCTTTGTCACACACTTACTAGTCATACAGCAACACAAACTTTGTCACACACTTACTAGTCATACAGCAACACAAACTTTGTCACACACTTACTAGTCATGCAGCAACACAAACATAAACATGTCTTTGTCACACACTTACTAGTCATACAGCAACACAAACATAAACCTCTCTTTGTAACACACTTACTAGTCATGCAGCGACACAAACATAAACCTCTCTTTGTCACACACTTACTAGTCATACAGCAACACAAACATAAACCTCTCTTTGTCACACACTTACTAGTCATACAGCAACACAAACATAAACCTCTCTTTGTCACACACTTACTAGTCATACAGCAACACAAACATAAACCTCTCTTTGTAACACACTTACTAGTCATACAGCAACACAAACATAAACCTCTCTTTGTCACACACTTACTAGTCATACAGCAACACAAACTTTGTCACACACTTACTAGTCATGCAGCAACACAAACATAAACATGTCTTTGTCACACACTTACTAGTCATACAGAAACACAAACATAAACCTCTCTTTGTCACACACTTACTAGTCATACAGCAACACAATCATAAACATGTCTTTGTCACACACTTACTAGTCATACAGCAACACAATCATAAACATGTCTTTGTCACACACTTACTAGTCATGCAGCAACACAAACATAAACCTCTCTTTGTCACACACTTACTAGTCATACAGTAACACAAACATAAACCTTCTTTTACACACTTACTAGTCATACAGAAACACAAACATAAACCTCTCTTTGTCACACACTTACTAGTCATACAGCAACACAATCATAAACATGTCTTTGTCACACACTTACTAGTCATACAGCAACACAATCATAAACATGTCTTTGTCACACACTTACTAGTCATGCAGCAACACAAACATAAACCTCTCTTTGACACACACTTACTAGTCATACAGTAACACAAACATAAACCTTCTTTTGTAAACACTAGGAGAGTGACATCATACAATACAATACAATATGATAGTGTAATTATGACAACAAAACTTGAATTATAACACATGTTGACCTATGTCAGCAAAAGTATAATAATGACAACAAAAGTTAAAAACCACTAAAGTGTGATTGATAACAAAAGTGTATTTATGACAACAAAAGTTTGATTATGAAAACAAAAATGTGATTATGACAACAAGTATCATTAAGACAACAAAAGTGTGATTATGACAAGTGTGATTATGTCAACCAGTGTGATTAAGACAACAAAAGTGTGATTATGACAAAAGTGCGATCATGACAACAAAAGTGTGATTTTGACAAAAAAAGTGTGATTTTGACAACAAAAGTGAGATTATAACAAAAGTGAGATTATGACAAAAGTGTGATTATGACAACCTATGTGTGACCATGACAACAAAAGTGTGACTATGACAACTAAAGTGTGATTATGACAACAAAAGTGTGACTATGACAACTACGACAACTAAAGTGTGATTATGACAACAAAAGTGTGATTATGACAAGTGTGATTATGTCAACCAAAGTGTGATTAAGACAACAAAAGTGTGATTATGACAAAAGTGCGATCATGACAACAAAAGTGTGATTTTGACAAAAAAAAGTGTGATTTTGACAACAAAAGTGAGGTTATAACAAAAGTGAGATTATGACAAAAGTGTGATTATGACAACCTATGTGTGACCATGACAACAAAAGTGTGACTATGACAACTAAAGTGTGATTATGACAACAAAAGTGTAATTACGACAACAAAAGTGTGATTATTACAATAAAAGTGTGATTATGGCAACCAAGGTTGAAATATGACAACAAAAATGTGATTATGACATTACAGGTGTGACTATGACAACAAAAGTGTGATTATGACAACAAAAGTGTAATTACGACAACAAAAGTGTGATTATTACAATAAAAGTGTGATTATGGCAACCAAGGTTGAAATATGACAACAAAAATGTGATTATGACATTACAGGTGTGACTATGACAACAAAAGTGTGATTATGTCAAGAAAAGTTGAATTATGACTATAAAAGTGTAATTATGACAACAAAAGTGTGATTATGACAACAAGTGTGATTAAGATGACAAAAGTGTGATTAAGATGACAAAAGTGTGATTATGACAACAAGTGTGATTAAGATGACAAAAGTGTGATTAAGATGACAAAAGTGTGATTAAGATGACAAAAGTGTGATTATGACAACAAGTGGGATTAAGATGACAAAAGTGTGATTATGACAACAAAAGTGTGATTATGACAACAAGTGTGATTAAGATGACAAAAGTGTGATTAAGATGACAAAAGTGTGATTATGACAACAAGTGTGATTAAGATGACAAAAGTGTGATTAAGATGACAAAAGTGTGATTAAGATGACAAAAGTGTGATTAAGATGACAAAAGTGTGATTATGACAACAAGTGTGATTAAGATGACAAAAGTGTGATTAAGATGACAAAAGTGTGATTAAGATGACAAAAGTGTGATTAAGATGACAAAAGTGTGATTATGACAACAAAAGTGTGATTATGTCAACCAAAGTTGAATTATGACAATAAAAGTTTGATTATGACAACAAAAGTTTGATTATGACAACAAAAGTGTGATTATGTCAACCAAAGTTGAATTATGACAATAAAAGTGCGATCATGACAACAAAAGTGTGATTTTGACAAAAAAAAGTGTGACTTTGACAACAAAAGTGAGGTTATAACAAAAGTGAGATTATGACAAAAGTGTGATTATGACAACCTATGTGTGACCATGACAACAAAAGTGTGACTATGACAACTAAAGTGTGATTATGACAACAAAAGTGTAATTACGACAACAAAAGTGTGATTATTACAATAAAAGTGTGATTATGGCAACCAAGGTTGAAATATGACAACAAAAATGTAATTATGACATTACAGGTGTGACTATGACAACAAAAGTGTGATTATGTCAAGAAAAGTTGAATTATGACTATAAAAGTGTAATTATGACAACAAAAGTGTGATTATGACAACAAGTGGGATTAAGATGACAAAAGTGTGATTATGACAACAAAAGTGTGATTATGACAACAAGTGTGATTAAGATGACAAAAGTGTGATTAAGATGACAAAAGTGTGATTATGACAACAAGTGTGATTAAGATGACAAAAGTGTGATTAAGATGACAAAAGTGTGATTAAGATGACAAAAGTGTGATTATGACAACAAGTGGGATTAAGATGACAAAAGTGTGATTATGACAACAAAAGTGTGATTATGACAACAAGTGTGATTAAGATGACAAAAGTGTGATTAAGATGACAAAAGTGTGATTATGACAACAAGTGTGATTAAGATGACAAAAGTGTGATTAAGATGACAAAAGTGTGATTAAGATGACAAAAGTGTGATTATGACAACAAGTGTGATTAAGATGACAAAAGTGTGATTAAGATGACAAAAGTGTGATTATGACAACAAGTGTGATTAAGATGACAAAAGTGTGATTAAGATGACAAAAGTGTGATTATGACAACAAAAGTGTGATTATGTCAACCAAAGTTGAATTATGACAATAAAAGTTTGATTATGACAACAAAAGTTTGATTATGACAACAAAAGTGTGATTATGTCAACCAAAGTTGAATTATGACAATAAAAGTGTGATTATGACAACTTAAGTGCGATTATGACAACAAAAGTGTGATTATGTCAACCAAAGTTGAATTATGACAATAAAAGTGTGATTATGACAACTTAAGTGCGATTATGACAACAAAAGTGTGATTATGTCAACCAGAGTTGAATTATGACAACAAAAGTGCGATTGTGACAACAAAAGTGTGATTATGACAACAAAAGTGTGATTCTGATAATAAAAGTGTGATTATGACAACAAAAGTGTGATTCTGATAATAAAAGTGTGATTATGACAACAAAAGTTTGATTATGACAACAAAAGTGTGATTATGACAACAAAAGTGTGATTATGTCAACCAAAGTTGAATTATGACAATAAAAGTGTGATTATGACAACTTAAGTGCGATTATGTCAACCAGAGTTGAATTATGACAACAAAAGTGCGATTGTGACAACAAAAGTGCGATTATGACAACGAAAGTGTGATTCTGATAATAAAAGTGTGATTATGACAACAAAAGTGTGATTATGACAACAAAAGTGTGATTATGACAACACATGTTGACCTATGTCAGCAAAAGTACAATAATGACAACAAAAGTCCGATTATGACAACAAAAGTGTGATTCTGTCAAACAAAAGTATAATTTTAACAACAAAAGTTGCAAAATTCTTGAATTGGCAACAGTATTGTGAGAAAGCTACGGCAAAGACTATCTTTTGAGGCTTACTTTTAATCAATTTAACATGTTATGAATTTGTTATCAATGTTTTATAAGTTTCTTTTAATCCAAAAAAACAAAAATTGGAAAACAAAATCTGGATGTTTCACTTGTTTAAAACGGCAAATACTTAAAAATGGACACTAGGTGGCAGTATAAGCACACATCCTCACAGCTCATTGTCAAATGACTTAAATGTGATAAAGAATTACAATTACAGAAAAGGAACAACACCAAAGGCTTCATTTATTTATTTATTGTCTGTTGTCCACAAGTTGAAAACATTGAAAATGTCCAACTCATTTACATTTATTGTAAAGTGCAAGACTGTTTGTTGGTAAATGAGAGACGATGAGGGATTATCATCACACTTCAACACCTCTAACATGTAATTTTGCCAGGTCAGCAACAATTTGTTGAGAGTGGTTTTCTTACCACGGATAAATAAAGGTTGAAAACAACATAAGTATTTTTACTGTGTTTTTCTAAATGTTTGTATACTACATTACCCAGAAGGCTCTGCGCTGTTAACCCAAAATACCCTATTTCCTTGAATTGCCGCCGGGCATATAGTATGCGCCTGTCTAGAATTACTGCCGGGTCAAACTTGCTTTGCAAAATAATTAGCGCGTGCTTACTATTACCACCGGCTCAAACTCGAGTGACACTTCCTCTGTCATCATTTTCAAAATGGAGGAGGCTGATTTCAATACCGGTAATTTGAAATCGCATAAAGGGAAGAAGATTAAGAGCTATTCAGTAGGATTTAAAGTCCAAGAGCGAGCGGAGAGGAGGAGCGGAAGAGCGACCTGGACTAAAGTTTTATTGAAAAACGAACAAAGTCAAACTGCTCAAGCCATGTCCTTCCTTGGCGGTCCTGGGAACCCGCAAGACGACGGCTTGAGACCGTCACAATACCGTAGCTGCGTGTGTCAAATATGAGTCATTAAATGACTCCCGCCTCCTGGTGGTAGAGGGCGCTAGTGATCCTTCTTGCGACTACTCGGCTGCAGAAGAAGTGAAATTAATGACGTGATATGTGCTGGTGGAGGTGATATAGGAAGATCTCCATTGAGTTTTTTAAAACTGAAGAAAGATAAGGAAGACTTCTATAAACAAGTTATTGATGCTTTTGATCAGGAGCTAGCATGGACTTCATTTATAAGTAAAGGTAAGACCATGATAACGTTTTATTTTTATTTTTATAAAATCTGCTTTTCATGATGGTATCCTTACATCACACTCAAATTTTTACTGCATGCCTTTGGTAAGTGCCGGAGTGAGAAGAGGTTTTAAATTAATTAGCGCCCCGGCGGGAATTCAAGGAAATACGGTAACTAATAATCCAAAGGCCAACAAAATTCACACTTCCAAGATCAGAACACTTCCTGTTTTGTCACATGACAACGAGAATAAATCACATGATAAGACGAAAAAAATACATTTGTCAGAAGTTCCTCATTCTTGTCTTACATTGACAGACACAAAGTAACGGTAACGTGAAAGTGATTCAGCGTACACGGTTAAAACGGGATCAGTCTAAACGCTGGAAAACAACGGCTGTCGTGGATTTAAGATGATTTTCTTTCTAATGATTCGCTAATTAAACGTGAATGATGGTGTAGATAATATGGAGACAGACAAGCTCACTTCTCACCACAAAAAACAGGACAATAAAACGTCGATGTTGACACGCGTGTCCAGGAATTAGTCGCATCCCGGCTTTTCGTCTCTTACCAGCATTATGACTCCCCAGATGCTGATCACGATGCCGCACGCGGCCATCTTCGGCCCGCAGAAGAGCAACGACGGCATTGTGTCCGCAAGTCTCTTTTCCAAATCACACGCTGCTTCTTTCTTGGATTCGCCGCAAAAAAAGAGACCGAAATAACAACGAAAGAGGACAGCCTGTCGTGGGAGAGGCGGTCAGCTGATCTCTTCGTCATTCGGCTTTGCTCGGTGAAAGTCGACAACCTTCGTCGTCCGCAGTGAAGCGACCAATGAGAACGACAAGACGAAAGACGTCCCGCCTATTTCTGGAGAACACTGACCAATGGCGTGTCGCATGCAGTGAAGCGGCCAATGAAAACGACAGACGAAAGAAGTCCCGCCTCTTTCTGTAGAACACAAACCAATGGCGTGTCGCAACAGTGAAAGACAGATAAAAGACGTCCCGCCTCTTTCCGTAGAACACCAACCAATGGAGTGTCGCATGCAGTAAAGTGGCCAATGAAAAACACAAACGAAATATTATTTATTTACCATTTATTTATTTACCATATTTACCATTTATTTATTATTTAAATAAGTCCGGCCTCTTTCCGTAGAACACCAACCAATGGCGTGTCGCAACAGTGAAAGACACATATAACACGTCCCGCCTCTTTCCGTAGAACACCAACCAAGGCGTGTCGCATGCAGTAAAGCGGCCAATGAAAACGACAAACGAAAGAAGTCCCGCCTCTTTTGGTAGAGCAGCAACCAATGGAGTGTCGCACACAGTGAAACGACAAACAAAAGACGTCCCGCCCCTTTCCGTAGAGCAGCAACCAATGGAGTGTCACATACAGTGAAACGACAGATGAAAGACGTCCCGCCTATTCCCGTAACACACCAACCAATGGAGTATCGCATGCAGTGAAGCGGCCAATGAAAACGCACAAGACAAAAGACGTCCCGCCTCTTTCCGTAGAACAGCAACCAATGGCGTGTCGCACACAGTGAAACGACGGATCGTAGACGTCCCGCCTCTTTCCGTAGAAATCAAACCAATGGAGTATCGCATGCAGTGAAGCGGCCAATGAAAACGCACAAAACAAAAGACGTCCCGCCTCTTCCCGTAGAACACGAACCAATGGCGTGTCGTATGCAGTGAAGCAACGGATCAAAGACGTCCCGCCTCTTTCCGTAGAAATCCAACCAATGGCGTGTCGCATGCAGTGAAGCGGCCAATGAAAACGCACAAGACAAAAGACGTCCCGCCTCTTTCTGTATAACACCAACCAATGGAGTGTCGCATCCAGTGAAGCGGCCAATGAAAACGACAAACGAAAGAAGTCCCGCCCCTTTTCGTAGAACACCAACCAATGGCGTCAGGCCTGCGAATGAGCTGCGGCTGCTGCCTTGCTTTGTTGTATTGTCGCTTTAACGTTTTCATTGAGTAATAGAACTTTGTAAAATAACTTTAGTGACTTTATGGTGTCGAATCGGATACATATAAAAGTACTTCATGCTCCTCCTCGATGGAAACTCGGTAACTGCTTTTGTGGGCTCAAGGCAACCAAGCTCACCTCGGCTAGCAGCTAGCTCGCTGTGCTAGTTCATGTTATTTCTGGACTGAGGAACAAGTTTACTAACCTTTTCTTGACATGACGTCAGCCTCTGCAAAGGTAAGTTCTCACTTACCTATTTTTTTAAATTTATTTTTACTTCATTTGTACTATTTTCCAGAGATGGGTGGCTCAATACGATTAATACCAAGTGTAGTACCAATATTCGGAAGTACGTGTTAGGTGACGACTTGTCTAGGGTGTACGCCGCCTTCCGCCCAATTGTAGCTGAGATGGGCACCAGCGCCCCCCCGCGACCCCAAAGAGAATAAGCGGTAGAAAAAATGGATGGATTGATGGTGTTGGTCTTGTTGCACTATTTTATTTGTGTTGTTTCCAAACAAAAACAACAGAACGATCTTGGTGCAAAACAACAAAAGTGTGACTATGACAACAAAAGTGTGACTATGACAACAAAAGTGTAATTATGACAACCAAAGTGTAATTATGACATTACAGGTGTGACTATGACAACAAAAGTGTGGTTATGTCAACCAAAGTTGAATTATGACTGTAAAAAGTGCGATTATGAAAACTAAAGTGCGATTATGACAACAAAAGTATGATTATGTCAACCAAAGTTGAATTATGACAATAAAAAGTGCGATTATGAAAACTAAAGTGCGATTCTGACAACAAAAGTGTGATTATGACAACCAAAGTGTAATTCCGACATTACAGGTGTGACTATGACAACAAAAGTGTGATTATGTCAACCAAAGTTGAATTATGACGATAAAAGTGTAATTAGGACAACAAAAGTGCGAATATGACAACCAAAGTTGAATTATGACAACAAAAGTGTGATTATGACAACACAAGTGTAATTATGACAACAAAAGCGTGATTATGACAACAAGTATGATTAAGACAACAAGTGTGATTAAGATGACAAGTGTAATTATGACAACAAAAGTGTGATTATGTCTACCAAAGTTGAATTATGACGATAAAAGTGTGATTATGTCTACCAAAGTGTAATTATGACAACAAAAGTGTGATTATGTCTACCAAGGTGTAATTATGGCAATAAAAGTGTGATTATGACAACAAAAGTGTGATTATGTCTACCAAAGTTGAATTATGACAATAAAAGTGTAATTATGACAACAAAAGTGTAATTATGACAACAAAAGTGTGATTATGACAACAAAAGTGTGATTATGACAACAAGTCTGATTAAGACGACAAAAGTGTGATTAAGATGACAAAAGTGTAATTATGACAACAAAAGTGTGATTATGACAACAAAAGTGTGATTATGACAACAAAAGTGTGATTATGACAACAAAAGTGTGAATATGACAACAAGTCTGATTAAGACGACAAAAGTGTGATTAAGATAACAAAAGTGTAATTATGACAACAAAAGTGTGATTATGTCAACCAAAGTTGAATTATGACAATAAAAAGTGCGATTATTACAACAAAAGTGTGATTATGTCAACCAAAGTAGAATTGTGACAATAAAACGTGTGATTATGACAACAAAAGTGTAATTATGATATTACAGGTGTGACTATGACAACAAAAGTGTGATTATGTCTACTAAAGTTAAATTATGAGAATAAAAGTGTGATTATGACAACAAAAAGTGTGATTATGACAACTAAAGTGTGATTATGTCAACCAAAGTAGAATTGTGACAATAAAAAGTGTAATTATGACAACAAAAGTGTAATTATGACAACAAAAGTGTGATTATGACAACAAAAGTGTGATTATGACAACAAAAGTGTGAATATGACAACAAGTCTGATTAAGACGACAAAAGTGTGATTAAGATAACAAAAGTGTAATTATGACAACAAAAGTGTGATTATGTCAACCAAAGTTGAATTATGACAATAAAAAGTGCGATTATGAAAACTAAAGTGCGATTATGACAACAAAAGTGTAATTATGACGATAAAAGTGTAATTATGACGATAAAAGTGTAATTATGACGATAAAAGTGTAATTATGACAACAAAAGTGTGATTATGTCAACCAAAGTTGAATTATGACGATAAAAGTGTAATTATGACAACAAAAGTGTGATTATGTTAACAAAAGTAGAATTATGACGTTGAATTATGACAGCAAAAGTGTAATTATGACAACAAAAGTGTAATTATGACAACAAGTATGATTAAGACAACAAAAGTGTGATTAAGATGACAAAAGTGTAATTATGACAACCAAAGTGTAATTACGACATTACAGGTGTGACTATGACAACAAAAGTGTTATGTCAACCAAAGTTGAATTATGACAGTAAAAGTGTAATTATGACAACAAAAGTGTGATTATGACAACAAGTCTGATTAAGACGACAAAAGTGTGATTAAGATGACAAAAGGGTAATTATGACAACAAAAGTGTGATTATGACATTACAGGTGTGACTATGACAACAAAAGTGTGATCATGTCAACCAAAGTTGGATTATGACAGTAAAAGTGTGATTATGACAACAAAAGTGTGATTATGACAACAAGTATGATTACGACAGAAGTGTGATTAAGATGACAAAAGTGTAATTATGACAACAAAAGTTGAATTATGACAATAAAAAGTGCGATTATGACAACTAAAGTGCGATCATGGCAACAAAAGTTGAATAATGACAACAAAAGTGTGATTATGACAACCAAAGTGTAATTACGACATTACAGGTGTGACTATGACAACAAAAGTGTTGTGTCAACCAAAGTTGAGTCATGACAGTAAAAGTGTGATGACAACAAAAGTGTAATTATGACAACAAAAGTGTAATTATGACAACAAAAGTGTAATTATGACAACAAAAGTGTGATTATGACAACAAGTCTGATTAAGACGACAAAAGTGTGATTAAGATGACAAAAGTGTGATTATGACAACAAAAGTAGAATTATGACAATAAAAAGTGCGATTATGACAACCAAAGTTGAATTATGACAACAAAAGTGTGATTATGACAACACAAGTGTAATTATGACAACAGAAGTGTGATTATGACAACAAGTCTGATTAAGACGACAAAAGTGTGACTATGACAACAAAAGTGTTGTGTCAACCAAAGTTGAGTCATGACAGTAAAAGTGTGATGACAACAAAAGTGTAATTATGACAACAAAAGTGTAATTATGACAACAAAAGTGTAATTATGACAACAAAAGTGTGATTATGACAACAAGTCTGATTAAGACGACAAAAGTGTGATTAAGATGACAAAAGTGTGATTATGACAACAAAAGTAGAATTATGACAATAAAAAGTGCGATTATGACAACCAAAGTTGAATTATGACAACAAAAGTGTGATTATGACAACAAGTCTGATTAAGACGACAAAAGTGTGACTATGACAACAAAAGTGTTGTGTCAACCAAAGTTGAGTCATGACAGTAAAAGTGTGATGACAACAAAAGTGTAATTATGACAACAAAAGTGTAATTATGACAACAAAAGTGTAATTATGACAACAAAAGTGTGATTATGACAACAAGTCTGATTAAGACGACAAAAGTGTGATTAAGATGACAAAAGTGTGATTATGACAACAAAAGTAGAATTATGACAATAAAAAGTGCGATTATGACAACCAAAGTTGAATTATGACAACAAAAGTGTGAGTATGACAACACAAGTGTAATTATGACAACAGAAGTGTGATTATGACAACAAGTCTGATTAAGACGACAAAAGTGTGACTATGACAACAAAAGTGTTGTGTCAACCAAAGTAGAATTGTGACAATAAAACGTGTGATTATGACAACAAAAGTGTAATTATGATATTACAGGTGTGACTATGACAACAAAAGTGTGATTATGTCTACTAAAGTTAAATTATGAGAATAAAAGTGTGATTATGACAACAAAAAGTGTGATTATGACAACTAAAGTGTGATTATGTCAACCAAAGTAGAATTGTGACAATAAAAAGTGTAATTATGACAACAAAAGTGTAATTATGACAACAAAAGTGTGATTATGACAACAAAAGTGTGATTATGACAACAAAAGTGTGAATATGACAACAAGTCTGATTAAGACGACAAAAGTGTGATTAAGATAACAAAAGTGTAATTATGACAACAAAAGTGTGATTATGTCAACCAAAGTTGAATTATGACAATAAAAAGTGCGATTATGAAAACTAAAGTGCGATTATGACAACAAAAGTGTAATTATGACGATAAAAGTGTAATTATGACGATAAAAGTGTAATTATGACGATAAAAGTGTAATTATGACAACAAAAGTGTGATTATGTCAACCAAAGTTGAATTATGACGATAAAAGTGTAATTATGACAACAAAAGTGTGATTATGTTAACAAAAGTAGAATTATGACGTTGAATTATGACAGCAAAAGTGTAATTATGACAACAAAAGTGTAATTATGACAACAAGTATGATTAAGACAACAAAAGTGTGATTAAGATGACAAAAGTGTAATTATGACAACCAAAGTGTAATTACGACATTACAGGTGTGACTATGACAACAAAAGTGTTATGTCAACCAAAGTTGAATTATGACAGTAAAAGTGTAATTATGACAACAAAAGTGTGATTATGACAACAAGTCTGATTAAGACGACAAAAGTGTGATTAAGATGACAAAAGGGTAATTATGACAACAAAAGTGTGATTATGACATTACAGGTGTGACTATGACAACAAAAGTGTGATCATGTCAACCAAAGTTGGATTATGACAGTAAAAGTGTGATTATGACAACAAAAGTGTGATTATGACAACAAGTATGATTACGACAGAAGTGTGATTAAGATGACAAAAGTGTAATTATGACAACAAAAGTTGAATTATGACAATAAAAAGTGCGATTATGACAACTAAAGTGCGATCATGGCAACAAAAGTTGAATAATGACAACAAAAGTGTGATTATGACAACCAAAGTGTAATTACGACATTACAGGTGTGACTATGACAACAAAAGTGTTGTGTCAACCAAAGTTGAGTCATGACAGTAAAAGTGTGATGACAACAAAAGTGTAATTATGACAACAAAAGTGTAATTATGACAACAAAAGTGTAATTATGACAACAAAAGTGTGATTATGACAACAAGTCTGATTAAGACGACAAAAGTGTGATTAAGATGACAAAAGTGTGATTATGACAACAAAAGTAGAATTATGACAATAAAAAGTGCGATTATGACAACCAAAGTTGAATTATGACAACAAAAGTGTGATTATGACAACACAAGTGTAATTATGACAACAGAAGTGTGATTATGACAACAAGTCTGATTAAGACGACAAAAGTGTGACTATGACAACAAAAGTGTTGTGTCAACCAAAGTTGAGTCATGACAGTAAAAGTGTGATGACAACAAAAGTGTAATTATGACAACAAAAGTGTAATTATGACAACAAAAGTGTAATTATGACAACAAAAGTGTGATTATGACAACAAGTCTGATTAAGACGACAAAAGTGTGATTAAGATGACAAAAGTGTGATTATGACAACAAAAGTAGAATTATGACAATAAAAAGTGCGATTATGACAACCAAAGTTGAATTATGACAACAAAAGTGTGAGTATGACAACACAAGTGTAATTATGACAACAGAAGTGTGATTATGACAACAAGTCTGATTAAGACGACAAAAGTGTGACTATGACAACAAAAGTGTTGTGTCAACCAAAGTTGAGTCATGACAGTAAAAGTGTGATGACAACAAAAGTGTAATTATGACAACAAAAGTGTAATTATGACAACAAAAGTGTAATTATGACAACAAAAGTGTGATTATGACAACAAGTCTGATTAAGACGACAAAAGTGTGATTAAGATGACAAAAGTGTGATTATGACAACAAAAGTAGAATTATGACAATAAAAAGTGCGATTATGACAACCAAAGTTGAATTATGACAACAAAAGTGTGATTATGACAACACAAGTGTAATTATGACAACAGAAGTGTGATTAAGACAACAAGTGTGATTAAGATGACAAGTGTAATTATGACAACAAAAGTGTGATTATGTCTACCAAAGTTGAATTATGACAATAAAAGTGTGATTATGACAACAAAAGTGTGATTATGTCAACCAAAGTTGAATTATGACAGCAAAAGTGTAATTATGACAACAAAAGTGTAATTATGACAACAAGTATGATTAAGACAACAAAAGTGTGATTAAGATGACAAAAGTGTAATCATGACAACCAAAGTGTAATTACGACATTACAGGTGTGACTATGACAACAAAAGTGTTATGTCAACCAAAGTTGAATTATGACAGTAAAAGTGTAATTATGACAACAAAAGTGTGATTATGACAACAAGTCTGATTAAGACGACAAAAGTGTGATTAAGATGACAAAAGGGTAATTATGACAACAAAAGTGTGATTATGACATTACAGGTGTGACTATGACAACAAAAGTGTGATCATGTCAACCAAAGTTGGATTATGACAGTAAAAGTGTGATTATGACAACAAAAGTGTGATTATGACAACAAGTATGATTACGACAGAAGTGTGATTATGATGACAAAAGTGTAATTATGACAACAAAAGTTGAATTATGACAATAAAAAGTGCGATTATGACAACTAAAGTGCGATCATGGCAACAAAAGTTGAATAATGACAACAAAAGTGTGATTATGACAACCAAAGTGTAATTACGACATTACAGGTGTGACTATGACAACAAAAGTGTTGTGTCAACCAAAGTTGAGTTATGACAGTAAAAGTGTGATGACAACAAAAGTGTAATTATGACAACAAAAGTGTGATTATGACAACAAGTCTGATTAAGACGACAAAAGTGTGATTAAGATGACAAAAGGGTAATTATGACAACAAAAGTGTGATTATGACATTACAGGTGTGACTATGACAACAAAAGTGTGATCATGTCAACCAAAGTTGGATTATGACAGTAAAAGTGTGATTATGACAACAAAAGTGTGATTATGACAACAAGTATGATTACGACAGAAGTGTGATTAAGATGACAAAAGTGTAATTATGACAACAAAAGTTGAATTATGACAATAAAAAGTGCGATTATGACAACTAAAGTGCGATCATGGCAACAAAAGTTGAATAATGACAACAAAAGTGTGATTATGACAACCAAAGTGTAATTACGACATTACAGGTGTGACTATGACAACAAAAGTGTTGTGTCAACCAAAGTTGAGTTATGACAGTAAAAGTGTGATGACAACAAAAGTGTAATTATGACAACAAAAGTGTAATTATGACAACAAAAGTGTGATTATGACAACAAGTCTGATTAAGACGACAAAAGTGTGATTAAGATGACAAAAGTGTGATTATGACAACAAAAGTTGAATTATGACAATAAAAGTGTACTTATGATAACAAAAGTGCGATGACAACCAAAGTGTAATTACGACATTACAGGTGTAACTATGACAACAAAAGTGTAATTATGTCAACCAAAGTTGAATTATGACAATAAAAGTGTGATTATGACAATAAAAGTGTAATTATGACAACAAAAGTGTGATTATGTCAACCAAAGTTGAATTATGACAATAAAAGTGTGATTTTGACAACAAGTATGATTAAGACGACAAACGTGTGATTAAGATGACAAAAGTGTAATTACGACAACAAAAGTGTGATTATGTCAACCAAAGTTGAATTATGACAATAAAAGTGTGATTATGACAATAAAAGTGTAATTATGACAACAAAAGTGTGATTATGTCAACCAAAGTTGAATTATGACAATAAAAGTGTGATTTTGACAACAAGTATGATTAAGACGACAAACGTGTGATTAAGATGACAAAAGTGTAATTACGACAACAAAAGTGTGATTATGTCAACCAAAGTTGAATTATGACAACAAAAGTGTGATTATGTCAACCAAAGTTGAATTATGACAATAAAAAGTGCGATTATGACAACTAAAGTGTGATTATGACAACAAAAGTGTAATTATGATATTACAGGTGTGACTATGACAACAAAAGTGTGGTTATGTCAACCAAAGTTGAATTATGACAATAAAAGTGTGATTTTGACAACAAGTATGATTAAGACGACAAAAGTGTGATTAAGATGACAAAAGTGTGATTATGTCAACCAAAGTAGAATTCTGACAATAATAAGTGTGATTATGACAACAAAAGTGTGATTATGACAACAAAAGTGTGATTATGTCAACCAAAGTAGAATTCTGACAATAATAAGTGTGATTATGACAACAAAAGTGTAATTATGACAACAAAAGTGTGATTATGTCAACCAAAGTAGAATTGTGACAATAATAAGTGTGATTATGACAACAAAAGTGTAATTATGACAACAAAAGTGTGATTATGTCAACCAAAGTAGAATTGTGACAATAAAAAGTGTGATTATGACAACAAAAGTGTAATTATGATATTACAGGTGTGACTATGACAACAAAAGTGTGATTATGTCTACTAAAGTTAAATTATGAGAATAAAAGTGTGATTATGATAACAAGTATGATTAAGACAAGTGTGATTAAGAAGACAAAAGTGGGATTAAGATGACAAGTGTGATTTATGACAACAAAAGTTAAAATATGACAATAAAAGTGCGATTGTGACAACAAAAGTGCGATTATGACAACAAAATTGTGATTATGACAACAAAAGTGTGATTCTGATAATAAAAATGTGTTACATTTTTTTGTTTGTGTTGCTTCCAAACAAAAACAACAGAATGTTTTTGGGGCAAAACGTATGGTGGCCGACGTTTAATAAACAGCGTGATGTACTTTTTCAGTCCACCAACTTTCTCTTGGGCATCCCACTCATGTATTTCTCTCACTGTGGGGCTTTTACTTCTTAAAAGTATGCTATAACTTCAGGTTTGATGTAGACGTTGTTTTTTTATTCCTTTTTTTTTTAACTTGTTTTTTTTATTAGAGTTGTTAGAAGTAACAAATATACATCGACTTGCCCACATATGCGGTCCTCTCCAAGGTTTCTCATAGTCATCATTGTCACCGACGTCCCACTGGGTGTGAGTTTTCCTTGCCCTTATGTGGGCCAACCAAGGATGTCGTAGTGGTTTGTGTTGTGGTTTGTGCAGCCCTTTGAGACACTAGTGATTTAGGGCTATATAAATAAACATTGATTGATTGATTGAACATCAACGATACAGTTTGCAACTTTTGGTCGCTGATAAAAAAGCCTTGCCTGTACCAGAAGTAGCAGACAATGTGCGCATGACATCACTCGTTGTAGAGCTCCTCACATTCTTACATTGTTTACAATAATGGCCACCACCAGACACAGAAAGCGCCAATTTCCCCATTAATTTGAGCGAGGATGAAAGATTCGTGGATGAGGATAGTGAGAGTGAAGGACTAGAAAAAAAAAAGACGAGGACAGTGGGAGCGATTCAGGTGTTATTAGACACATTTACTAGAATAATTCTGGAAAATCTCTTATCTGCTTATTGTGTTACTAGTGTTTTAGTGAGATTATAAAGTCATACCTGAAAGTCGGAGGGGTGTGGTGACCGCCAGTGTCTCTGAGGGAAGCCACGGAGGAGCCAAGAAAGTCGCGGCTGCCTCTTTGACAGCTGCAGGAGGAACGACACCATCTCCGCTCATGTTTACGATAAGAGCCGACTTATTACCACAATTTTCTCACCGAAACCTGCCGTTTGACATGTGGTAGAGAACCATGTTCGCTCGACCGCTCTGTTCCATATTAAAGCTTCACAACAAACAAAGTGTGAAGTGAAGTATATTTATATAGCGCTTTTCTCTAGTGACTCAAAGCGTTTTACATAGTGAAACCCAACATCTAAGTTACATTTAAACCAGTGTGGGTGGCACTGGGAGCAGGTGGGTAAAGTGTCTTGCCCAAGGACACAACGGCAGTGACTAGGATGGCGGAAGCGGGAATCGAACCTGCAACCCTCAAGTTGCTGACACGGCTGCTCTACCAACCGAGCTATGCCGCCCCACAAAGAAACAACGGTTGTGTTTTGGTTGCTACAGCTGGCTGCAATACACCGCTTTCCACCAACATCTTTCTTCTTTGACGTCTCCATTATTAATCGAACACATTTCAAAAGATTCAGCAACACAGATGTCCAGAATACCGCGTAATTATGTGATGAAAACAGACTACTTTTAGCCGTGTTCGGTGCTGGGAGAACATGTCCGCTACCACCGGTGACGTCATGCTCACGCGTCATCATACGTGTCATCATACCGCGACGTTTTCAACAGGAAACTTCGCGTGAAATTTAAAATTGCAGTTTAGTAAAGTAAAAAGGTGTTAGCATGTGTTGCAATGTTAATATTTCATCATTGATATATAAACTATCAGACTGCGTGGTCGCTAGTAGTGGCTTTCAGTAGGCCTTTAAATCAAGAAAGCGAGTCCAAAGTTTGCTACTGTAATAATGTGCTCTAATGCTAAAATAATGTCAACAAATTTCAGGTTGGTGAGATTTTCTCTGCGGCCGGAGCAGCTTTCAGCAAGCTGGGGGAGCTGACCATGCAGCTGCACCCGGTGTCTGACAGCAGCCCCGCAGGGTGAGCCCACCCCCCCCCGCCCTCGCCGTGTCCGATACCGCCTCCTTGCTAACGCCGTCTTTCCCAGGGCCAAGTGGACAGAGACGGAGATCGAGATGCTGCGCCTGGCCGTGCGGCGATTTGGAGACGACCTCAACAGCATCAGCGGCGTGATCAAGGAGCGCACCGTGTACGTGCTTGGCCGGCGAGTGCACGCCGGGCGCCAATGTTGAACGCGTGTCTTGTGCCCCGTGCAGCGCTCAGATCAAGAGCACGGTGAAGCGGAAGCTGTACGAGGACAGCCGAGTGCCCATTTCCTCCGAGTCGCCCAAAAAGACGCCCAAGAAGGCTGCGGTCGCCCAGACGCCCACCCCTGCCTCAGCGGCGCCCGCCATGAACCCAGTGTCCGCCTCCCAGGTCGTCGTGGCGACAGGAATGCAAAGCGGCGCCCCGCCCATTAAGAAGCAAAAGACGGCAGGTGAGTGGCGGGTGTGGCACAGGCGGCCGAGCCTCGCTTCTTGACCTGACTTCCTGTCTGCAGACGTGACGCTAAGCGCGCTCAATGACTCGGACGTGAACAGCGACTTGGTGGACATCGAAGGACTCGGCGACGGCGCTTCCAGCAAGAAGCTCAACTTCGACCAAGGTAACCTCGCGGCACCTCCACTAGGGGGCGTGTTCTGATCTGGCGTGCTTGTCATGTTTGGTTCGGCGTGAAATTCAAACCTTAACCCGTTTGCTCTGCGTGTACTATTCCAATTTAACATACATACCCCTAACATATGTTAGGGGTATGTATGTATATATATACATATGTATATATATAAGTATATATATATATATATATATACATATATGTATATATATATATATATATATATATATATATATACATATATGTATATATATAAATATGTGTGTACATATATACGCATACATATGTGTATATAGGTATATATATATAAGTATATATATACATATGTATGTATATATAGATTTATATGTATGTATGCATATATGTATGTATGTATATATATAAATATATGTATGTGTGTACATATATACACATACATATGTGTATATATGTATATATATACACATATGTATGTATATATATATTTATATGTATGTATGCATATATGTATGTGTATATATATATATATATATATATATATATATATATATATATATATATATATATACTCACTCCACCTTTTCCTAAAGTAACATCACCACTATATTTTTTTTTAGTCATGGTTGAAAATAAACTTCATAAACAGTTTATAAGTGTGTCAGACACAACATTAGGTACACTTATCAGATCGCTAAAGCTCTGCATAAAAAAAGCTACATACTGCCCTCTGGTGGACGAGTCTTGAAGTGTTCTGCAACGCAGACACAAGCACACAGCAGATTGTATCGACTAGCAGTAACTTACTAATTTATTTGACCAATTAAATGAAATAGACGGGATTCGAAGGAGGAGTGTCAAAAAAAAATGGAGCTAATTGTTTGATTGACATCAGCTATCGAGCAGCTTGTAAACATCCGTGGATTGTCAGCGCAATAGCACCGGAAATGTGCTCCATGCAAACCCGTCCGACCGGAACTCTGACAAAAGTTCCGTGGGTGATAATGTAAACTCACTCCAATATGAAAAAAAAAAAAGGATTTAAACTAATTTTGTTAAAACTGTCGCCTTAGCCACTGGTACTCGCGCTTCCTCTTGCTTAAACTCCGCACTGACTTGTCTAAGTTTGAATGTAAGTCTAAGGACGGAAAAAAGCTAGCCAGTTAGCCTGCTTGTTGCCGCTCTCAGAGGTACAACATTCTACTTTTCCGCTCATCAAATGTGGAGGATTACAATCTGAACACTGTTCCTCCCGAACCAGTTGTAGTTGTCGACCATTTAGACGTAGCCGAAGAGAAGGAATGTAAACCGGTCACAACACCGGAAGAGTATTACCCTGGGGGCGTGGCTACATGAACGAGGTGCCAGATGGGAAATGGTGTTCTTTGCGTGCATTATTATTACATGCAAGTGTCAAAAAAGACAGCCACGACAGATGAAACTACATCTAAAAGTAAAATATAGTGTGGAAGTCCACCCAATTACAAGAACTGTAGTTTTCAAAATGTTCTTTTCTGATGAAAATAGGGTTTTGGATCTGGATCTAATAGATTTTATGTGGCACTTGTGTGCGGATTAAGCCTTTTTTAAAGCCTACTGACATGAGATTTTCTTATTCAAACTGGGATAGCCGGTCCATTTTATGTTTCATACTTGATCATTTCGCGATATTGCCATATTTTTGCTGAAAGGATTTAGTAGAGAAAGTTTGCAACTTTTGGTCGCTATTAAAAGAGCCTTGCCTGTACCGGAAGTAGCAGACGATGTGTGCGTGACGTCACGGGTTGTGGAGATCCTCACATCTGAACATTGTTTACAATCATGGCCACCAGCAGCTAGAGCGATTCAGACCGAGAAAGCGACAAGTTCCCCATTAATTTGAGTGAGGATGAAAGATTTGTGGATGAGGATAGTGAGAGTGATGAACTAGAAGAAAAAAGTTATAAAAAAAACAACACATTTACTAGGTTAATTCTGGAAAATCCCTTATCTGCTTATTGTGTTACTAGTGTTTTTGTGAGATTATATGGTACCTGAAAGTCGGAGGCGTGGGGCCACGGGTGTGGTGACCGCCAGTGTCTCCGGTGGCAGGAGGTAATAGTCTGCAGCTGCAGGATGAAACTCCGCTCATGTCTCTGGTAAGAGCCGACTTATTAGCACAATTTCCTCTCCAACACCTGCCGGTTGACATGTGGTCGGGAACCATGTTGGCTTGACCGCTCTGTTCCGTATTAAAGCTTCACCTTCGGGAATGTAAACAATGAAACACCGGCTGCGTTTGTGTTGCTAAAGGCAGCTGCAATACACCGCTTCCCACCTACATCTTTCTTCTTTGACGTCTCCATTATTAATTGAACAAATTGCAAAAGATTCAGCAACACAGAAGTCCAGAATACTGTGTAATTATGCGATGAGAGCAGACAACTTATAGTTTGGATCGGGCTGGAAAAAAAATGTCCGCTACATCATTAGGGTTGGGTATCGTTTGAATCCGAACGATTCTGATTCTTTGTTTCGATTCTGATTCCTGACGATTCTCGATTCTGATTTTTCTTGTACCAATGTGTTTGCCAGGTAGTCCCTGGAAGGTGGTATGTATTTTGTGTTGAGAGTTTTCACCATATCCCTGCAAACATAAACATTTAATGTTGCTGTTACTGTTTAGCCCAGTATCAATTAGCTTAGCTCTAACGTTATTGCTTAACTAACCTAAATGTTGGAGATTCCACCTCTGAGAAAGGATGCAGTCTTTTGACTATGTGTGCTGTGACCTTTCTGTGGCACCGACATCTTCCCCCTTGCCGCTACGGTGAACGGAGCACGCTGAGCACATGGCGGAGCCTGGCTAGCAGGTTGTAAATTGTCTATGAAAAAATACGCGCGCTAATTTGTTAGCTGCCTCAACGTTGGCGCAAAACACATGGCGCAGTGGGAGAGTGGCCGTGCGCAACCCGAGGGTCCCTGTTTCAAATCCCACTTAGTACCAACTTCGTCACGTCCGTTGTGTCCTGAGCAAGACACTTCACCCTTGCTCCTGATGGGTGCTGGTTGGCGCCTTGCATGGCAGCTCCCTCCATCAGTGTGTGAATGTGTGTGTGAATGGGTAAATGTGGAAGTAGTGTCAAAGCGCTTTGAGTACCTTGAAGGTAGAAAAGCGCTATACAAGTACAACTCATTTATCATTTATTTATTGCACATATATTGTTTTACTTACCGGATTCGGACTGCAGTGCAGTCACCGAGGTGCCAGGCTGGGCGTCGGAGCCGGAGCCAGAGGAAGAGGCAGAGGAGGACGGTCGGCGCAGCGCGTCCAAGACGGGACACGCATTTATTTGTACTCCATGAACTCGGAGGTGCTTCATCATGTTCGACGTGCACCCTCCTAAGCACCAAACAGTCCTGTCGCATGTGTTACATTGTGCCGATATTTCATTTTTTTTTTTAGTAAAATAAAGCCATACTTTGGACCGCCGACGCCCGCTATCCATGCTTGACTGACTCGCTCGGCGGTGGGCGCTTCTTCGGTGGTGTTCAGCGGCTTCTTCTTCCGGTTGGTGGACCGGGTATCGAAACTAGGAATCGAAATTTAAACTTTTGAACGATTCGGAAAGTTAGTCCCGGTTCCAATCGATACTCGATACCCAACCTTAGTCATCATACACGTCATCGTACCGCAACATTTTCAACAGGACACTTCGCGGGGAATTTTAAATTGCAATTTTATTCAAGTAAAACGGCCGTATTGGCATGTGTTGCAATGTTAATATTTCATCATTGATGTATAAACTATCAGACTGCGTGGTCGCTAGGCCGCTAACATTTTCTCTGTTTGTTGAATCTCCTCAGAGAGCCTCAGCCTGGACTCCAGCCTCATCATGAACTCCAGTGACCTTCCGCTGCTGTCCCGCTGACCTTCCACGCCAGTCAGACCCCGGGCGGATGACCTTTGACCCCCAGGCAACCAGCCAGGCACGGTGGTGTATTTAACTGTTTTTTTTTATCTCCCAAAATGCCATGGCGTACATTTAGGAAGTACACCTCACAATGGCACAACTGGACATTGCTGATATCTATTATTTAGCTCCCGCTAGCTTTTCAAAACAAAAGCCTGTGAGATTGTGGCTGATGGGAGTCATCTCAAACATTTTTGATGAAAGTGCGGCTGTTTGACACGTTTATTAATCCTGTATCGACATTGCATAAAAATACATTTTGTTCTTTTTCCTTCCTGTGAAAAGTCTTGTCGTACAAACCGAATACTTCAAGCCGTCGCCATGACGACGACTGCCTCGCTCGCTGGCCTCCGACAAACACATTCGAGGCGGCAAGCTGAATTCCAAAAGTCTGGAAATGAGCGCCGAGGTGCTCTTTGGCTTCATACGAGTGCAAATCCTTCACTTCAAGTGGAGAAATAAGGACCCTCCGGACGCCTAAAAAATAAAAAGAAGCGTCCGGTTTGAACGTGCGCGGTAGAGTTTGTGCACGTGTTGCTCCTTGCTGGCTAAAGACGTGCTGGATGTCGCTCTAAGGCACTTCTGGCTCCGCCCACTGCCTTTAGGAAAGGGTTGTTAATGCGCCGGGTGCAGGTGGGGGGCGAGCGGAGACGACTGAGGGCTGGGGGCAGAGTCTGCAAGCGAGGCGCTGGGGGAGGAGGGGGGTGGGGAGACTCAGGTTAAAGTTTCGGACACTTCACCGAAAGCCGGAGCGCACTGATTGGTTCGTCACCTGGCCGCGTGGGCGGCGGGGTCCAGGACGCCGGTGACAAAAAGCTTTTTGGGCGGACCATCTGACTCCGCCCCCCCTGAAAGACACAAAGAGCTCAGGTTGAGCAAAGGAAACAAAAAAAATGGGCAAATATCGAAGGTTACCTTTCCTCTTGAGCGGCGTCAAGGAGGGCCATCGGACACAGGCTCTGCCCGCAGGTCTGCTGGACAAGCACAAGTCAGTGACAGAACCACGGCCACCTGGACTTGGGTTACTGGCGTGTACCTGAACCTCCGGCTGGGACTGGGCGAGGAGTTTGGCGTGACGGTGCTGTCGTCCGAGCGAACCCACTGGAGAAAGAAGGCTGGTCTAAACAGATCCTTTCTGTACTACTATCACTCGTGTTAGAGATCGACCCGCGTGGTTATTTTCAGGGGCCGATTACCGATATTTGTGGTATTAGGCATTTCAACATGAATATTATAAGCTTGTTTAAAAAACATTTTAACACTGTTGTGGTTTAATTTAGCAGCAAAAAAACATATTTACTACATGGGTCTAAGAGGAGCATTTGCATTGCAAAATATGGGAAAATTTGTGATTTTTCCACATCGCAAAAATGTACCATCTACTTAATTTTACGGGGCGGTACCTCTGGATTGGCAGACCGGGGTGGTGGTTCCTCTCTTTAAGAAGGGGGACCGGAGGGTGTGTTCCAACTATCGTGGGATCACACTCCTCACCCTTCCCGGTAAGGTTTATTCAGGTGTACTGGAGAGGAGGCTACGCCGGATAGTCGAACCTCGGATTCAGGAGGAACAGTGTGGTTTTCGTCCTGGTCGTGGAACTGTGGACCAGCTCTATACTCTCGGCAGGGTTCTTGAGGGTTCATGGGAGTTTGCCCAACCAGTTTACTTGTGCTTCGTGGACTTGGAGAAGGCATTCGACCGTGTCCCTCGGGAAGTCCTGTGGGGAGTGCTCAGAGAGTATGGGGTACCGGACTGTCTTATTGTGGCGGTCCGTTCCCTGTACGATCAGTGCCAGAGCTTGGTCCGCATTGCCGGCAGTAAGTCGAACACATTTCCAGTGAGGGTTGGACTCCGCCAAGGCTGTCCTTTGTCACCGATTCTATTCATAACTTTTATGGACAGAATTTGTAGGCGCAGTCAATGCGTTGAGGGGTTCCGGTTTGGTGACCGCAGGATTAGGTCTCTGCTTTTTACAGATGATGTGGTCCTGATGGCTTCATCTGACCGGGATCTTCAGCTCTCACTGGATCGGTTCGCAGCCGAGTGTGAAGCGACCGGAATGAGAATCAGCATCTCCAAGTCCGAGTCCATGGTTCTCGCCCGGAAAAGGGTGGAATGCCATCTCCGGGTTGGGGAGGAGACCCTGCCCCAAGTGGAGGAGTTCAAGTACCTAGGAGTCTTGTTCACGAGTGGGGGAAGAGTGGATCGTGAGATCGACAGGCGGATCGGTGCGGCGTCTTCAGTAACGCGGACGTTGTACCGATCCGTTGTGGTGAAGAAGGAGCTGAGCCGGAAGGCAAAGCTCTCAATTTACCGGTCGATCTACGTTCCCATCCTCACCTATGGTCATGAGCTTTGGGTCATGACCGAAAGGATAAGATCACGGGTACAAGCGGCCCAAATGAGTTTCCAGGTCTCTCCCTTAGAGATAGGGTGAGAAGCTCTGCCATCCGGGAGGAACTCAAAGTAAAGCCGCTGCTCCTTCACATCGAGAGGAGCCAGATGAGGTGGTTCGGGCATCTGGTCAGGATGCCACCCGAACGCCTCCCCAGGGAGGTGTTTAGGGCACGTCCGACCGGTAGGAGGCCACGGGGAAGACCCAGGACACATTGGGAAGACTATGTCTCCCGGCTGGCCTGGGAACGCCTCGGGATCCCCCGGGAAGAGCTAGGCGAAGTGGCTGGGGAGAGGGAAGTCTGGGTTTCCCTGCTTAGGCTGTTGCCCCCCGCGACCCGACCTCGGATAAGCGGAAGAAGATGGATGGATGGATACTTAATTTTACAGCAGTTTATGGATATAAAGCATTGTAAGGATTCCTGGTGAGGACATTTTAATTTTCCAGAGCGAACTCTTCTGAAGGAATCATTAATGTACTATTTATTTATTTATCTATCTATATCCATCTATCTATTGACAACATTTAATAAAACAATTCTGGGCTCATTTAGGTAGATTATAGTTTCTTAATTTCTTCCTGGATGTTACAGAAAGTATGAGAATGTGTGAGCTGCTGCCTGCTCCTCTTCACTTAAAAAACAATCTAATTGTCAAGATATTTACATTTTCTGTTCTCTTCGTGAATACCCTCCGGGTACTCCGGCTTCCTCCCACCTCCAAAGACATGCACCTGGGGATAGGTTGATTGGCAACACTAAAATTGGCCCTAGTGTGTGAATGTGAGTGTGAATGTTGTCTGTCTATCTGTGTTGGCCCTGCGATGAGGTGGCGACTTGTCCAGGGTGTACCCTGCCTTCCGCCCGATTGTAGCTGAGATAGGCGCCAGCGGCCCCCGCGACCCCAAAAAGGGATAAGCGGTAGAAAATGGATGGATGTTTTCATGTCCACCCGTTTCTGCCGTGTTATTTGATGGAATGATGGAACATGAAACTCGTGGTGCTCCTTTGATGAGCCTACAAGTGTTTGAAGCAGTCCTTCTCATTTTTTTTTTTTTTTTTTGGCCGGATCACAATATGACGAGGCGTACGTAGCACTTGGCAACTGTGTTGTTTCCTCTAATGTTAATACACTTACAATATTGTGCAGAGGTGTACTTACAGCAATTTTACAGGCAAATTATACTATTTATAGTCATGGCTCGGGAGGGCGTAAAAGAAAATATTTGAGAAGCAGAGTTCCAGTAGCAAAAAGCAAAACGTACTAAGACGATGCCAGGAAAGAAGGACAAAAACGGATGTCCTTGCAAAAAAAAATTTTTTTTTTTTTACTTTTTAAAAGGCAAACTTTTTTCATGCATGGCAAAATGTCTGCTGCTTGAGCTGCTTATTATTATATTTCACTGATATTTAAACACTGTGTACGCTCTATCTGCAGATGTTGCAGCAAAAAAAAGTAGATACAGAGATAGGTCAAAACGGCAAATATCAGTACGCACGATAACCGGTCGATCTCTACTCTTGAGTGGCCTGCAACGAAACACTCACCTCACGAGGGTGCTCGTGCCAGGAGCTGCTGACAGGAACCGCCCCGTCGCTGCTGGGAGACGCACACAGGAAGTGTTTACACCTTTCAACACACACACACACACACACACAAATATGCGCACGTGTCGGCAAAATGAAAAACGTCTTGGCGTGACCGAACACGGTCTTACAAACGTCGGCCTTGACGGTGAAAGTGAGGGTGGTGGAGTGTAAGGTTGTCCCGATACCAATATTTTGGTACCGGTACCAAAATGTATTTCGATACTTTTCTAAATAAAAGGGGACCACGAAAAAATGTCATTATTGTCTTAATTTGAACACATTTTTTTAGTCTACATGAAACATGTTTATTTTAGTCCTTAAATAAAGTAGTGAACATACTAGACAACTTGTCTTTTAGTAGTAAGTAAACAAACAACGACTCTTATTTAGTCTGCAGTAACATTGTGTCATTTATACACCTATTTTGTACACATAAAGGACAAACTGTAAAAAAATATTATTAAATCTACTTGTTCATTTACTGTTTTAACATGTTCTACCTACACTTCTGTTCAAATGTAATAATCACTTATTTATCTCTTCTTTGATACTTGACATTAGTTTTGGATGATACCACACATTTAGGTATCGATCTGATACCAGGTAGTTACAGGATCATACAATAAAATACCTAATATACCAATACTGATGAAGAAATAGTGATGTAAAGGGTAGGTGTCGCACTGTTTTTTCTTTTAACATGATCTACACTTCTGTTTAAATGTAATAATCACTTATTCTTCTCTTCTTTGATACTTGACATTAGTTTTGGATGATACCACACATTTAGGTATCGATCCGATACCAAGTAGTTACAGGATCATACAATAAAATATCTACACTTCTGTTCAAATATAATAATCACTTATTTATCTCTGACAGTTGACATTAGTTTTGGATGATACCACACATTTAGGTATCGATCCGATACCAAGTAGTTACAGCATCATACAATAAAATACCTAATATACCAATACTGATGAAGAAATAGTGATGTAAAGGGTAGGTGTCGCACTGTTTTTTCTTTTAACATGATCTACACTTCTGTTTAAATGTAATAATCACTTATTCTTCTCTTCTTTGACACTTGACATTAGTTTTGGATGATACCACACATTTAGGTATCGATCTGATACCAAGTAGTTACAGGATCATACAATAAAATATCTACACTTCTGTTCAAATATAATAATCACTTATCTCTTTGACACTTGAAGTTAGTTTTGGATGATACCACACATTTAGGTATCGATCCGATACGAAGTAGTTACAGGATCATACAATAAAATACCTAATATACCAATACTGATGAAGAAATAGTGATGTAAAGGGTAGGCGTCGCACTGTTTTCTCTTTTATCATGATCTACACTTCTGTTTAAATGTAATAATCACTTATTCTTCTCTTCTTTGATACTTGACATTAGTTTTGGATGATACCACACATTTAGGTATCGATCCGATACCAAGTAGTTACAGGATCATACAATAAAATACCTAATATACCAATACTGATGAAGAAATAGTGATGTAAAGGGTAGGTGTCACACTGTTTTTTTCTTTTAACATGATCTACACTTCTGTTTGAATGTAATAATCACTTATTCTTCTCTTCTTTGATACTTGACATTAGTTTTGGATGATACCACACATTTAGGTATCGATCCAATACCAAGTAGTTACAGGATCATACAATAAAATATCCACACTTCTGTTCAAATATAATAATCACTTATTTATCTCTTCTTTTACACTTGACATTAGTTTTGGATGATACCACACATTTAGGTGTCGATCCGATACCAAGTAGTTACAGGATCATACAATAAAATACCTAATATACCAATACTGATGAAGAAATAGTGATGTAAAGGGTAGGCGTCGCACTGTTTTCTCTTTTAACATGATCTACACTTCTGTTTAAATGTAATAATCACTTATTCTTCTCTTCTTTGATACTTGACATTAGTTTCGGATGATACCACACATTTAGGTATGGATCCGATACCAAGTAGTTACAGGATCATACAATAAAACACCTAATATACCAATACTAATGAAGAAATTGTGATGTAAAGGGTAGGCGACGCACTGTTTTCTCTTTTAACATGAGCTACACTTCTGTTTAAATGTAATAATCACTTATTCTTCTCTTCTTTGATACTTGACATTAGTTTGGGATGATACCACACATTTAGGTATCGATCCGATACCAAGTAGTTACAGGATCATACAATAAAATATCTACACTTCTGTTCAAATATAATAATCACTTATTTATCTCTTTGACACTTGACATCAGTTTTGGATGATACCACACATTTAGGTATCGATCCGATACCAAGTAGTTACAGGATCATACAATAAAATACCTAATATACCAATACTGATGAAGAAATAGTGATGTAAAGGGTAGGCGTCGCACTGTTTTCTCTTTTAACATGATCTACACTTCTGTTTAAATGTAATAATCACTTATTCTTCTCTTCTTTGATACTTGACATTAGTTTCGGATGATACCACACATTTAGGTATGGATCCGATACCAAGTCGTTACAGGATCATACATTGGTCATATTCAAAGTCCTCTTGTGTCCAGGGACGTATTTACTGACTTTATAAACATAATATGAATAAAAAAAAAAAATGGAAAAGATTTTGTGACGATAAGAAAATATCAATGTAATCATAGTAGTATCGACTAGATACGCTTTTGTACTTGGTATCATTACAGTTGATGTCAGGTGTAGATCCACCCATGGTGTTTGTTTACATTGTGATTGCGGTGAGCTATTGTATCCTCCTACGCTGTGTAGTGAAGCATGTTTTTCTATTCCTCGTCCTCCAGTGATAATAATACTTGTAATAAACTAACTTTGTCGCCACGGAGGCCAGGATTAGTGATTTAGAAGTAGCTAAAACACTGCGGATAGATGTTAGCCTCTTCCTGTTTCAGTGTTATAACTTCACCTTTATCTTGACTTTTTACACCAAAATGCGTCCGTTCTCCCTTTTCTGTCTACACACCGTGTCTGCTTGTAAGTACTCTGTGTGTGTGCGCTGCCCAACATGCTCCGCTGCTCTTAAAACCAGCAATGTCACCAGGTGACGACGCGCCGTCATGCCTGTTGGGAAACGGTATTTTTCAAACAGCGTATAGTACCGTTTTTGATTCTTTAGTAGCGCGATACTAAACTGCCGTACAACCCGAGTGGAGTGTGGTGTGGAGATGTTTCTTACACTTGTGTTCTCTGCAGGGTTCCTCCCAATGCTGCGTCCATGTTGTCCTCCTGTAGACGTACATGTTAGCTGTGTCGCCACCAGGTCTCACTCACTCACTCACACTCACACACAAATTCTTGTATTTCTTACCTTCTTGAGACCTGAGAAAAAAGCCTAGCTCTTTGGGACCACCCTTTCGAGATATATAAAGATTTGTATTTACAAAATTAGTAATACATACAAAACTACGCAAATATAAAAAAGCTCGTTGTGAAAAAATGAGTTGGAATTTCACAAGAAAAACTTGAGACTTTTGGCGGTATTCTAATAATAGTCAAAATTTTACTCAACGCAAGTCCAAATTATACAACAAAAATTGAACGTCTGTGCAATATTACAATAAAAGATGGACGTTTCACAATTTTACGAGAAAAGCTTAAAAATGTGGGCAATTTTATGGAAAGAGTCAACATGTTACTCGACAAAAGTCACAATTTTATAAGAAAACTTTTAAAAAATGGCAATATTAGAATAATAATCGGAATTTTACTTGGCACAATTATGACAAAAGTCATAATTTTACTCAAAATGTCACTATTTTACAGGAACAAAAACATTAAAGCTGCAAGCAGCGTTGGTCGGGTCCGCCTTTGGCTGCTGCCGCCGTGTCCCGAGTCCCGATCTTAGTCAGACCTACATAGAAGTTTTTGTTTCATCACTCTACGACATTCCTAACAGAATTTACAAGCAGTTTTGTCAGTTTTTTTTCCTAGGGGGCGCTAGAGCACAATTTTTATTTTTGGAGTTTGTTTTTTTATTGGATGGCAATTTTCACCAGTCCTGATGTGTGTGTAAAATGTGGTGAGTTTTGAAGCATGTTAAGGGGGTCAAATTACAGATTGGCGTTTCTGGATGTTGTTGATAAATGGTTTTCGCTTGGCATAGTATAGCTTTAACTTGCACTTTGAAGCATGTTAAGGGGGTCAAATTAGGGTGCGAAGGTGCGAGCGCGCCTTTGGCTGCTGCCCCCGAGACCCACGGTAGAAAACGCCTTGGTGCCACTATTTAATGCATTGTGAAAGTAATGCAGTTGTTGTATTGAAGTGAAAATATCAAGCTTCCTGTTGATTTTTGCTAAAGTATGTTAATCATTCAAATGTAGGTCTAAGTGACACCTACATAGTGGTTTTTGTTTCATGTCTCTCTGACATTCCTACCGGAAGTTACAAGCAGTTTTGTCTGTGTTTTCTTCCTAGGAGCAGTTTGTCTGTGTTGTATTCCTAGGGGGTGCTAGAGCACAATTTTGAGTTTTGGGGTTTGGTTTTTTATTAGCTCGCAATTGTTGCCAGTCCTGATGTGTGTGCCAAGTTTGGTGAGTTTTGAAGCATTTTAAGGGGGTCAAATTACAGCTAAAAGAGGCAAAAATGACATTTTTTAGGAAACTTTGCGCAGGGGTTCTTTGAAGGCGCATAAAATCCAAACCGGAGCAGTAATCAAAACTTTGTTCGACCACTTTTATCAAAAGGGTTTAATCTCTCTCCTGTGCGAGTTTGAAGCCGAAACGACAAACGCACTGGGAGGAGTTTCGATTTGAAAAAGGTGACGGGTTTTTACAAAACTTTTATTTTGAAGGGGTAATTGCCAAATTCCTGTAGATTTTTGCCGAAGGATGTCAACTAACTAAACGTAGGTCTAAGTGAGACCTACATAGAAGTTTTTGTTTCATGTCTTTCCGGCATTCCTACTGGAAGTTACAAGCAATTTTGTTTGTGTTTTCTTCCTCGGAGCAGTTTTTTCTGTGTTTTATTAAAAAATTGCGCTAGAGCGCAATTTTGAGTTTTATTATTTTTTTTCATTAGATCGCAATTCCTCCCAGTCCTGGTGTGTGTGCCAAGTTTGGTGAGTTTTGAAGCATTTTAAGGGGGTCACATTACAGCTCAAAGAGGCAAAAATAGCATTTTTTGCGAAAATTTTGCTTTTAAAGAGTTTTTGCAAAATTTCTGTTGATTTTAGGTATAGGACTTTCTAATGGGGAATCTAGGTCTAAGTCAGTTCTACATAGAGGATTTTGTTTCATCTCTCTACGACATTCCTAACGGAAGTTACAAGCAGTCTGTTTTTTGTCTCTTCCTAGGGGGCGCTAGCACGCAATTTTGATTTTTCTGGTTTGGCTGCCTAATATGTTGGGAAGGCATCCCCGACCGACGCGTGTGTCAAATTTGGTGAAATTTAAAGCATGTTAAGGGGGTCAAAATACAGCGCATAGGCGAGTATAGGTGCGGAAGAAAGAAAGAATAATAAAACACAGCAGTTTCAATAGGGTCCTTGCCCATGGCAAAGGACTCCTGTGGAGTCCTTTGCCATGGGCAGGGCGGACCCTAAAAAGGCAATTTTGTAGGGGTGTAACGGTACACAAAAAAAGTCGGTTCGGTACGTACCTCGGTTCATTTTCGGTACAGTAAGAAAACAACGAAATATAATTTTTGGGGTTATTTATTTACTACATTTGCAAAATCTTCCACCAAAAATATTTTTCTTAGTGGAACATTTGATGTGAAGTAAGGGGAACCTTGGATAGGTCAATAATTCATGATAACATTGATTTTGATTCAATATTATGTTTTGAGCAATGACAGTTTGAAAGAAAAAAAAAAACAAGCTTTGTTTTATTAGTCAACCTTGCAACTTTTTCCAAATTACATTTACATTAACCTTCAAGCTTTTTTATTTCACTTTTGTTTATTTTAAAAGTAATTTTAGAATGTGCCGTGGGCCTTTAAAACATTAGCTGTGGGCCCCAAATGACCTCTGGCACACTTTTGACACCCCTGCTATAGAATAATAAAACATTAAATCTGATAAATACAGTGGGGCAAAAAAGTATTTAGTGCAAGTTCTCCCACTTAAAATGATGACAGAGGTCTGTCATTTTCATCATGGGTACACTTCAACTGTGAGAGATAGAATGTGGAAAAAAATCCAGGAATTCACATTGTAGGAATTTTAAAGAATTTATTTGTAAATGATGGTGGAAAATAAGTATTTGGTCAACCATTCAAAGCTCTCACTGATGGAAGGAGGTTTTGGCTCAAAATCTCACGATACATGGCCCCATTCATTCTTTCCTTAACACGGATCAATCGTCCTGTCCCCTTAGCAGAAAAACAGCCCCAAAGCATGATGTTTCCACCCCCATGCTGCACAGTAGGTGTGGTGTTCTTGGGACGCAACTCAGTATTCTTCCTCCAAACACCACCAGTTGAGTTTATACCAGAAAGTTCTATTTTGGTTTCATCTGACCACATTACATTCTCCCAATCCTCTGCTGTATCATCCATGTATCCATTTTGGTATAAACTCAACTCAACCATAATTTACAAATAAATTATTTAAAATTCCTACAATGTGAATTCCTGGATTTTTTTTTCACATTCTATCACCCACAGTTGAAATGTACCTATGATGAAAATTACAGACCTCTGTCATCATTTTAAGCGAGATAACTTGCACAATTGGTGGCTGACTAAATACTTTTTTGCTCCACTGTACAAAGATAAAAAGCAGAGCCTGGAGGCGCATGCACGTTTATCATAACTCTTTCGCTCTCTGCCCCTCTTTCACGAATGCAGCAGCATTGTTTTTTTTTGTTTTTAACCCCTTTTTAACCCTGAACGTACATTGTCAATACACGCAACCATAACTCAAAATGCCGGACATTTGAGGCATTTAAGAAACTCCACCCGGACAGCCCCGCAAAAGAGGACATGTCCGGTGAATTGCTGCTAGCACCGAACATGACCTCTTTTGCTAGCATGCTAGCAGCTATCGGGCTAGGATAGACTTACCATACGTCCTCTTTTCACTGGACATGTCCTCTTTTGCGGGGCTGTCCGGGTGGAGTTTCTTAAATGCCTCAAATGTCCGGCATTTTGAGTATTGTTTACGCTACTTAATATGTCCGTGTGGAAACTCATTTGGTACACCTCCGCATCGAACTGAAACCCCTGTACCGAAACGATTCAATACAAATACACGTACCGTTACAACCCTGCAATTTTGTAATAAAAGTCCGAATTTTATATGACAAATGTCACCATTTTGCATTAAAAAGTAAAAATTTAACATAAAAATCCGAGAAAATATTGCAATATTACATAAACAGAAATGAGATATTGTTACCGACTTTATAAGAAAAAAGTCGACACATTGTGAGAAAAAGACTGCTTTTAGTTCATTTTTTATTTGCAATTGGTTTTTAATCTTCATTATTTACTTCAAGTTATTACCGTTTGTCTCTATATACATATTTATTTACATTTTTTTTAAACGAATTTTGGCCAAAGGAGGCGCAGTTGGAAAATTTAATTTAAAATATCAGAACAAGATTGTTGTCTTGGACACCTTTTAGGCTTCGATGTGAACAAGTGGATACATGGTCGTCGTCTACAATCGTCATTTTGGTTTTAAATGTGAGAATCTTTGCCGGCACATTTAAGTTAGGAGATGTTGGGGAGCGGGCGGGGTCAAAGGCATCGTTATGTACGATAATTATGTATTTACTTGAGTACATGAATAGCCATGCCAGCAACCTGAGGGTTCCTGGTCCGATCCCCACCTTCTACCAACCGTCCATTGTGTCCTTGAGCAAGACACTTCACCCTTGCTCCTGATGGGTCCTGGTTAGGGCCTTGCATGGGTGAATGTGGAACTAGTGTCAAAGCGCTTTGAGTACTAGAAAAGCGCTATACAAGTATAACCCATTTACCATTGTATACACCACATGTTATTTCATATGTTGACCAGAGGGGGGGCACTTTTAAAAGCGACACAGTCACTTTTAAAAATCCCTCCTTTTTGGAACCACCCTCATTTTGATAGATGTCACCAGCAGGGATGCAAATGAGACATTGTCTATTAGATGCAATGTTGTTGGGACCATGATTATGTTCACACCTCCTCATATGGAAGAGACTTTTCCTTCTTCATGTCTCTAGAAGGCTAGATATACAAGAACACACACACACACATTCTTGTATTTCTGACCTTCTTGAGACCTCTTTAGGACCACCCTTTCTAAATAGATAAAGATGTGTATTTACAAAATTAATAACATGTACATATTATGCAAATATAAAAAAGCTTGTTGTGAAAAAATAATTGGAATTTCACAAGAAAGGTAGAATTTTGGCAGCATTATTACAAAAGTTGTCATTTTACTCAACGCAAGAAAAACTGAACATTTTTGTGCGATAGTAGCTGAGATAGGCGCCAGCGCCCCCCGTGACCCCGAAAGGGAATAAGCGGTAGAAAATGGATGGATGGAATATGATAAATGTTAGACTTTTACTCAATTACAGTTTTACAAGAAAGGCTGAAAAATGTTGGCAAATTTATGAAAAGTTGTAATTTTACTCGACAATAGTCACAATTCAATGAGAAAACTATTTTTGGGGTAAACTAAAGTCATAATTTTAGTCCAAAAATGTCTGTTTTAAAAGAATTTTAAAAAAGGGCAATATTGTGATACAAGTCAGAATTTTATATGACAAATGTCACCTAAAAAGTAATAATTTTACATACAAAAGTCATAATTTTACAAGAAAATTTTGCAATATTACAGAAAGTGAAAGAGAAATTGTTCCCATTTTTATAGGAAAAAAAGTCGACACGTTAAAAGATAAAAACTACTTTTAGTTATTTACATTTTTTGTTTGTAATCATTATTTACTTGAAGTTATTTCAACATGTATCTTTAAAAAAAAAACATTTTGGCCAAAGGGAGCGCATTTCAATTTATTACACACACACTTGTTATTTCATATGTTGACCAGAGGGGGAGCACTTCAAATTTTTACACACACTTGTTATTTCATATGTTGACCAGAGGACCATGATTATGTTCACACCTCCTCATATGGAAGAGACTTTTCCTTCTTCATGTCTCTAGAAGGCTAGATATACAAGAACACACACACACATTCTTGTATTTCTGACCTTCTTGAGACCTCTTTAGGACCACCCTTTCTAAATAGATAAAGATGCGTATTTACCAAATTAATAACATGTACATATTATGCAAATATAAAAAAGCTTGTTGTGAAAAAATAATTGGAATTTCACAAGAAAGGTAGAATTTTGGCAGCATTATTACAAAAGTTGTCATTTTACTCAACGCAAGAAAAACTGAACATTTTTGTGCGATAATATGATAAATGTTAGACTTTTACTCAATTACAGTTTTACAAGAAAGGCTGAAAAATGTTGGCAAATTTATGAAAAGTTGTAATTTTACTCGACAATAGTCACAATTTTATAAGAAAACTATTTTTGGGGGAAACTAAAGTCATAATTTTACTCCAAAAATGTCTGTTTTACAATAATTAAAAAAAAAAGGGCAATATTGTGATACAAGTCAGAATTTTATATGACAAATGTCACCTTTTTGCAGTAAAAAGTCATAATTTTACAAGAAAATTTTGCAATATTACAGAAAGTGAAAGAGAAATTGATCCCATTTTTATAGGAAAAAAAGCCGACACGTTAAAAGATAAAAACTACTTTTAGTTATTTACATTTTTTGTTTGTAATCTTCATTATTTACTTGAAGTTATTTCAACATGTATCTTTAAAAAAACAAACATTTTGGCCAAAGGGAGCGCATTTCAATTTATTACACACACACTTGTTATTTCATATGTTGACCAGAGGGGGGAGCACTTCAAATTTTTACACACACTTGTTATTTCATATGTTGACCAGAGGACCATGATTATGTTCACACCTCCTCATATGGAAGATACTTTTCCTTCTTCATGTTTCTAGAAGGTTAGATATACAAGAACACACACACACATTCTTGTATTTCTGACCTTCTTGAGACCTCTTTAGGACCACCCTTTCTAAATAGATAAAGATGTGTATTTACAAAATTAATAACATGTACATATTATGCAAATATAAAAAAGCTTATTGTGAAAAAATAATTGGAATTTCACAAGAAAGGTAGAATTTTGGCAGCATTATTACAAAAGTTGTCATTTTACTCAACGCAAGAAAAACTGAACATTTTTGTGCGATAATATGATAAATGTTAGACTTTTACTCAATTACAGTATTACAAGAAAGGCTGAAAAATGTTGGCAAATTTATGAAAAGTTGTAATTTTACTCGACAATAGTCACAATTTTATAAGAAAACTATTTTTGGGGGAAACTAAAGTCATAATTTTACTCCAAAAATGTCTGTTTTACAATAATTTAAAAAAAAGGGCAATATTGTGATACAAGTCAGAATTTTATATGACAAATGTCACCTTTTTGCAGTAAAAAGTCATAATTTTACAAGAAAAATTTGCAATATTACAGAAAGTGAAAGAGAAATTGATCCCATTTTTATAGGAAAAAAAGCCGACACGTTAAAAGATAAAAACTACTTTTAGTTCTTTACATTTTTTGTTTGTAATCTTCATTATTTACTTGAAGTTATTTCAACATGTATCTTTAAAAAAACAAACATTTTGGCCAAAGGGAGCGCATTTCAATTTATTACACACACACTTGTTATTTCATATGTTGACCAGAGGGGGGAGCACTTCAAATTTTTACACACACTTGTTATTTCATATGTTGACCAGAGGACCATGATTATGTTCACACCTCCTCATATGGAAGATACTTTTCCTTCTTCATGTTTCTAGAAGGTTAGATATACAAGAACACACACACACACATTCTTGTATTTCTGACCTTCTTGAGACCTCTTTAGGACCACCCTTTCTAAATAGATAAAGATGTGTATTTACAAAATTAATAACATGTACATATTATGCAAATATAAAAAATCTTGTTGTGAAAAAATAATTGGAATTTCACAAGAAAGGTAGAATTTTGGCAGCATTATTACAAAAGTTGTCATTTTACTCAACGCAAGAAAAACTGAACATTTTTGTGCAATAATATGATAAATGTTACTTTTACTCAATTACAGTTTTACAAGAAAGGCTGAAAAATGTTGGCAAATTTATGAAAAGTTGTAATTTTACTCGACAATAGTCACAATTTTATAAGAAAACTATTTTTGGGGGAAACTAAAGTCATAATTTTACTCCAAAAATGTCTGTTTTACAATAATTTAAAAAAAAAGGGCAATATTGTGATACAAGTCAGAATTTTATATGACAAATGTCCCCTTTTTGCAGTAAAAAGTCATAATTTTACAAGAAAATTTTGCAATATTACAGAAATTGAAAGAGAAATTGATCCCATTTTTATAGGAAAAAAGCCGACACGTTAAAAGATAAAAACTACTTTTAGTTATTTACATTTTTTGTTTGTAATCTTCATTATTTACTTGAAGTTATTTCAACATGTATCTTAAAAAAAACAAAACATTTTGGCCAAAGGGAGCGCATTTCAATTTATTACACACACACTTGTTATTTCATATGTTGACCAGAGGGGGGAGCACTTCAAATTTTTACACACACTTGTTATTTCATATGTTGACCAGAGGACCATGATTATGTTCACACCTCCTCATATGGAAGATACTTTTCCTTCTTCATGTTTCTAGAAGGTTAGATATACAAGAACACACACACACACATTCTTGTATTTCTGACCTTCTTGAGACCTCTTTAGGACCACCCTTTCTAAATAGATAAAGATGTGTATTTACAAAATTAATAATATGTACATATTATGCAAATCTAAAAAAGCTTGTTGTGAAAAAATAATTGGAATTTCACAAGAAAGGTAGAATTTTGGCAGCATTATTACAAAAGTTGTCATTTTACTCAACGCAAGAAAAACTGAACATTTGTGTGCGATAATATGATAAATGTTAGACTTTTACTCAATTACAGTTTTACAAGAAAGGCTGAAAAATGTTGGCAAATTTATGAAAAGTTGTAATTTTACTCGACAATAGTCACAATTTTATAAGAAAACTATTTTTGGGGGAAACTAAAGTCATAATTTTACTCCAAAAATGTCTGTTTTACAATAATTTAAAAAAAAAGGGCAATATTGTGATACAAGTCAGAATTTTATGACAAATGTCACCTTTTTGCAGTAAAAAGTAATAATTTTACATACAAAAGTCATAATTTTACAAGAAAATTTTGCAATATTACAGAAACTGAAAGAGAAATTGTTCCCATTTTTATAGGAAAAAAAGTCGACACGTTAAAAGATAAAAACTACTTTTAGTTATTTACATTTTTTGTTTGTAATCTTCATTATTTACTTGAAGTTATTTCAACATGTATCTTTAAAAAAAAACATTTTTAGCCAAAGGGAGCGCATTTCAATTTATTACACACACACTTGTTATTTCATATGTTGACCAGAGAGGGGAGCACTTCAAATTTTTACACACACTTGTTATTTCATATGTTGACCAGAGGACCATGATTATGTTCACACCTCCTCATATGGAAGATACTTTTCCTTCATGTCTCAAGAAGGGTGGAAATACAAGAACGCACGCTGACCTGAGAGCTGCAGTTGACGGACACTCGTCGGTATCGGACGGAGACCTGGCTGGAGGCGGCCATGCGCTCGCTGATGGACACAGAAGAGTCAGAGGTGACCACTTGACCCTTGCGGGCATTGAACAACAAACGCACCCTGTAGTAGCACTAACCCGACACTCGTAATCATGGGGGCGCTATTGGACCTGCGTAAAGTCCCGCCGGCTGCGCCTGCGCAATGGTCCACTTCCATCCGCTCCATCTCCTGTCCCCGGGCGGAGGCGGCAGTCAGCGCCGGCCAGTGAGCCCCGCTGGGCGGCGAGAGGCCCTACTCGAGCCCGCTAGAAGCCTGACCAGCAGGCCCCGGTCGCCGCTCACCTCCTGCCGCCAAATCAGCGGTTCGGACGGGCGACGCTGCGGCCTCCCTGTCTACCGCATCGCTGCCCCAAGAAGAACCGGTCCGGTTAACAGCGGTTCCGAGCGTCCGGTCCAAATCCACAACGTCTCGTTTTGTGTCAAACTGCGTAAAAGCCCGTAAGAAGGCGAATTTAAAGCCTGCGCAGTTGTGTCAAGGCATGAGGTCCAAAGTCAGGAGGGCGGCTCGAACTTTTCCATGGGGTCCACAATCCACACCGACCTGGTTCGGGGTTTTTTTTTTAGCCGCGCAGCTAACTTTTGCTGCTTCTGACGTGACGCCGCCACGCAGCTTCCCCGGGCCACGCTCGGTCACACGGCCCGCCCAGCACACTTCCACAACATGTTCGGTAGCAGCAAAGTCAAGTTGGCCAAGCTTTGGGAAGCAACACAACACAACACAACACAACACAATCCTTCGGCAAACACTAGCGATCTGCAGCTGGCGGGAACAGCGCCCTCGTGTGCTCGTCTGGGGAACTGCAGTGACCTGTTTACGTCTCTGAAGGGACACTTTGATGACCGTTTTATCATGTTCGAAATCTATTAAGTGCTTAAAAATGCATTGGGTATATATATATATAGATTGTATATACAGATTACAGTTGGTACAAAATGCGGCTGCTAGACTTTTGACAAGAACAAGAAAGTTTGATCACATTACGCCTGTACTGGCTTCCTGTGCACTTAAGATGTGACTTTAAGGTTTTACTACTTACGTATAAAATACTACACGGTCTAGCTCCATCCTATCTTGCCGGCTGTATTGTACCATATGTCCCGGCAAGAAATCTGCCTTCAAAGGACTCCGGCTTATTAGTGATTCCCAAAGCCCAAAAAAAGTCTGCGGGCTATAGAGCCTTTTCCGTTCGGGCTCCAGTACTCTGGAATGCCCTCCCGGTAACAGTTCGAGATGCCACCTCAGTAGAAGCATTTAAGTCTCACCTTAAAACTCATTTGTATACTCTAGCCTTTAAATAGACTCCCTTTTTAGACCAGTTGATCTGCCGTTTCTTTTCTTTTTCTTCTATGTGCCCACTCTCCCTTGTGGAGGGGGTCCGGTCCGATCCGGTGGCCATGTACTGCTTGCCTGTGTATCGGCTGGGGACATCTCTGTGCTGCTGATCCGCCTCCGCTTGGGATGGTTTCCTGCTGGCTCCGCTGTGAACGGGACTCTCGCTGCTGTGTTGGATCCATTATGGATTGAACTTTCACAGTATCATGTTAGACCTGCTCGACGTCCATGGCTTTCCTCCTCTCCAAGGTTCTCATAGTCATCATTGTCACCGACGTTCCACTGGGTGTGAGTTTTCCTTGCCCTTATGTGGGCCTACCGAGGATGTCGTAGTGGTTTGTGCAGCCCTTTGAGACACTAGTGATTTAGGGCTATATAAGTAAACATTGATTGATTTATTGATTGATTGATATATGTGTGTGCATATGTATATATGTAAGTGTGTGTGAATTTAAATGTGTTATATATAGATGATATATAGCATCTACGCAGAAACCACTGAATAGAATTATATTATATATATATATTAATGTATTATATATTGTATATATATAATGGTACCCCAGCACCTCCAAAACCCTCAAATCTAGACTCCTAACATCCCAGAACAAGCTAGTCCGGTTACTTTTAGTGAGATCACACCTCACTCCAACCAACTTCTCCAAAGTGGGCTGGCTCAGGGTGGAGGACAGAGTCAAACAACTTGCACTGAGCCTAGTCTATAAAATCCGCTACACCTCCTTGATACCGAAGTACATGTCAAACTACTTCCTTAACGTAAATGACCGTCATAACCACAACACCAGGGGGAGCTCCACAAACCACGTTAAACCCAGATTCCGATCTAACAAAGGTCTTAACTCATTCTCTTTCTATGCCACATCAATGTGGAATGCACTCCCAACAGGTGTAAAAGTAAGTGCATCTCTATATTCCTTTAAAAGTTCTCTAAAACAACACCTCCAGGCAACTTCAACACTTTACTAATACCCTCCTCCATTCACATCCCATCTCCCCGGATTGTAAATAACCTAATGTACTTATTCTTATGCTATGTGAACTCACTATGTTCTCTGCTGGCTGTACATATCCTACTAAATAAGACCTACACTGTTTCAATGTCCACATTTCTCTGTTGATGCAATTGTTGATGACTGAAGTTCTGATATCAACCAAAGCTCCTCATCCCACCGCCCGGATTGTAAATAATGTGAATAATTCAATTTATATACTATGATGATTAACTTGTGTGATGACTGTATTATGCTGATAGTATATATTTGTACCATGAATTGATTAACGTGGACCCCGACTTAAACAACTTATTGGGGTGTTACCAATTGTAGGGAATATGTACTGTACTGTGCAATCTACTAATAAAAGTATCGATCAATCAATCAATCAATATGTATAGGGGTGGGACCTAATAACTTTACTTCTTCCCACTCCCTTTTGAGCCAATCTTGACATCTACAAAAGATTAGTCACATGCAATGTTTTCAATGTAGGTGTAAAAATAATGTATTTATATATTTCTTTGGTATTTTATGTCATTCTTTTGTTTTGTTTGCATGGCTCAAAATAAACCATTCATTCAAAAACATGGTCGTTTTTAACACAAAGTTGTGTTTAAAAGAATAATATACATATATGTATTAAAGTTGAATATATAGTATGTAGTAGAAATGGGAATTTTGTACGCTGATCTTAAATAATCGACACTTTTCAATAAATTAGTCTGTTTAAAAGTACACGTATTTGATTGATGGATAGTAGATTGCACAGTACAGTACATATTCCCTACAATTGACCACTAAATGGTAACACCCCAATAAGTTTTTCAACTTTTTTAAAGTCGGGTCCATGTTAATCAATTCATGGTACAAATATATACTATCAGCATCATTTTTATTCAGCCTTTATTTAACCAGGTAACAATCCCGTTGTGATCAAAGATCTCTTTTCCAAGGGAAAGGTTACAATAAAAACAGTAAAGAACACATACAACATCACATTTACAACATTAAAACTTGCTGACACGACACATGTGCACACAGACAAGGTAGACTGCAATCCTTTAAACTCATTCAATGTCACAAGGGTTCGAAGTTGAATATTCCTTTGTAGGTTATTCCAAGCCTTCGGTGCTGAAAATCTAAATGCTTTCTTGCCCAGTTCAGTTCTTACTTTGGGGATGACAAATTGAACCACATTCATTGAACGCGGATTGGGACTTTCTTGTTTTTTTGTTAAAAGACAAGATGGAGTGATACAAAGAATGGTTTTGTAGAGGAAAACATACTGATGATTGAGGCGTCGAGCACATAAAGATGTACATTTAACCATTGAGTATAAGACACAATGGTGAGTAAGGGGAGCGCAGTGGGTGATAATACAGTCATCACACAAGTTAATCATCATAGTATATACATTGAATTATTTACATTATTTACTATCCAGGGGGTGGGATGAGGAGTTTTGGTTGATATCAGAACTTCAGTCATCAACAATTGCATCAACAGAGAAATGGACATTGAAACAGTGTAGGTCTTACTTACTAAAACGGCCTTCTTTCATCTCCGTAATATCGCTAAAATTCGCTCCATTCTGTCCACTAAAGACGCTGAGATCATTATCCATGCATTTGTTACGTCTCGCCTCGATTACTGTAACGTATTATTTTCAGGTCTCCCCATGTCTAGCATTAAAAGATTACAGTTGGTACAAAATGCGGCTGCTAGACTTTTGACAAGAACAAGAACGTTTGATCACATTACGCCTGTACTGTATATACCTTTATATACATATATACATACATATATACCTATACTGGCTCACCTGCACTGGCTTCCTGTGCACTTAAGATGTGACTTTAAGGTTTTACTACTTACGTATAAAATACTACACGGTCTAGCTCCATCCTATCTTGCCGATTGTATTGTACCATATGTCCCGGCAAGAAATCTGCGTTCAAAGGACTCCGGCTTATTAGTGATTCCCAAAGCCCAAAAAAAGTCTGCGGGCTATAGAGCTTTTTCCGTTCGGGCTCCAGTACTCTGGAATGCCCTCCCGGTAACAGTTCGAGATGCTACCTCAGTAGAAGAATTTAAGTCTCACCTTAAAACTCATTTGTATACTCTAGCCTTTAAATAGACTCCCTTTTTAGACCAGTTGATCTGCCGTTTCTTTTCTTTTTCTTCTATCTCCCACTCTCCTTTGTGGAGGGGGTCCGGTCCGATCCGGTGGCCATGTACTGCTTGCCTGTGTATCGGCTGGGGACATCTCTGCGCTGCTGATCCGCCTCCGCTTGGGATGGTTTCCTGCTGGCTCCGCTGTGAACGGGACTCTCGCTGCTGTGTTGGATCCGCTTTGGACTGGACTCTCGCGACTGTGTTGGATCCATTATGGATTGAACTTTCACAGTATCATGTTAGACATCCATTGCTTTCCTCCTCTCCAAGGTTCTCATAGTCATCATTGTCACCGATGTCCCACTGGGTGTGAGTTTTCCTTGCCCTTATGTGGGCCTACCGAAGATGTCGTAGTGGTTTGTGCAGCCCTTTGAGACACTAGTTATTTAGGGCTATATAAGTAAACATTGATTGATTGATTGATTGACTTAGTAGGATATGTACAGCCAGCAGATAGCATAAGAACAAGTATATACATTAGAAGTACATTTGAGTTGTTTATAATCCGGGGAGATGGGATGTGAATGGAGGAGGGTATTAGTAAAATGTTGAAGTTGCCTGGAGGTGTTGTTTTAGAGCACTTTTGAAGGAATATAGAGATGCACTTACTTTTACACCTGTTGGGAGTGCATTCCACATTGATGTGGCATAGAAGGAGAATGAGTTAAGACCTTTGTTAGATCAGAATCTGGGTTTAACATGGTTTGTGGAGCTCCCCCTGGTGTTGTGGTTATGGCGGTCATTTACGATAAGGAAGTAGTTCGAGATGTACTTGGGTATCAGGGAGGTGTAACGGATTTTATAGACTAGGCTCAGTGCAAGTTGTTTGACTCTGTCCTCCACCCTGAGCCAGCCCACTTTGGAGAAGTGGGTTGGAGTGAGGTGTGATCTCACTAAAAGTAACCGGACTAGCTTGTTCTGGGATGTTAGGAGTCTAGATTTGAGGTTTTTGGAGGTGCTAGGGTACCAGGAGGTGCAAGCGTAATGGAAAAAGGGTTGAATGAGAGTCCCCGCTAGAATCCTCAAGGAGGTTCTGTAAAGGAATCTCGTTCTTTTGTTGACCTTTTTGATTACCATGGTTGCCATCTTATCACAGGAAAGATTAGCCTCTAGAATGGAACCTAGGTAGGTGATGTCATCTTTCCTGGTGATAACAATGTCACCCACTTTTATAGTGAAGTCATTATTTATTACTTTTTGCGGTATGGACTACATATGTGGACAGTTATCCACCGAAAGTGTCTTACCATGAATTCATTAAACAAGTTGAAAAACTTATTGGGGTGTTAACATTTAGTGGTCAATTGTACGGAATATTTACTGTACTGTGCAATCTACTAATAAAGTTTCAATCAATCAATCACTAGAGCAGGGGTGTCCAAACGTCACAACATCAAAACACGCTGCGGCCATTTTGCTATTTTTCATTGTCGAAACTTTTTCCAATTAATCGTGATTTTTATTTCTAACAATTTTTAGTCAAAAAAAAATTAAAAAATCTAAGTTTTTTTTAATCTGCACTGAATTTTTGTACACTGAATATTTCTGCCAGAATTTCTCTGCAGTTACTTTTTTTTGCCCTGAATTTTTACACAATTTTTTTTTTACACTGAATATTGCTGCCCATAGTTTTTTCTGCACCAAAGTTTTACACACTGAAATGTTCTTACACTGATTTTTTTTTTACACAATTTTTCTGCACTGAATGTTTTTGCATTAAATATTTCTGCCCAGAATTTTTTCACACTGAATTTCTACACACTGTTTTTTAAACATTGAATATTTTTTGCACTGAATTTTAACACTATTTTTTTTTACAATGAATATTGCTGCCCATAATTTTTTCTGCACTGAAGTTTTTTGCATTAAATATTTCTCCCAAGAATTTCTATTTTTTTTGCACAGATTTTTTTTACACTGTATATTGCTGCCCATAATTTTTTCTGCACTGAAGTTTTACACACTGAAAATGTTCTTACACTGATTTCTTTTTACACACTATTTTTCTGCACTGAAGTTTTACACACTGAAATTTCCTTACACAGAATTTCTACACTATTTTTCTGCACTGAAATTTTTTGCTTTGAATATTTGAGCCCAGAATTTTTCTGTTCATAATTTTTTTACACTGAATTTCTATACACTGTTTTTTTAAACACTAAATATGTTTTGCACATTTTTTTTGCACTGAATATTGCATATTTTTTTCTGCACCTAAGTTTTACACACTGAAATGTTCTTACACTGATTTTTTTTACACAATTTTTTCTGCCCCAAATTTTTCTCTTCATAATTTTTTTTACACTAAATTTCTATACACAGTTTTTTAAAAATAAATATTTTTTTGCACTGAATTTCTGGACACTTACTTTTTTACACTTAAATTTTATACAGTGATTTTTTTTCATACACTAAATTTCTGTCCAGATTTTTTTTTTTTTTACACTCAATTGTTCTGCAGTGAATTCAGACAAAACATATAGTTGATGTAGATAATCTATATATGCTGTACATATTTACATTAGAAAAGAGAAGTGTTGGATACTTCTCTTGTTGTCTTATTTGTATTTGACTCTATTAAATGTTTGGTTAGAATTTCATTCAACAAAGTAGTTGTTTGGCACCCAAAGTTATTAAAAAAGTATTGTTGAATGGAGAATCGTTTTGGAGATTCGATTCTGAATTTTCAAATCATGTAGTGCCTAAAGATGAACAGCCCTACAATATATAGATTTAGTTTTAACTTTAAGTCCCCCCCCCCCAAGTTTAGTCCCGGGGACTAAGAAGGGTCTCAGTCATAAAAATGTTAAAAATAAGTAATTTTTCATTCAAGGCTTACAGTAAATCGCTAGATCAACTTCAGGTCTATATAAAGTTCAAAAATATATATTTATTTTATCATGCCCTTTTTTTCCCCCAAAAAGAACCTTGTTTTTTATGGCAAAAACATCCTATGCAATATTTCTCCCAAAACATTTTCCAAAGTGGAATATTCCATGTAAAGTAATTGGAACATTAAAGAGGTCAATAATTCACAACATTGATTTTAATCAATTCTACATCTCCGAGCAATGGTAGTTTATAATAATAAAAATTCAGAACATTGATTTTGATTATTATTATTTTTTTTCAGCAATGACAGGTTTTAATAACAAAAAAATATTTTTTTAATGTATTTGTTTTAATTAATGACAGTTAAAACATTTTTTAAATTGTATTACCTGTTTTGACTAATGACAGTTAAAAAAAATGAAATTTAAATGTTACTATTTTTGCTTGAGTTGAACATTTTTTTTAAATGTTATTACTATTTTTGATTAATGACAGTTAAAAAAGAATCAAAATTTAAATTTTTAATATTTTTGATTGAGTTAAATAAAATATTTAAAATTGTATTACTATTCGACAGTTTTAAAAAATATAAATCAAAAAATGGATTTACATTTTTTCTATATTTTTTGACAGTTAAAATAACCCAAAAATGTATTTACATTTTTTTGTATTTGTAATTGAAAGTTAATAAAATATAAACTTTTTTTTTTTAAAATTGTATTATTTTAGTTTGACAATTAAAAAAATATCATAAAAATTGATTTGAACTTTTCATTTTTTTGATTGAGTTAAAAAAATATACAAATTGATTTTAATTTTACTATTTCTGAATGAGTAAAAAAAAATTATCAAAACATTTATCTTCATTTTATTACTATTTTTGATAGACAGTAAAAAAAAAAAAAAAATCCAAAAATTGATTTTAATTTTATCACCAGTTTTGGTTAATGACAGTTAAAAAAACATACCACTAAATTATTGGGGATTAAAAATAAGTCCGTGATTGTGCGGCGGGCTATTAAACATGAGCTGCCGCACTTGGGACCCCCGTGCACGCCACGCCGTGAACGTCATGCGTGAGACGTGATCACATAGCTTCTTTCACTTCCTGTTTACAGCCATCTTTCCTAAACGTAGAAGCATTTAAGTCTCACCTTAAAACTCATCTGTATACTCTAGCCTTTAAATAGACCTCCTTTTTAGACCAGTTGATCTGCCGCTTCTTTTCTTTCTCCTATGTCCCCTCCTCCCTTGTGGAGGGGGTCCGGTCCGATGACCATGGATGAAGTACTGGCTGTCCAGAGTCGTCGGGACCCAGGATGGACCGCTCGCCTGTATCGGTTGGGGACATCTCTACGCTGCTGATCCGCCTCCGCTTGAGATGGTCTCCTGTGGACGGGACTCTCGCTGCTGTCTTGGATCCGCTTGAACTGAACTCTCGCGGCTGTGTTGGAGCCACTATGGATTGAACTTTCACAGTATCATGTTAGACCCGCTCCACATCCATTGCTTTCGGTCCCCTAGAGGGGGGTCCTCTCCAAGGTTTCTCATAGTCAGCATTGTCACTGGCGTCCCACTGGATGTGAATTCTCCCTGCCCACTGGGTGTGAGTTTTCCTTGCCCTTTTGTGGGTTCTTCCGAGGATGTTGTAGTCGTAATGATTTGTGCAGTCCTTTGAGACATTTGTGATTTGGGGCTACATAAATAAACATTGATTGATTGACTTCATGACTGAAAGCGCCCTTTTAAAAGTCAGACTAGCCTTACTTTCCTTCAGTTGCCATGGTAACGGCCGGATCTGCGTGGGCCAGTTGCCACTGGGCGTCGCTCACCAGCTTGTAATTGAGGCTGCGGTAGTCTTGGGGGTGGACCTGCCGCTGCCGCCACACCTCCTCGTACAGGCTGCGTACCACCGGAGGCAGCGGCGGGAAGCCGGCGTCTCTGGCCAGCGTGGCGAGGTACTCCCACTGGTTCCGCTCCATCACCATCAGGTGCCGGGGCGCCACACCGCGCTCCGCCTTCTCCCGCATCTCCAGCCGGACCTCGGCCTCCATCTGGGCCCGGGTCGGCAGGGCCACGGAACCTTCCAGCGTGGCCAGAGCGAACTGGACCTGCGGGGATAAGACGGCAAATGTTCCCTTCTGGATGGCGGCCCCGCCCCCTGCTCACCTGACAGTGGAAGTAGGGGAAGGGGCAGATGGTCTTGCAGAGGCCGATGAAGAAGAGCGAGGGGAAGGCGGGCGGCATCATGACGCGGTACAGCGGCGCCACAAAGTGGTCCTGGATGTCCAGCGCCAGCTGCCCGGCGTCCAGGAAGGGGAAGCTGTACTTGTAGCCGGTGCAGAAGAGCAGGACGTCCGCCTGCACCCGCCTGCCGTCCTGCAACACGTACACACACACACACACGCTCGCTCGCTACACATGTAAAGTATACGCGCTGGGACTTTGGTCACCTGGAAGCCAACGCTGCCGTCGTCCTCCACCGCCGCCACCAGCCCGGCCTGTTGGATCTCAGCGGGCAGAGGGAAGGTGAAAGGAGGCCGGCCGTGACTGAGAGTCACCTGCACAGGTAGAACGTGGAGGGTGAAGATGTAGTTCAGATACTTGCAAAAAATATTAGGACAGCAGGAGCTGACACGGCCGCTCTACCATCTGAGCCACGCCGACCCCAAATAGATTTTTTTGCATTTAATCAATTTTTGTTTTTTACGTCAAGTTATGCTGACAGCTCCATCCATCCATCCATTTTCTACCGCTTATTCCCTTTTGGGGTCGCGGGGGGTGCTGGCGCCTATCTCAGCTACAATCGGGCGGAAGGCGGGGTACACCCTGGACAAGTCGCCACCTCATCGCGGGGCCAACACAGATAGACAGACAACATTCACACTCACATTCAAACACTAGGGCCAAATTTAGTGTTGCCAATCAACCTATCCCCAGGTGCATGTCTTTGGAAGTGGGAGGGGCCTATCCCACGCATTCACGGGGAGAACATGCAAACTCCACACAGAGAGTTCCCGAGCCTGGATTTGAACCCAGGACTGCAGGAACTTCGTATTGTGAGGCAGACGCACTAACCCCTCTGCCACCGTGAAGCCCGCTGACAGGTCCATTGAACTAAAATGTGTTTATAATTTCACATTTTTCTGCACTGAATGTTTTGTTTTTGCATAAAATTTCTATGCACTGACTTTTTTGACACATTATTTCTGCCCAGAATTTTTTACAACTTTTTTGCATATCATTTTTACATTAATATTTCTGTACTCAATTTATCCACTGAACATTTCTGCACCTAATTGTAACACACTGAGTGGTTCTTGCACGTAGAGTCTGTACACTGATTTTTTTTTACACAATATTTCTGCCTAGGATTTGTTTTACAACTTTTTTGCATTGAATTTTTACACTAATTTATCTGCACGGAATGTTTTTACAGAATATTTCTGCCCAGATTTTTTTTTTGCACTGAAATTTTTAACAATGATCTTCTTATACATTGAATATTTCTGTCCAGAATTTTTACCGCACTGAAATTTTTAACACTGATTTTCTGGTGCACTGAATATTTCTGTCCAGAACTTTTTCTAGTTATTTACATTGAATTTCTATAAATACTATTTTTACACTGAATATTTCTGTCCCAATTTCTTTACACTTAATTTTTATACAGTGATTTCTTTTTAATACCGAATATTTCTTCCCAGAGTTTTTTGCACGGATTATTTCTGCACTGAATTTTTATAGTTATTTTTTAACACTACATTTTTATAGTTATTTACACTGAATTTCTATAAATACTATTTTTACACTGAATATTTCTGTCCCAATTTCTTTACACTTAATTTTTATACAGTCTTCCCAGAGTTTTTTGCACGGATTATTTCTGCACTGAATTTTTATAGTTATTTTTTAACACATTTTTATAGTTATTTACACTGAATTTCTATAAATACTATTTTTACACTGAATATTTCTGTTCCAATTTCTTTACACTTAATTTTTATACAGTCTTCCCAGAGTTTTTTGCACGGATTATTTCTGCACTGAATTTTTATAGTTATTTTTTAACACTACATTTTTATAGTTATTTACACTGAATTTCTATAAATACTTTTTTTATACTTAATATTTCAATCCAGAATTTTTTACACTGCATTTTTTTGTTAACAATGAATTTCTATACATATATTATTTACAACGAATTTATTTGAATACTTTTTTGCATTGAATTTTTACACTAATTTATCTGCACGGAATGTTTTTACAGAATATTTCTGCCCAGATTTTTTTTTGCACTGAAATTTTTAACAATGATCTTCTTATACATTGAATATTTCTGTCCAGAATTTTTACCGCACTGAAATTTTTAACACTGATTTTCTGGTGCACTGAATATTTCTGTCCAGAACATTTTTACACTCACTTTTTCTAGTTATTTACACTGAATTTCTATAAATACTATTTTTACACTGAATATTTCTGTCCCAATTTCTTTACACTTAATTTTTATACAGTCTTCCCAGAGTTTTTTGCACGGATTATTTCTGCACTGAATTTTTATAGTTATTTTTTAACACATTTTTATAGTTATTTACACTGAATTTCTATAAATACTTTTTTTATACTTAATATTTCAATCCAGAATTTTTTACACTGCATTTTTTTGTTAACAATGAATTTCTATACATATATTATTTACAACGAATTTATTTGAATACTTTTTTGCATTGAATTTTTACACTAATTTATCTGCACGGAATGTTTTTACAGAATATTTCTGCCCAGATTTTTTTTTGCACTGAAATTTTTAACAATGATCTTCTTATACATTGAATATTTCTGTCCAGAATTTTTACCGCACTGAAATTTTTAACGCTGATTTTCTGGTGCACTGAATATTTCTGTCCAGAACATTTTTACACTCACTTTTTCTAGTTATTTACATTGAATTTCTATAAATACTATTTTTACACTGAATATTTCTGTCCCAATTTCTTTACACTTAATTTTTATACAGTGATTTCTTTTTAATACCGAATATTTCTTCCCAGAGTTTTTTGCACGGATTATTTCTGCACTGAATTTTTATAGTTATTTTTTAACAATACATTTTTATAGTTATTTACACTGAATTTCTATAAATACTATTTTTACACTGAATATTTCTGTTCCAATTTCTTTACACTTAATTTTTATACAGTCTTCCCAGAGTTTTTTGCACGGATTATTTCTGCACTGAATTTTTATAGTTATTTTTTTAACACTACATTTTTATAGTTATTTACACTGAATTTCTCTAAATACTTTTTTAATACTTAATATTTCAATCCAGAATTTTTTACCCTGCATTTTTTTGTTAACAATGAATTTCTATACATATATTATTTACAACAAATTTCTTTGAATACTTTTTTTTACACTAAATATTTCTGCTTAGAAACAATTTACAGTACACTGGATTTCTTAACATTGCACTCATTTCTACACACTCAAATTTTTTCACACTATATATTTTTTTTTTTACATTGTATTGTTCTACACCGTGGTGACTTGTCCAGGGTGTACCCCGCCTTCAGTGCGAGTGCATTTGGGATAGGTTCCAGCACCCCGAGAGGTTAAAGCGGTAGAAAATGAATGAATTTATCTAATAAACTAAATTTTCAAACGCAAATTATCATTCAACAAAAGTGTCAGCATAAAACAATCTGTTTCATAAATTCAGTGTGAATAAACCTGGAGAGGTCTACTGTCACCATGGCAACGCAGCTCCATCTGAGACCAACTTTACCCGAGCGCCGACGTTGGCCAACTCCAAGGAAATGTCCAACCCGGACGCGTGCGCCCCCAGAACCACCACGGACAGACCGGCGAAGGCGTCTGCGCTCCTGTAGGCGTGGCTGTGGAGGACTTGGCCTGCAGGAAGTGACCCCAAAATCATTCTCCACCTTTCGCCAGCTCGCCGCGTCTCCAGTCTCACCTTTGAACTTGTCCACGCCGGCCACATCCGGGATGTACGGATCGGAATAATGCCTGGGACAACAAAGGGCAGCGCGTGAACGACAGCGGCCGCAGGACCGGCGGCGTCTGCGTCTCACCCCGAGCACACGAAGACCGCGTCAAACGTCTCCGTCCTCCGCCGGCCGTTTGATGAGGTCACCTCCCAGGTGGCCCCCGTCGGCGTGACGACGGCCTTCACGGCCTCCACCGCCGTGCGCAGCTGACATGCGGGGGGGAGGAGTCAGCGAGCGACGGACTTGATGGAAACAAACACTCACTCGTATGTGAGGGCCGATCTTGTAGTGGGCGCAGTAATCCTCCAGGTAGCGCCGCACTTCCTGGTGAGGCAGGAAGCTGCTGGGCTGCTCCCGGAAGGGGAAGTCCGGGAACATCATCACCTCCTTGGGAAGGTTGGTTCTGGGCAGGAAACACGGCATCAAAAGTCCGGCGGGACGTCCTGCGGGCGGTCTCACCTGAGGTTTCGGTACATGCTGCTGAGAAGCGCCCGCCCGTCCTCGCCCGTCCCCACCCGCTCCTCGTAGCACCAGGTCCCGCCCACGTGGGCCGACAGCTCCAGCAAGACCGGCGGGGCGAAGCGGTCCGGTCTGGAGAGGATGTGCCTGGCAGCGCACAGTCCTGCTGCCCCGGCGCCGACCACCGCCACACGCTGGAGCCTCGTTGCCATGGTGACGACCAGCGCGCCCTCTGCCGGGCACTTAAGGTTGTTGTTTCTAGAAATAATTTTAAAAAGGAAGATTGTTATTGTTGTGGAATATATATCTTGTGACCTGACTGATACTGTTCCAGATGAAGGTTGTTATTGTTTTGGACTATCTTGTGACCTGACTGATACTGTTCCAGATGAAGGTTGTTATTGTTTTGGACTATCTTGTGACCTGACTGATACTGTTCCAGATGAAAGTTGTTATTGTTCTGGACTATCTTGTGACCTGACAGATACCGTTCCAGATAAAGGTTGCAATTGTGGTGTACTATCTTGTCCCGACTGATACTGTTCCAGTTGAAGGTTGCTATTGTTTTGGACTATCTTGTGACCTGATTGATACTGTTCCAGATGAAGGTTGTTATTGTTCTGGACTATCTTGTGACCTGACTGATACTGTTACAGATGAAAGTTGCTATTGTTTTGGACTACTTTGTGACCTGACTGATACTGTTCCAGATGAAGGTTGTTATTGTTGTGGACTACCTTGTGACCTGACTGATACTGTTCCAGATGAAGGTTGTTATTGTTCTGGACTACTTTGTGACCTGACTGATACTGTTCCAGATGAAGGTTGCTATTGTTGTGGACTATCTTGTGACCTGACTGATACTGTTCCAGATGAAGGTTGTTATTGTTCTGGACTACTTTGTGACCTGACTGATACTGTTCCAGATGAAGGTTGCTATTGTTGTGGACTATCTTGTGACCTGACTGATACTGTTCCAGATGAAGGTTGTTATTGTTCTGGACTACTTTGTGACCTGACTGATACTGTTCCAGATGAAGGTTGTTATTGTTGTGGACTATCTTGTGACCTGACTGATACTGTTCCAGATGAAGGTTGTTATTATTGTGGACTATCCATCTTGTGACCTGACTGATACTGTTCCAGATGAAGGTTGCTATTGTTCTGGACTATCTTGTGACCTGACTGATACTGTTCCAGATGAAGGTTGTTATTGTTCTGGACTACTTTGTGACCTGACTGATACTGTTCCAGATGAAGGTTGTTATTGTTGTGGACTATCCATCTTGTGACCTGACTGATACTGTTCCACATGAAGGTTGCTATTGTTCTGGGACTATTTTGTGACATGACTGATTCTGTTCCAGATGAAGGTTGCTATTGTACTGGACTATCTTGTGACCTGACTGATACTGTTCCAGATGAAGGTTGCTATTGTTCTGGACTATCTTGTGACCTGACTGATACTGTTCCAGATGAAGGTTGCTATTGTTGTGGACTATCTTGTGACCTGACTGATACTATTCCAGATGATGGTTGTTATTGTTCTGGACTACTTTGTGACCTGACTGATACTGTTCCAGATAAAGGTTGCAATTGTGGTGGACTATCTTGCCCCGACTGATACTGTTCCAGTTGAAGGTTGCTATTGTTTTGGACTATCTTGTGACCTGACTGATACTGTTCCAGATGAAGGTTGTTATTGTTTTGGACTATCTTGTGACCTGACTGATACTGTTCCAGATGAAGGTTGCTATTGTTGTGGACTATTTTGTGACCTGACTGATACTGTTCCAGATGAAGGTTGTTATTGTTCTGGACTACTTTGTGACCTGACTGATACTGTTCCAGATGAAGGTTGTTATTGTTGTGGACTATCTAGCTTGTGACCTGACTGATTTTGTTCCAGGTTAAGGTGGCTATTGTTCTGGACTATCTTGTGACCTGACTGATTCTGTTCCAGATTTAGGTTGCTATTGTTCTGGACTATCTTGTGACCTGACTGATTTGTGTAAGTTACCCATGCCTTGGGCACTAATACACCCCCATACCATCACACATGCTGGCTTTTCAACTTTGCGCCTATAACAATCCGAATGGTTATTTTCCTCTTTGTTCTGGAGGACACCACGTCCCCTGTTTTCAAATATAATTTTAAATGTGGACTCGTCAGACCACAGAACACCTTTCCACTTTGCATCAGTCCATCTAAAGTGAGCTCGGACCAGGCCAAGCCGGCGGCATTTCAGGATATTGTTGATAAATGGGTTTGGCTTTGCATAGTAGAGTTTTAACTTGCACTTACAGATGTAGCGACCAACTGTAGTTACTGACATTGGTTTTCTGAAGTGTTTCTGAGCCCATGTGGTGATATCCTTTACACACTGATGTCGGCTTTTGATGCAGTACCGCCTGAGGGATCAAAAGTCCGTAATATCATCGCTTACGTGTAGTGATTTCTCCAGATTCTCTGAACCTTTTGATGATTTTATGGACCGTAGTTGGTAAAAGCCCTAAATTACTTGCAGTAGCTCGTTGAGAAATGTTGTTCTAAAACTGTTGGACAATTTGCTTACAAAGTGGAGACCCTCACCCCATCCTTGTTTGTGAATTACTTTGCATTTCAGGGAAGCTGCTTTTATACCCAATCATGGTACCCACCTGTTCCCAATTAGCCTGCACACCTGTGGGATGTTCAATAAGTGTTTGATGAGCATTCCTCAACTTTATCAGTATTTATTGCCACCCTTCCCAACTTCTTTGACACGTGTTGCTGGCATCAAATTCTAAAGTTAATGATTATTTGCATCAAAAACAATGTTTATGAGTTTGAACATCAAATATGTTGTCTTTGTAGCATATTCAACTGAATATGGGTTGAAAAGGATTTGCAAATCATTGTATTCCGTTTATATTTACATCTAACGCAATTTCCCAACTCTTATGGAAACGGGGTTTGTAATTCAGAACTAGCTAACCTTTGAAATGTCAACTTTGACTGGACTTAATCTGTCGGGATGAAGGAGCTGTTTTACTCACCGACTGAATAATGGAAACTTCCAGAAGGTTTGTCACCACTTGCGGCAGAAAAAAAACAACAAAACTACTTCCGCATGTCGAGGCGGGACTTTCGCTCTTCACAATACTGGCACCAATAACGCTTCATGTTCAGCCAGTTAACAAAGTAAATAGTCAAATGTTGGATTATATTGAGCAAAGTAGAGGCCTTTTAACGTCGACACGGTATCAGACTGATACTGACATTCTTAGTACTGTATCGACCACTTCTAGACCAGGGGCTACTTCCGGTGTACGCAGTGAACGTTTCCCATTGGTAGAATTCCTTGGTTTTTGCGCATGCGCATATGATGGAGCTGTTGCGCAGGTTTGTGCAACAGAAACGAAATAGATTTGCAAACAAAACAAAATGATTCGACATAGAAAATGTAAATTATTTATACACATATTTTTTCACTGTAAATATATATATGTATACATACACATATATTTTATATTACATATGTAAGCATATATACACGACGGACATACATGTGTATATATACACACCAGGGGCGGTTCTAGGCATGCTTATATGAGGGCGCAGTCAGAAATGTGAAGGGGGCATCATGTGTACACATCATGCTCCAGCACTTTTTTTTCTGTGCTTATAGTAACGATGCTTTCTTCATTGAAATGGGTCTTTAGCGATGTGTCCAACCCCAACCTGGAGTAGTGGATTGCACTTTGTCAGCCCTCTACCTTCAGACCTGTCCAACTTGGGTGTCCCACCTGAAAACTAAGCTCCTGCTGGTATAGCTCTTACGGTCACTGAGGCACGCAACCCCCCTGACCACAATAAATGAATACAATAAAATAAAACATCCTTCATCCAGATTTTATCAACCAACAACATAACATTTATCCTAACTGGATGGCCTAACTCTCAAATAAATTTTGACCCAAAGTAAGACTTCACACACTACAGTCAATATTTACAAAACTGAAAGGTAGTCTGATGAATAATGATAAAAAAGAATCTCAAACTAATTTATAAAACAGAACAGATATACAGTAGAACATTTTTTTCTTTTATATATATATATATATTTTTTTGGTTTGCAACTTAACAGCTCAAAAACTCCTTTCTCTCCACTCTCATTTCTCTGCAGATTGAAACATTAAAGGTTGACTATGTAGAATTACAAGAAAAACAACAGAAAAAGAATTCCAGCAGTCGATTGCCAGACCGTTGCTAAGTACAACGGGCCGTTGCTAGGGACTCCGCTCTGAACAGAGGACAGCAGAGGAGGACTGCTAAGCAGGATATATACCTTATGTTTCATTTTTACCTTCATCAACAGCATCATAAATGACTTGTAGCTTGTTACAGGGACAGTGGAGGCTCTCTGCCTTCCAAACCACTGCTGCTCAGAGCCTCCGCTGTCACTGCTCTCGTCAAGTTGTAAAAAAAAAAAAAAAAAAAAGAACTCCGTTGCACCGAAAGTCCGCGACGATAAACGTGTTTATGACAGATAAGACTACACAAATACACCCATCCTAACAAGTATATGATAAATGTAGACAACTTTTCCTTTTCTTTTATTTTCATACTGCAACAGTGATTGGATGTTTACTGAGGGCTGAGGGGTGTGTGTGTGTGTGCTGCGCAGCCTGTGGAATGGTGAATACACGCACAGCAGAGGGAGGGATGAGAGGGAAGCCGACACTACTATATCGTGTGTGTCCCTTTTTCGGCGGATTTTTCCGCTAGTGCAGATAATTTTGTCAACTTGTAATGTAGTAATTTTGTGAGTTTATTAAAATTTGCTTTCTCAAATTTTGATTTGAGGGGGCAAGACATTTATTTAAGGGGGCTCTGCCCCCTCTTGCCCCTGCATAGAACCGGCCTTGATACACACACACATCCATATGTATATACACATACATATGTATATACAATATATATACACGTACATACATATGTATATATATATATATATATATATATGTGCATATAAATATACATGTTTATGTGTATATATACATACATACATATGTATAAATATACATTTATATACACACATGTATATATATATATACATATATAAATACATACATATACAGTATATATACACATACATACATATGTGTGTATATAAATATCAATCAATCAATGTTTACTTATATAGCCCTAAATCACTAGTGTCTCAAAGGGCTGCACAAACCACAACACAAACCACTACCACATCCTCGGTAGGCCCACATAAGGGCAAGGAAAACTCACACCCAGTGGGACGTCGCTGATAATGATGACTATGAGAACCTTGGAGAGGAGGAAAGCAATACATGTGTATACATACATACATATGTACATATATGTATATAAATATACATGTATACATACACACATTTATATATACATGTACTTATATATACATATGTATAGTATATATACACGTACATACATATGTATATATATATGTGCATATATACATGTATATGTGTATGTATGTATATAAATATAGATATATACATACATACATACATATACAGCATATATACACATCCGTGTGTGTATAAATGCATATATATTTGTAAATATATATATATATACACATACATGCACACACACACACTACATATACATATATATATATATATATATATATATATGGAAATAAAAGCTGAAATGTTGATCTCTTCTCCCATGTTCATCTTTTGATGTCAAACCCAAATGTTTTCAGTTTACAACAAAAATAAAGAAATTGGCCTCACTGTTCCAAATTTGTTTGTTATTAATAGTTTCAAATATTTTTGTCAATTGTAAATTTTGTAAAAAATATATCTTGGAGTAAAATTGTTTGCAAAAAATGTTTTGGGTCGCTAATAACTTATTTGAAACATCTTTTGGTTGCTAATAATTGTTTTGGTTGCATACATTTTTTTTAGTTGCAGATCAATTTCCTTTTGTTGCAAAACAAAACACATTTCCCCCCACAGTCTACTTCTAGTGCTTTAAAGTAAAAGTGACTTTTGGACACTTTTGGCCTTTTTATTGCAAAAATGGAACAACGTGGTGTGAGAATGATCAGCAAAAAATTAAAGTTGGGGCCTGCAACAAGATTTTAAAGTGAATGTGTTTGTCGCCGCCAACAGTGCGGGGAAAACCTGACGGCCGTCACTTGGCGGCAGCGTTGCCGTGTGACGGCGCCGCCATCTGCTGCGCCTGCTGCTGCTCGGCCAGCGCCTGCTGCAGACGCGTCCTCTTCCTGGAGTAATGTTGCCAGTGCAGCAGCTGCTGCTCGTCGATGAACTTGGCGCACTGGGCGTTGACCAGCTCCTTGCGGAAGTGCTCGTACTGCAGCAGCTCCAGCATGTGCAGGCAGTGGGGGTACCTGGGCGGGCCACAAGGGGGCGCGTTACAACACTCACTCAAGTTCACCTCCCTTGGGAACGTCTTACTTGAGAAATTTGGCGTAGTCGGGCTCCTTCCAGTAGAGCAAATACTTCAGGTAGTTGATGAAGGTTCTCTCCCTCAGGAAGCCTCTCTGAGCAAGGACTGCAACACACACAGAAAGCCTTAATTTTTTTGAAGAGTGCTTTAAACCTGCATTATTATCCCGGGGGGGAAATCGCCAGCCATGACACCTGTTGACTTTCTAGCTCGGTAGCTTCCTTCCTCGCTATGGGGAGTAGTATTGCAGCTGGATGTAGTCGATGTTTTAACATGTATTCGACACATTGATACCCACGGAAAATGACATGATTACTAATTCTAGGCCAGGGGTGTCCAAACTTTTTCCACTGAGGGCCGTAGACTGAAAAATCAAAGTATGCGGGGGCCATTTTGATATTTTTCTTTTTTAAAAGCAATACTATAGTTGTTTTTTTTTTACCTTTTATGGCTTTCCTCAAGTTTGGTCCTCAGTCTCCGGAAGGGTCGCAGTCATAAAAATGTTAGAAATAAGTCAGAAATTATATTTTTTTTAATTTAACGCTTGAATCTCGAGGATCAACTGTCGTTATAACATTTTTTTAAATTTAGTTTTTCATGTTCATGGCCTTTATGTCAAAATCCTTATTTATATGGCAAACACACAAACTTTGCAACATTTTTCCCCCAAAACATTTCCAAGTGGAATAATTGACGTAAAGTAATTGGAACCCTAAATAGTGAAGTGAAGTGAAGTGAATTATATTTATATAGCGCTTTTTCTCTAGTGACTCAAAGCGCTTTACATAGTGAAACCCAATATCTAAGTTACATTCAAACCAGTGTGGGTGGCACTGGGAGCAGGTGGGTCAAGTGTCTTGCCCAAGGACACAACGGCAGTGACTAGGTTGGCAGAAGCGGGAATTGAACCTGCAACCCTCAAGTTGCTGGCACGGCCACTCTACCAACCGAGCTAAACCGGTCAATAAATAGGTCAATAATTCATAACAATAAAAAAAGTGTTGAAAATAAGCCAAATGTATATTTATATTTTTTTTACTTTTAACGCTTAAGTCTGTAGATCTCTTGATTATAAGATTTTTTTTTCATACTTTTTTGTTTGTTTGGTGCCCTTTTTGTGTAAGAAAACTTTGTTTCGAACAAAATATGCAATATTATCCCCCCAAAATATTTTAACTTTGTTTCGCACAAAATATGCAATATTATCCCCCCAAAATATTTGAAAGTGAAATTGTTCCAGTGAAGTAATTGGAGCCTTCAGCAGGTCAATAACAGTCATTGCAACTTTTTCTTGTTACAAGTCACTGTTTCCTCTTTTATTACACTCTTTTATGTTTTACATTTTTATTATAGTACTTTTTAGAATGGGCCGGGGGCCATTAACAAATTAGCTGGGGGGCCACACTGTGGACACGCCTGTTCTAGGCCAATATGAAGAATTATGTCACACCCGTAAATCTCATAACATTCAAAAATAGCTCTGAATAAAAAATACAAAATAAAAAATGAGACAAGTTTATCTGCACTGTGATTACAAATCGAGAGGAGGTCCTAAAATTCCCCCAATGTTGGCATTAACACACTTTTTACGCATTGAAATCAGAAACATTTCCAGAAGTCCGCGCGTCCCTGGGACACAGATTATTATTAGGGACCGAATGTCCCTTTGGGACAGAGGACCCTATTGCATTTCTAAGGTTTTATTATTATTATAATACCGCCGCCTCTTTGAGCTGTAATTTGACCTCCTTAACATGCTTCAAAACTCACCAAATTTAACACACACACCAGGACTGGAAAAATTGTGATCTAATCAAAAAAACAAAACTCAAAATTGCGCTCTAGCACCCCCTAGGAAAAAACACAGACGAAACGGCTTGTAACTTCCGTTAGGAATGTCGTGGAGATATGAAACAAAAACCTCTATGTAGGTCTGACTTATACCTACAATTCATAAAATGACATCCTTCAGCAAAAATCAACAGGAAGTTGTCAAACACCCCTTCAAAACAAAAGTTTCCTGAAAAATGTCATTTTTGCCTCTTTGAGCTGTAATTTGACCCCCTTAAAATGCTTCAAATCTCACCTACCTGGACACACACATCAGGAATGGCGAAAATTGCGATCTAATAAAAAAACCAAACCCCAAAATTACGCTCTAGCGCCCCCTAGGAATAAAACAGACAAAACTGCTCCTAGGAAGAAAACACAGACAAAACTGCTTGTAACTTCTGGTAGGAATGTCGGAGAGACATGAAACAAAAACCTCTATGTATGTCTCACTTAGACCTACATTTCATTCAGTTACATCCTCCCGCAAAAATCAACAGAAAGTTGGCAATGACCCTTTCAAAACAAAAGTTTTGTAAAAACCTGTCACCTTTTTTCAAACATTATCTCCTCTGAGCATGTTTGTTGCGTCGGCTTCAAACTCGCACAGGAGAGAGATTTAACCCTTCTGATTAAAAGTTGAGAAAAGAGTTTTAATAACTGCGTCGGTTTTCATTTTACGAGCCTTCAAAGAACCGCTGCGCTGATGCTGCTGCGCTGCTGCCGTCTCAAGATGGCCGCTTAAAAGCTGGAAGCACCAGCGTGACCACACAATGCAGAGAAGGTACGTACTGTGCGGGTAAAGATATGTTGACTGGGTGAAAGAAGGAGGCACCACTTTGACCCCAGGGTGCAGGGAAGGTAGGTAATGTGCAGGTAAAGATATGTTGAATGGGTAAAGGCAAGAAACACCAGCAAAAGTCGGTCTCGTCCATCGCTGCTTGCAGCTTTGATTGTTATTATTTTTTAACCGACCCTGCCTTCCCCCGGGTCAAAACTCCGGTTTGCTTGTTTTTTTTTAATTGGTTATCGCTTTCCGCCGGTGTTTTGTTTTGTTTATACCTGCCAGTGTTGTGCTAAAGTGTAAACATTGATTTCCTTCGCGGGAGCGCGCACCGCTGGCTGAACCTGCATTGCTTGGCTTGGTTTGTCCACAGTGGACTACTAGGCGTGAGGCAAAGACTTCATCTTCCTGGTTAATGTAAAGCTACGTGTTTGACATGATTTAAGACTTTATTTATCATGTTGCCTTTTCTGTGGTATTACTGGGATTTAAAGGAGTGTTGTTAGTCCCATGATGATGTGATAAAACCTCTTGTTAGAAAAATTATGTACAAGTTTTCACACAACTCTTATGCTTAAAGGCCGTTGCTACAGTTATTATCAATTGTGCTGAAATTTTACTTTTCTATCTGTGCAAAGCGAGTCGTCTGGTGTCAGTGTTTGTTTCCAGAATCGGGTATTTCAACAACTTCCATCCATCAGTTTTCTACTGCTTGTCCATTTCCGTTGTCGGTCTATCTGTGTTGGCCCTGCGACGAGGTGGCGACTTGTCCAGGGTGTACACCGCCTCCCGCCCAAATGCAGCTAAGATAGGCTCCGGCACCCACTGTGACCCCAAAAAAGGGACAAGCGGTAGAAAATGGATGGATGGATGGAGTTTGATTGTTCTACCCGTGACTGCGTCGGGTACGGCGGCTTCCTCCCACCTCCAAAGACATGCACCTAGTGACAGGCCCCTCCCACCTCCAAAGACATGCACCTGGGGACAGGCCCCTCCCACCTCCAAAGACATGCACCTGGGGATAGGCCCCTCCCACCTCCAAAGAAATGCACCTGGGGATAGGCCCCTCCCACCTCCAAAGACATGCAACAGGGGATAGACCCCTCCCACCTCCAAAGACATGCACCTGGGGTAAGGCCCCTCCCACCTCCAAAGACATGCACCTGGGGATAGGCCCTTCCCGCCTCCAAAGACATGCAACTGGGGATAGACCCCTCCCACCTCCAAAGATATGCACCTGGGGTTAGGCCCCTCCCACCTCCAAAGACATGCACCTGGAGATAGGCCCCTCCCACCTCCAAAGACATGCACCTGGGGATAGGCCCCTCCTACCTCCAAAAACATGCACCTGGGGATAGGCCCCTCCCACTTCCAAAGACATGCACCTGGAGATAGGCCCCTCCTACCTCCAAAGACATGCACCTGGGGATAGACCCCTCCCACTTCCAAAGACATGCACCTGGAGATAGGCCCCTCCTACCTCCAAAGACATGCACCTGGGGATAGGCCCCTCCCACCTCCAAAGACATGCACCTGGGGATAGGCCCCTCCCACCTCCAAAGACATGCACCTGGGGATAGGCCCCTCCCACCTCCAAAGACATGCACCTGGGGATAGGTTGATTGGCAACACTAAATGGTCCCTAGTGTGTGAATGTTTTCTATCTGTGTTGGCCCTGCGATGAGGTGGCGACTTGTCCAGGGTGTCCCCCGCCTCCCGCCAGAATGGAGCTGAGATAGGCTCCTGTAACCCCCCCGCAACCCCGAAAGGTTGGTTGGAGGGGCCATATTAGCCCAGCACCACACACACGGCTAAAAGTCGTCTCTTTTCATCGCATAATTAAACAGTATTTTGGACATCTGTGTTGCTGAATCTTTTGCAATTTTTTCAATTAATAATGGAGACGTCAAAGAAGAATGCTGTTAGTGGGAAGCGGTGGATTGCAGCTGCCTTTAGCACCGAAACTCAGCCGGTGTTTCATTGTTTGCTGTGAAGCTTTAACACAGAGCGGTCCAGCGAACATGTTTCTCTACGTCAACCAGCAAGTTTTTGGATGGGAAAATTGTGATATTAAGTCGGCTCCTTACCGGAGACTTGAGTGGATTATGCCACCTCATCCTGCAGCTCAAAAAGGCAGCTGTGATCTTGGCTCCTCGGCCTCTCTCAGAGACACTGGTGTTCACCGCTGTAACTGTTGCTACTAATAATTTTTAAAATTTATTTTATTTCTCTAAAAACAGAATAAGTTAAGTTCATAAAAGGGCATACTTTTATTTTGAAGTGTCTCGTTTGGTCTGTCAACGGATGTAAGGAAGCTACTTCCGGGTAGGAGAAAACATTTTTTGATGCAATGAGAAGGGAGAAAGAGAGCGACTGATCGTAACAAAGACTAAAAAGTGTCACAAGGACTTTCAGCGTTTGGGCTATAAGAGCCAGAAGATCACAATGTCCTCCTAAGTGAAGTGAAGTGAATTATATTTATATAGCGCTTTTCTCAAGTGACTCAAAGCGCTTTATATAGCGACACCCAATATCTAAGTTACATTTTTAAACCAGTGCGGGTGGCACTGGGAGCAGGTGGGTAAAGTGTCTTGCCCAAGGACACAACGGCAGGAACCAGGATGGCACAAGCGGGAATCGAACCTGCAACCCTCAAGTTGCTGGCACGGCCACTCTACCAACCGAGCTACGCCGCCCCAAAAAAAGAAAAGAAGCATGCAGGCCAGCGAGGTATTTGTTTGTCATTGGTTGGTATTTTACTTGGTAAAATGTTTGATCCACATGCTGTGCATGTTATTAATTTTACGTTTGTAACAGTTTTTACGGTGAATTTGAAGGGGAAGGAAGCCTTCAAATAAATCAGTTCGAGAAAGCCATTATGTCTGTGCTATTTGGAGGGAGTTACAACCGCAGCCATCCGAGTTTCAGGTATGACTTTATAATATCACTAAAATACTATTAAAACAATAAGCAGATAAGGGATCTTCCAGAATTATCCTAGTAAATGTGTCTGATTACATCTGAAATGCTCCCACTGCCACCGCCTAGAGGCGTCGCCTTTTTTTTTTTGTGCTTCACTCTAACTTTCCTCATCCACAAATCTTTCATCCTCGCTCAAATTAATAGGGAAATTGTCGCTTTCTCGGTCCGAATCGCTCTCGCTGCTGGTGGCTATGATTGTAAACAATGTGATGATGTGAGGATCTCCACGACCCGTGACGTCACGCGCACATCGTCTGCTACTTCCGGTACAGGCAAGGCTTTTTTATCAGCAGCAAAAGTTGGGAACTTTATCGTGGATGTTCTCTACTAAATCCTTTCAGCAAAAATATGGCAATATGGCGAAATGATCAAGTATGACACATATAATGGACCTGCTATCCCCGTTTAAATAGAAACATCTCAATTCAGTAGGCCTTTAAGGACAAAATCACTCACAGTTGAGATAGTTTGGATTTGCCAAGCATTGGATAAACTCCAACTCCGACTGGAAGCGGTTCCTCGCCTGCTCCTCTGCAACACAATGAAACATCGGGATTATGTTCTTGTTCAAGCATTTATTTCAACAATAAAGGGACGAAACACGCCAGCTAGCCTAATAGAAGCTGAGAAGAAATGCCGACTAACCTGTCTCCATGGCGCTAGAAAACAAACTGCAGTAAACGCAGCTGAGCGAGCAAAAGCAGATTAAAAGTATAACTTGGAACCAAAGTGTGAAAATACGAAGAAAAAACGCTTCGTTGTTTTGAAATTAGCCGCAACACAACACAGCCATGTTTGCCGGAAATGACATTTTTAGACTTGTTTTATGACACTTTACGGCAGCTGTGGTTCATCAAATGACCGCTTGAGGGAAGCATTATGCAACAAAAATTTGACTTAATAATATTTTATTTATTGTATTCTATATTACATGTGTTTCATGTTATTGTTTGTTTTTTGTGCCTTTAAAAAAATAATTAGACATCTACGTTAAAACACTCCCTCCCTCTAACAACCAAAAAGCTGTGAAAACGATGATGCTGTGTTCCAAATGTTTGTGTATATATATATATATATATATATATATATATATATATATATGTATATATATATATATATATATATATATATATATATATATATATATATATATATATATATATATATATATACATATGTATATACATATATATGTATGTATGTATGTATATATGTATATACAGTATATAAATGATAAATGGGTTGTACTTGTATAGCGCTTTTCTACCTTCAAGGTACTCAAAGCGCTTTGACACTACTTCCACATTTACCCATTCACACACACATTCACACACTGATGGAGGGAGCTGCCATGCAAGGCGCTAACCAGCACCCATCAGGAGCAAGGGTGAAGTGTCTTGCTCAGGACACAACGGACGTGACGAGGTTGGTACTAGGTGGGGATTGACCCAGGGACCCTCGGGTTGCGCACGGCCACTCTACCACTGCGCCACGCCGTCCCATATATACATATACTTGTATATATATTTATGTATATATATGTATATATATAAATATATATATATATATATATATATATACATATATATATATATATATATATATATATATATATGTATATATATATATATATATATATATATATATATATATATATATATATATATATATATATATGTCTTGATTGGATTATCCAGAAAATAGTGCTCGATACCGTGGTAGAGCGCAATATGTAGGTTTGGGAAAAAAAAAGAGTCACAAGACTACTTCAGAGATGAAGTAGTCTTGTGATTTTTTTTCCCAAACCTACATATATATATATATATATATATATATATATATATATATATATATATATATATATATATATATATATATATATATATATATATATATATATATATATATATATATAAGCAGTAGACAATGATGGATGGGGATAGGTGGATATTGGCAACACTAAATGGTCCCTCGTGTGTGAATGTTGTCCGTCTATCTGTGGCCCTGTGATGAGGTGGCGACTTGTCCAGGGTGTACACCGCCTTCCACCCGCTTGCAGCTGAGATAAGCTCCAGTGCCCCTCGCGACCCTGAAAGGGATAAGTGGTAGACAATGTGTGTGTGCGTGTGTGTGTGTGTATGTGTATATATATATATATATATATATATATATATATATATATATATATATATATATATATATATATATATATCATTCTATTTTAGTTACTTTATTGAGTATACAACCCCCTGCCGCTGATTTGTACTGTTTTTGTACTGTTTTTGTACTTATTTTGAATATTATTATTTCTCGGTTGTTTTTTTAATGTTGCATTTCATAGATAAAGGTTTATAAAACAAAATAAAAAAAGAAAGGAAAAAAAAGACAGAAAAAAATGGTTTTGAAGCAGTTTGTCACGTGCAGATTCCATCCATCCATTTCCTACCGCTTATCCCCTTTTGGGGAGCGGGGGGTTGGGGTGCTGGAGACTATTTTAGCTGCAATCGGGCGGAAGGGGGGGGTACACAATGGACAAGTCGCCACCTAATGACAGGGCCACAGATAGACGGACAACATTCACACACTCGGGCCCATTTAGTGTTGCCAATCAACCTATCCCCAAAGTGACATTTTGGGACTTTTTTGGCACTTTACGGCAGCTGTTGTTCACCAAATGACCGCTTGAGGGAGACATTATGCAACAGAGCTCACAGCCATGGTCAAAAAATGAACATAGAACTTCATAAAATTGTATTTATTGTTATCCATATTACAGATGTAACATGTTATTTTTCATGTTTGCCACTTCATTAGACACGATAAGAATGCACAAATAAACTCAATACTAGCTGATATTGTATAGATTAAACGCGATCGAGTGACACATATTTATGTAAAGCTTATTAAAGTGAGGTCGGTCTGCTACAAAAGTCACTAACAAGGCGTTTCATGAATAGAAATACATATAAAAGCAGATTAAATGTACACCTTGGAATCAAACTGTGAAAATACGAAGAAAAATGTGTTGTTGTTTCGCGATTAGCCGCAACACGACACAGCCATGTCTGCCGGAAATGACATTTTTGGACTTTTTTGGACACTTTACGGCAGCTGTGGTTCATCAAATGACCGCTTGAGGGAGACATTATGCAACAAACATATGACTTAAAAACATTGTATTTATTGTTCTATATATCAGTGGTTCTCAAATAGTGGTACACGTACCCTTGGGGGTACTTGAAGGTATGCCAAGGGGTACGTGAGATTTTTAGAAAATATTTAAAAAATAGCAACAATTCAAAATTCCTTTATAAATATATTTATTGAATAATACTTCAACAAAATATGAATGTAAGTTCATAAACTGTGAAAAAAAATGCAACAATGCAATATTCAGTGTTGACAGATAGATTTTTTGTGGACATGTTCCATAAATATTGATGTTAAAGATTTATTTTTTTGGTGAAGAAATGTTTAGAATTAACTTCATGAATCCTGTCCCAGGCTTAGCAGAAGAACAGATATGTGGATTCGTTCCGGGAGGTGTGTGGGCGGGGGAGATATGGAAAAAGACAGCGCTTCCGTAGGGTTTTTCAGATCAACTGGGCAATGCGAATTGAATGTGTTGTTTTTTAGGTTGGTCCCTCCAAAGCTTTGGAATAAATTGCAAAATACCAATTCTGTTCTGGCTTATCATTTAAAACCAGTTTATGTGTCATCAAAACAACTTGGGATTGACCAGCAACTTAAATTCCCTCGGAGGAACATCTGGTCCAAACGCAACAATCTCTATTGCAATCCCCAAAGAGGGTGCTTTAAGTTGATGATTACTTCTATGTGTAGAAATCTTTATTTATAGTTAAATCACGTGTTTATTTTTAACAAGTTTTTAGGTTTTTTTTATATCTTTTTTTCCCAAATAGTTCAAGAAAGACCACTAGAAATGAGCAATATTATGCACTGTTATACAATTTAATAAATCAGAAAGTGATGACATAGTGCTGTATTTTACTTCTTTATCTCTTTTTTTTCAACCAAAAATGCTTTGCTGTGATACTTGAATTTAAAAAATATTCACAGAGAGTACATCACTGAAAAAAAGTTGAGAACCACAGCTCTATATTACATATGTTCCATGTTATTGTTTATGTTTGCCACTTCATTAGACACTATAAGAATGCATAAATAAACGCAATACTAGCTGGTTTTCGTATGAATTAAAACACGTACGATTGACCAATATTTGTGTAAAGCTAATTAAAGTGAGGTCAGTCTGCTAAACGTCTTCAAAAAACAATCTTACGTCACTATTTTTGCAATAGTTAGTAGTCAAAATACAAGTCTAAATAAATACATTTGCTCGGATGTTATTGGTTACGTCCCCAAAAGTGACCATGATGAGCAGTAAAAAGTAAGACATGAACTTTTTTTTTTTGTAGCAGCTTGTCACGTGCAGACTCCGCCCACTGCACAGGTTTGACCGGAAGTGTAGAACTCTTCAAAATAAAATGTCGACGCAGCTAAACGGATGTGGTGACATTTGCCCAGAAAGGGAAGGAGTCCAGGGAGAACAAGAGTCGACCCCAACTGTTGATGGCCAAGCTGATGCACAGGATGCCGATCACGTTCATCACCACGCCTGTTTTCACCTGCAGGGGGCGCACATGTGCTAGTTAGCAGGCTGCTGGCTTTGTTTATCAGCAAGTTTCAACAATTAGCATGTGGCTAAAGTTTTATGTTCACTAGCATGTGGCTAACAATTAGCATTTGGCTTGAGTTTTATGTTCGCTAGCATGTGGCTAAAGTTTTATTTTCACTAGCATGTAGCTAACAATTAGCATGTGGCTAAAGTTTTATGTTCACTAGCATGTGGCTAACAACTGGCATGTGGCTTAGGTTTTATGTTCACTAGCATGTGGCTAACAATTAGCATGTGGCTAAAGTTTTGTTTTCACTAGCATGTAGCTAAAAATTAGCATGTGGCTAACAATTAGCATTTGGCTTAAGTTTTATGTTAGCTAGCATGTGGCTAAGAGTTAGCATGTGGCTAAAGTTTTATGTTGCTAGCATGTGGCTGACAATTAGCATGTGGCTTAAGTTTTATATTCACTAGCAGGTGGCTAACAATTAGCAGGTGGCTAAAGTTTTATTTTCACCAGCATGTAGCTAACAAATAGCAAGCGGCTAACAATTAGCATTTGGCTTGAGTTTTATGTTCGCTAGCATGTGGCTAAGAGTTAGCATGTGGCTAAATTTTTATGTACAGTAGCATGTGGCTAACAATTAGCATGTGGTTTGAGTTTTATTTTCACTGTATGTGGCTAAAATTTAGCATGTGGCTAAAGTTTTATGTTCACTAGCATGTGGTTAAGAATTAGCATGAGGATAAAGTTTTATTTTCACTAGCACGTGGCTAAAATTTAGCATGTGGCTAAATTTTTATGTTCATTAGCATGTGGCTAACAATTAGTATTTGGCTTAAGTTTTATGTTCGCTAGCATGTGGCTAACAATTAACATGTGTTTTAAGTTTAATGTTCGGTAGCATGTGGCTAACAAGTAGCATTTGGCTAAAGTTTTATGTTTGCTAGCATGTGGCAAACAATTAGCATCTGGCTAAAAATTATTATTTGGCTTGAGTTTTATGTTCGCAAGCATGTGGCTAAGAGTTTGCATGTGGCTAAAGTTTTATGTTTGGTAGCATGTGGCTAACAATTAGCATGTGTTTTAAGTTTAATGTTTGGTAGCATGTGGCTAACAATTAGCATGTGGCTAAAGTTTTATTTTCACTAGCATGTGGCTAACAATTAGCATGTGGCTTAAGTTTTATTTTCACTAGCAAGTGGCTAAAATTTAGCATGTGGCTAAAGTTTTATGTTCGCTAGCATGTGGTTAACAATTAGCATGTGGATAAAGTTTTATTTTCACTAGCATGTGGCTAAAATTCAGCATGTGGCTAAATTTTTCTGTTCACTAGCATGTGGCTAACAATTAGCATGTGTTTTAAGTTTTATGTTCGCTAGCATGTGGCTAACAATTAGCATGTGTTTTAAGTTTAATGTTCGGTAGCATGTAGCTAACAATTAGCACGTGGCTAAAGTTTTATTTTCACTAGCATGTAGCTAACAATTAGCAAGTGGCCAACAATTAGCATTTAGCTTGAGTTTTATGTTCGCTAGCATGTGGCTAAGAGTTAGCATGTGGCTAAAGTTTTATGTACAGTAGCATGTGGCTAACAATTCGCATGTGTTTTAAGTTTTATGTTCGGTAGCATGTGGCTAACAATTAGCATGTGGTTTAAGTTTTAGTTTCACTGTATGTGGCAAAAATTTAGCATGTGGCTGAAGTTTTATGTTCACTAGCTTGTGGTTAACAATTATCATGTGGATATAGTTTTATTTTCACTAGCACGTGGCTAAAATTTAGCATGTGGCTAAATTTTTATGTTCATTAGCATATGGCTAACAATTAGCATTTGGCCTAAGTTTTATGTTCGCTAGCACGTGGCTAACAATTGACATGTCTTTTACGTTTTATGTTCGCTAGCATGTGGCTAACAATTAGCATGTTACTGAACTCATACATATATTTTCCTCTGGCTTGCAGTCAGCATGTTGCTAACGATTAGCATGTGGCTAAAGCTAACAGGCTATCCGAGGCACGTAACATTGGGCGTGAGTGAGGCCAGACTCGCCATGTCGGAGACCCTGAGGTGGCCCGCAGAGAAGACGATGGCGTTGGGCGGGGTGGCGACGGGCAGCATGAAGGCGAAGGAGGCGCTGAGGGTGCAGGGGATCATGACGTAGAGCGGGTTCAGCCCGATGGACTGGGACTGCACACAGGCGCCACACGGGGTCGTTAGGCGCCGCACGGCCACGGCGGGGAAGGCGGCGCGCTTACCATGGACGCCACAATGGGCAGGAAGAGCGTCGCCGTGGCGACGTTGCTGGCACATTCCGTGAAGGTGGCGATGAGGAGGCAGAGCACCACGACCACGGCCCACGGCGGGATGGAGTGAAGCGGCGCCATCTGTTCCCCCAGCCAGCGCGAGAGTCCCGACTCCTGAGGACACACAAGCGTTCAGCACTTCCTGTCTGACACTCCGCCGCCGCAGCCGCCGCCGCAGCCGCCGCCGCAGCCGCCGCCGCCGCCGCCGCAGCCACCGCCCACCTCGCTTCCTTTGGCCAGCGCGAAGCCGCCGCCCAGCAGCAGCACGATGTTCCACGGCATCTTCTTCTGGGTCACCTGCCAGGTGAGCAGGGGAGGGGCGGGGCCTGATTGGACGCCAGCAAAGACTTACACTGTATTTCTATACACTGATTTTTTTTACACACATTTTTTTTTGCACTGAACTTTTACCCTCATTTTTTACACATCATTTTTTACAGACTTTTCGCCACTGAATTTATTTACATTGAATTTTTTTGCACTGAATTTTTACACTTATTGTTTACACTCATTTTTTTACACAATATTTCGGCCTATTATTTTTTTTTACACTGACTTCTTTTGCACTGAATTTTAGACTACTGATTTTACACAAATTTTTGCCTATAATTTTTTTACACTGATTTTTTATGCTGCCTATTTTGCACTGATATTTTACACTAATTGTTTACACTAATTTTTTACACAAAAGATCTGTCTATTATTTTTTTTACACTGAAATTTTAGACTACTTATTTTACACTAATTTTTGCCTATAATTTTTTTACTCTGAATTTTTTACACGGCCTTTTATGCACTGAAGTTTTGACACACATTTTTTTTACAGTGATTTTTGTTACACTGAACATTTCTGCACTGGAATTTGACACTGATATTTTCTGCGTACAATTTTTTACACTAACTTTTTTTTTGCACTGAATTTGTACCCTATTTTTCTGCACTGAATTGTTTTACTCTGATTTTTTGCACATAATTTTTACACTATTTTTTTTGCACTGAATTTTTACACTTATTGTTTACACTAATTTTTTTACACAATATTTCTGCCTATTATTTTTTTTACACTGACTTTTTTTGCACTGAATTTTAGACTACTTATTGTACACAAATATTTGCCTATAATTTTTTTACACTGAATGTTTTACATTGCCTTTTATGCACTGATATTTTACACTAATTGTTTACACACATTTTTTACACAAAAGATCCGTCTATTCTTTTTTTTACACTGAAATTTTAAACTACTTATTTTACACTAATTTTTGCCTATAATTTTTTTACTCTGAATTTTTTACACGGCCTTTTATGCACTGAAGTTTTGACACAAATTTTTTTTACAGTGATTTTTGTTACACTGAACATTTCTGCACTGGAATTTGACACTGATATTTTCTGCGTACAATTTTTTACACTAACTTTTTTTTTGCACTGAATTTGTACCCTATTTTTCTGCACTGAATTGTTTTACTCTGATTTTTTGCACATAATTTTTACACTATTTTTTTTGCACTGAATTTTTACACTTATTGTTTACACTAATTTTTTTACACAATATTTCTGCCTATTATTTTTTTTACACTGACTTTTTTTGCACTGAATTTTAGACTACTTATTGTACACAAATATTTGCCTATAATTTTTTTACACTGAATGTTTTACATTGCCTTTTATGCACTGATATTTTACACTAATTGTTTACACACATTTTTTACACAAAAGATCCGTCTATTCTTTTTTTTACACTGAAATTTTAAACTACTTATTTTACACTAATTTTTGCCTATAATTTTTTTACTCTGAATTTTTTACACGGCCTTTTATGCACTGAAGTTTTGACACAAATTTTTTTTACAGTGATTTTTGTTACACTGAACATTTCTGCACTGGAATTTGACACTGATATTTTCTGCGTACAATTTTTTACACTAACTTTTTTTTTGCACTGAATTTGTACCCTATTTTTCTGCACTGAATTGTTTTACTCTGATTTTTTGCACATAATTTTTACACTATTTTTTTTGCACTGAATTTTTACACTTATTGTTTACACTAATTTTTTTACACAATATTTCTGCCTATTATTTTTTTTACACTGACTTTTTTTGCACTGAATTTTAGACTACTTATTTTACACAAATATTTGCCTATAATTTTTTTACACTGAATGTTTTACATTGCCTTTTATGCACTGATATTTTACACTAATTGTTTACACACATTTTTTACACAAAAGATCCATCTATTATTTTTTTTACACTGAAAATTTAGACTACTTATTTTACACTAATTTTTGCCTATAATTCTTTTACCCTGATTTTTTTACACTGCCTATTATGCACTGAATTTTTGACACAATTTTTTCTGCACTGAATTTTTTTTACAATGATTTTTGTTACACTGAACATTTCTGCACTGGAATTTGACACTGATATTTTCTGCGTAGAATTTTTTACACTACCTTTTTTTTGCACTGAATTTTTACCCTATTTTTCTGCACTGAATTGTTTTACTCTGATTTTTTGCAGATAATTTTTACACTATTTTTTTTGCACTGAATTTTTACACTTATTGTTTACACTAATTTTTTTACACAATATTTTGGCCTATTATTTTTTTTACACTGACTTCTTTTGCACTGAATTTTAGACTACTTATTTTACACCAATGTTTGCCTATAATTTTTTTACACTGAATTTTTTATGCTGCTTATTTTGCACTGATATTTTACACTAATTGTTTACACTCATTTTTTACACAAAAGATCTGTCTATTATTTTTTTTACACTGAAATTTTAGACTACTTATTTTACACTAATTTTTGCCTATAATTTTTTTACTCTGAATTTTACACTGCCTTTTATGCACTGAATTTTTGACACAAATTTTTCTGCACTGAATTTTTTTTACAGTGATTTTTGTTACACTGAACATTTCTGTACTGGAATTTGACACTGATATTTTCTGCGTAAAATTTTTTACACAAACTTTTTTTTGCACTGAATTTTTACCCTATTTTTCTGCACTGAATTGTTTTACTCTGATTTTTTGCACATAATTTTTACACTATTTTTTGCACTGAATTTTTACACTTATTGTTTACACTAATTTTTTTACACAATATTTCGGCCTATTATTTTTTTTACACTGACTTCTTTTGCACTGAATTTTAGACTACTTATTTTACACAAATATTTGCCTATAATTTTTTTACACTGAATTTTTTACATTGCCTTTTATGCACTGACATTTTACACTAATTGTTTACACTCATTTTTTACACAAAAGATCTGTCTATTATTTTTTTACACTGGCTTTTTTTGCACTGAAATTTCAGACTACTTATTTTACACTAATTTTTGCCTATATTTTTTTTACTCTGAATTTTACACTGCCTTTATGCACTGAATTTTTGACACAAATTTTTCTGCACTGAATTTTTTTTACAGTGATTTTTGTTACACTGAACATTTCTGTACTGGAATTTGACACTGATATTTTCTGTGTAGAATTTTTTACACTAACTTTTTTTGCACTGAATTTTTCCCCTATTTTTCTGCACTCAATTGATTTTTTGCACATCATTTTTACACTATTTTTTGCACTGAATTTTTACACTTATTGTTTACACTCATTTTTTTACACAATATTTCTGCCTATTATATTTTCTACACTAAATTCTTTTGCACTGAATTTTAGACTACTTATTTTACACACATTTTTGCCTATAATTTTTTTACACTGAATTTTTTATGCTGCTTATTTTGCACTGATATTTTACACTAATTGTTTACACTCATTTTTTACACAAAAGATCTGTCTATTATTTTTTTACACTGACTTTTTTTGCACTGAAATTCTAGACTACTTATTCTACACAAATTTTTGCCTATAATTTTTTCACTCTGAATTTTTTACACTGCCTTTTCTGCACTGAATTTTTTTTACAGTGATTTGTGTTACACTGAACATTTCTGCACTGGAATTTGACACTGATATTTTCTGTGTTGAAATTTTTACACAAACTTTTTTTTGCACAGATTTTTTACACTATTTTTTTGCACAGAATTTTTGCACTAATTGTTTACACTAATTTCTGCCTATACATTTTTTACACCGAATTTTTTACGCTGCCTTTTTTGCACAGAATTTTTTACACAAATTTTTCTGCACTGAATTTTTTTTTATAGTGATTTTTTTTATACTGAACAGCTCTTCACTAAAATTTGACACTGCTATTTTCTACATTTATTTTTTTACACAAACTTTTTTTGCACTGAATTGTTTTACACTGACTTTTTTCGAACATAATTTTTACATAATTTTTTTTGCAATTAATTTTTTTGCACTGATTTTTTAGCACTGAATTTGTGCATCGTTTACACAAATTTGTTTAACGTAATATTTCTGCGTTTAATTTTTTTACAAATAATTTTTTACAGACTTTTCGCCACTGATTTCTTTACACTTACATTTTTTGCACTGAAATTTTAGACTCCTTTTTTTTACACAAATTTAGGCCTGTATTTTTTTTACACTGAATTTTTTACACTGCCTTTTTTGGCCACAATTTTTTACACAAATTTTTCTGTACTGAATTTTTTTAGAGTGATTTTTTTTTTCCACTAAAAATTTCTGCCCAGAATTTTTTCCTGCACTGAAATTTGACACTCATATTTTTTGCATTTAATTTTTTACCCTAACTTTGTTTTTGCACTGAATTTTTACCGAAATTTTTCTGCACTGAATTGTTCTACGCTGACTTTTTTTGCACAGAATTTTTAGACCAATTTTTTTTGCACTGAATTTTTCAGCACCGAATTTTTGCACTAATTGTTTACACAAATTTTTTAAACACAATATTTCGGCCTATAATTTTTTTTACACTGAATTTTTTTTACAGACTTTTCTGCACTTAATGTTTTAACACTGAACGTTTCTGCTCAGAATTTTTTCGCACTGAATTTTTTTTTTACTTCTTTTGCACTGAATTTAATTTACACAGACTATTTCTGGGCGGAATTTTTTTTACACCAAATTATTTACAGACTTTTTTTGCAGTGAATATTTACACTGACCCTGTGACCTCTGATCGGCTTCGTGCGGCGAAAGTGGGTGTGCGTGCATGCGTGTGTGCTCACCTGCGTCGGAGCTCCGCCCCCAGCAGCACAGGTAGCGCGGTGGCTCAGAGGGTAGAACGAACAACATGAGCGCCACCAGGAGAGAGACGGTGGCGTCCGTCACGAACCTGCGGAGACACACTGTCGGCGGGCGGGATCGGCGGTCATGCGACCCGCCCACCACGCGTTACTCACTCGCCCTTGGCATTGAAGAGGCGCGTGGCCCAGCCGTCCATGAAGCGAGGGTCCCGCGTGAACCACAGCGCCACCATGAGGACGAAGAGCAGAAGGATGTTGACCTCCCCGTAGCTCATGCGGCCCAGACGGCGGTGCTCGTCTTCGATCACCTCGTACGCCGCCCGCTCCTCCGCCGTCGGTCCCGCGCCGCACCCCCATGTTCGCCGCAGGCTGCCGATCAGATGTATAAATAAATAATGTGAATATTCACTGCAAAAAAAGTCTGTAAAACATTTGGTGTGAAAAAATTCTGGGCAGAAATATTCTGTTTAAAAAAATTCAGTGCAAAAAAAGTCAGCGTAAAAAATTCAGTGCAAAATAAACTCTGGGAAGAAATGTTCAGTGTACCAAGATTCGGTGCAGAAAAGTCTGTAAAAAATTCAGTGCAAAAAATTATAGGCAGAAATATTGTGTTAAAAACAAATAGAGTAAACAATTAGTGTAAAAATTCAGTGCGGAAAAGTCTGTAAAAATTCAGGGCAAAAAAGGCAGCGTAAAACACTTCAGCACAGAAAAGAATAGGGCAAAAATTCAGTGCAAAAGTTAGTGTTAGAAATTCAACACAGAAAATATCAGTGTAAAATTTCGGTGCAGAAAAACTCTGGGCAGAAATGTTCAGTGTAAAAAAATTCAGTGCAAAAAAGGCAGTGTAAAAAAATTCAGTGCAAAAAAGGCAGTGTAATAAAAATATTGGCAAAAATTATTGTTAAAAAAGTAGTCTAAAAATTCGGTGTAAAAAAAGTCAAAGTAAAAAAATTATAGGCTGAAATATTGTGTAAAAAATAGTGTAAAACATGTGTGTAAAAATTCAGTGCAAAAAATCAGTGTAAAAACATAGGCAGAAACATTGTTAACAAATATAAGCGTGTAGAAACAAGTGTAAGAACATTTCAAATGCGTAAAAACTCAGTGCAAAAAAATTCAGTGTAAACATTCAGTGCAAATAAGTCATTGTAAAACAATTCAGTGCAGAAAAATTTGAGCAAAATTTCTGTGCAAAAAAGTTAGCGTAAAAAATTAAATGCAGAAAATATCAGTGTAAAATTTCAGTGCAGAAAAATTCTGGGCAGAAATGTTCAGTGTAAAAAAATGCTGTGCAAAAAAGGCATTGTAAAAAAAATTATAGGCAACAATTTGTGTTAAAAAAGTAGTCTAAAAATTCAGTGCAAAAAAGTCAGTGTAAAAAAATTATAAGCTGAAATATTGTGTAAAAAAAAAACTGTGTATAGAAATTCAGTGTAAGAACTATTCAGTTTGTAAAAAAACAGTGTAAAAAACTTCTGGGCAGAAATATTCAGTGCAAAAATTTCAGTGCTGAAAAATTTGTGTAAAAATTCAGTGCAGAAAAATTCAGTGTAACAAAATATAGGCAGAAATATTGTGTAAAAAAAAGAATACTGTAAAAAAATGTGTGTAAAAATTCAGTGCAAAAAATCCAGTGTAAATATAGGCAGAAATATTGTGTAAAAAAATGGTATAAAAAATTTGTGTAAAACCTCAGTGCAAAAAATCAGTGTAAAAACATTATAGGCAGAAACATTGTTAACAAATATAAGCGTGTTGAAACAAGTGTAAGAACATTTCAAATACATAAAAACTCAGTGCAAAAAAATTCAGTGTAAAAATTCAGTGCAAATAAGTCATTGTAAAACAATTCAGTGCAGAAAAATTAGGGCAACAATTCCGTGCAAAAAACTTAGCGTAAAAAATTAAATGCAGAAAATATCAGTGTAAAATTTCAGTGCAGAAAAATTCTGGGCAGAAATGCTCAGTGTAAAAAAAATGCTGTGCAAAAAAGGCAGTGTAAAAAAAATTATAGGCAACAATTTGTGTTAAAAAAGTAGTCTAAAAATTCAGTGCAAAAAAAGTCAGTGTAAAAAAATTATAGGCTGAAATATTGTGTAAAAAAAAACAGTGTACAGAAATTCAGTGTAAGAACTATTCAGTTTGTAAAAAAACAGTGGAAAAAAATTCTGGGCAGAAAAATTCAGGGTAAAAATTTCAGTGCCGAAAAATTTGTGTAAAAATTCAGTGCAGAAAAATTCAGTGTAAAAAAATATAGGCAGAAATATTGTGTAAAAAAAGAATACTGTAAAAAAATGTGTGTAAAAATTCAGTGCAAAAAAATCCAGTGTAAATATAGGCAGAAATATTGTGTAAAAAATAGTGTAAAACATGTGTGTAAAAATTCAGTGCAAAAAATCAGTGTAAAAACATTATAGGCAGAAACATTGTTAACAAATATAAGCGTGTAGAAACAAGTGTAAGAACATTTCAAATGCGTAAAAACTCAGTGCAAAAAAATTCAGTGTAAACATTCAGTACAAATAAGTCATTGTAAAACAATTCAGTGCAGAAAAATTAGGGCAAAAATTCCGTGCAAAAAAGTTAGCGTAAAAAATTAAATGCAGAAAATATCAGTGTAAAATTTCAGTGCAGAAAAATCCTGGGCAGAAATGTTCAGTGTAAAAAAAATGCTGTGCAAAAAAGGAATTGTAAAAAAAATTATAGGCAACAATTTGTGTTAAAAAAGTAGTCTAAAAATTCAGTGCAAAAAAAGTCAGTGTAAAAAAATTATAAGCTGAAATATTGTGTAAAAAAAAAACAGTGTATAGAAATTCAGTGTAAGAACTATTCAGTTTGTAAAAAAACAGTGTAAAAAACTTCTGGGCAGAAATATTCAGTGCAGAAATTTCAGTGCTGAAAAATTTGTGTAAAAATTCAGTGCAGAAAAATTCAGTGTAACAAAATATAGGCAGAAATATTGTGTAAAAAAAAAGAATACTGTAAAAAAATGTGTGTAAAAATTCAGTGCAAAAAATCCAGTGTAAATATAGGCAGAAATATTGTGTAAAAAAAAAATGGTATAAAAAATGTGTGTAAAACTTCAGTGCAAAAAATCAGTGTAAAAACATTATAGGCAGAAACATTGTTAACAAATATAAGCGTGTTGAAACAAGTGTAAGAACATTTCAAATGCATAAAAACTCAGTGCAAAAAAATTCAGTGTAAACATTCAGTGCAAATAAGTCATTGTAAAACAATTCAGTGCAGAAAAATTAGGGCAAAAATTCCGTGCAAAAAAGTTAGCGTAAAAAATTAAATGCAGAAAATATCAGTGTAAAATTTCAGTGCAGAAAAATCCTGGGCAGAAATGTTCAGTGTAAAAAAAATGCTGTGCAAAAAAGGAATTGTAAAAAAAATTATAGGCAACAATTTGTGTTAAAAAAGTAGTCTAAAAATTCAGTGCAAAAAAAGTCAGTGTAAAAAAATTATAAGCTGAAATATTGTGTAAAAAAAAAACAGTGTATAGAAATTCAGTGTAAGAACTATTCAGTTTGTAAAAAAACAGTGTAAAAAACTTCTGGGCAGAAATATTCAGTGCAGAAATTTCAGTGCTGAAAAATTTGTGTAAAAATTCAGTGCAGAAAAATTCAGTGTAACAAAATATAGGCAGAAATATTGTGTAAAAAAAAAGAATACTGTAAAAAAATGTGTGTAAAAATTCAGTGCAAAAAATCCAGTGTAAATATAGGCAGAAATATTGTGTAAAAAAAAAATGGTATAAAAAATGTGTGTAAAACTTCAGTGCAAAAAATCAGTGTAAAAACATTATAGGCAGAAACATTGTTAACAAATATAAGCGTGTTGAAACAAGTGTAAGAACATTTCAAATGCATAAAAACTCAGTGCAAAAAAATTCAGTGTAAACATTCAGTGCAAATAAGTCATTGTAAAACAATTCAGTGCAGAAAAATTAGGGCAAAAATTCCGTGCAAAAAAGTTAGCGTAAAAAATTTAATGCAGAAAATATCAGTGTAAAATTTCAGTGCAGAAAAATTCTGGGCAGAAATGTTCAGTGTAAAAAAAATGCTGTGCAAAAAAGGCATTGTAAAAAAATCAATGCAGAAAAATTCAGTGTAAAAAAAAATTATAGGCAAAAATTTGTATTAAAATAGTAGTCTAAAAATTCAGTGCAAAAAAAGTCAGTGTAAAAAAATTATAGGCTGAAATATTGTGTAAAAAAAAACAGTGTATAGAAATTCAATGTAAGAACTATTCAGTTTGTAAAAAAAACATTGGAAAAAAATTCTGGGCAGAAATATTCAGTGTAATAATTCAGTGCAGAAAAATTCAGTGTAACAAAATATAGGCAGAAATATTGTGTAAAAAAAAGAATACTGTAAAAAAAATGTGTGTAAAAATTCAGTGCAAAAAAATCCAGTGTAAACATAGGCAGAAATATTGTGTAAAAAAAAAAATGGTATAAAAAATGTGTGTAAAACTTCAGTGCAAAAAATCAGTGTAAAAACATTATAGGCAGAAATATTGTGCAAAAAAATTCTGGATAAAAATTCAGTATAAAAAAAGTAAGTTTTTAAAATTTTTTGGCAGAAATATTTTGTTAAAAAATCAGTGTAAAAATTCAGTGCAGGAAAAAAAGAGTTGCTCGGACTCACTTGCAGCCGATGAAGACAAACTGCAGCCAGAACCAGGCCAGCGCCAGCATCAGAACCATGGCGGGGAAGGCGAAGGCGAACCACGACGCAAAGTTGATCACGTCGCCGTTCTGCGGGAAGAGTCTGCGGGAGACTTTCACAATAAGAGTCTCCTCTTAAAAGGCACCGAGCCCATGCTGCTTACTGGCTCATCTGGCCCACCAGAACCAGGTTGGGTCCGGTTCCTGTCAGAGTGGCGATGCCGCCGATGCTCGCCGCGTAGCTCACGCACAGCAGGAGGCCTTTGCTCTGCCTCTTCCTCTCCTCGCCGAAGCTCGCCGCCTCCTCCTCCTCCATTGGACACACCACGCCTGCTGAAAACACAACACCTCTCACTTCCTGTCCCGCCCCCCTCGCCGTGGTTCTGCTCGACCCCTGACCTCGGGATGGAGGTTTGTCTTGCGGCGGCGGTTTGAGCGCCTCTTGGCCGTTCACTTCCTGGTAGACCGCCTCCGCGACTCCGCCCACTTGGCCATTCACTTCCTGGTAGACCGCCTCCGCGACTCCGCCCACTTGGCCGTTCACTTCCTGGTAGACCGCCTCCGCGACTCCGCCCACTTGGCCGTTCCCTTTCTGGTAGACCGTCTCCGCGACTCCGCCCACTTGGCCGTTAGCTTCCTGGTAGACCGTTTCCGCGGCTCCGCCCACTTCACTTTGCGCGCCGTTTCCTGCAGGCAGGACACAGAGAGCAGCTCAAGACACGCCCACCGTCCGCACGACACTCCCCTTAGGCTTGTCGGCCAATCAGAGGCAAGATAAATAAATCAATATGCTAACGGTTAGCATGCTAGCCAGATAGCATCTAGTACTAAAATATTTGACACTTAAATGTATACGTCTAAAATTAGCTTAAAAAAGACAGCATGCTAACGCGCTAATGTCAATATGCTAACAGTTGACATGCATCGCATTAAAATCGCATAAAATTGGCTAAAAAGCTAGCATGCTAAGATTAATTAGCATGCTAACAGTAGCATAAATTAGCAAAGAGCGTGTTAGTGTTGTTATTGTCATTGAAAATACGAAATAAAGTTGTTGATTATTTCAAATGAAGAAAAAAAAAATCGGTAAATTCCTGGAAATGTGGAAATTTTTGGAAAACAAAAAAAATTCTAGGCATCATTTAATGAATGAGCCAAAAAGCTATCGTGCTAATTAGCATGCTATCAATAACATAAATTAGCAAAGAGCATTTTAACGTTATTTTCATTGAAAATATGGGGGGGAAAATTCAATTATTTAAAAAGGGGGGAAAAAAAATCCTGGAATTCCTGGAAATGTGGGAATTTTTTGAAAATTATAAAATATTCTACCCAGCATTTAATGAATTAGCCAAATGGCTATCATGCTAATTAGCGGGCTAACAATAACAACAACTAACATAAATTAGCAAAGAACATTTTAACGTTGTTAATTTAATTGAAAATATGGAAAATATGATCAATTATTTCAAATGTGGGAAAAAAATCCTAAAAAATTCCTGGAAATGCGGGAATTTTTGGAGAATTATAAATAATTCTAGCCAGCATTTGATGAATGAGCCAAAAAAGCTATTGTGCTAATTAGCATGCTAACAATAACATAAAGTAGCATAAATTAGCAAAGAGAAATTTAATGTTGTCTGCGATGAGGTGACGACTTTTCCAGGGTGTAAGCGGCCTTCCGCCCGATTGTAGCTGAAATAGGCACCAGCGCCCCCCGCAACCCCAAAGGGAAAAAACGGTAAAAAATGGATGGATGGATGGATTTTAATGTTGGTATTTTTATTGAAAATACGAGGTTAAAGAAAGGTCAATTATTTCAAATGGGGAAAATTATCCTGGAATTCCTGGAAATGTTGGAATTTTTGGGAAATTGATTTTTTTTAACCAGCAATTAATGAATGAGCCAAAAAGATATCATACTAATTAGCATGCTAACATAAAATAGCAAAGAGCATTTTAACGTTGTTGTTTTCATTGAAAATATGGGAAAAAATGGTCAAATGTTTCAAAAGGGGAAAATATACTGGAATTCCTGGAAGTTTTTAGGGATTAAAAAAAATGTAAACATTATATTCATTACAATAGTTGTCAACATTCTTTCATTTTGGGGGCGTGAACACATTTCCGATGACAGGAAATGACCGCACTCACCCGTTTGTCCAGGTAGCGGCACACCCACGTGGAAGACCTGCACGCTGCTCTGCTCCCCGGGGTCCTGCCGGCGGTGGAGCTGCTCCAGCACGGCCTGCACGATGGGCACCATCATGGCCGTGGTGGCCGTGTTGCTGATCCACATGGACAGGAAGGCCGTCACGCCCATGAAGCCCAGCATCAGCCTGAAAAACACCTGCCGGGTTGGCTGGGAGTGGGAGTGGGAGTGGGAGTGGGAGTGGGTGTGAGTGTGGGTGTGGGAGTGGGAGTGGGGGTGTGGGAGTGGGAGTGGGTGTGGGAGTGGGAGTGTGGAAGTGGGTGTGGGAGTGGGAGTGGGGGTGTGGGAGTGGGAGTGGGAGTGTGAGTGGGAGTGAGTGTGGGTGTGGGAGTGGGAGTGGGAGTGTGGGAGTGGGTGTGGGAATGGGGGTGTGGGAGTGGGTGTGGGGGTGTGGGTGTGGGAGTGGGAGTGAGTGTTAGTGTGGGAGTGGGAGTGAGAGTGAGTGTGGGTGTGGGTGTGGGAGTGGGAGTGGGTGTGGGAGTGGGAGTGGGAGTGAGTGTGGGTGTGGGAGTGGGAGTGGGTGTGGGGGTGTGGGAGTGGGAGTGGGAGTGAGTGTGGGTGTGGGAGTGGGTGTGGGTGTGGGTGTGGGTGTGGGAGTGGGTGTGGGAGTGGGTGTGGGTGTGGGTGTGGAAGTGTGAGTGGGTGTGGGAGTTGGAGTGGGAGTGGGAGTGAGTGTGGGTGTGGGAGTGAGTGTGGGAGTGGGAGTTGGAGTGGGAGTGGGAGTGAGTGTGGGTGTGGGAGTGAGTGTGGGAGTGGGAGTGGGTGTGGGAGTGGGAGTGGGGGTGTGGGAGTGGGAGTGGAAAGTGAATCTGGTGTGGGAGTGGGAGTGGGTGTGATAGTGGGAGTGTAAGTGTGGGAGTGGGAGTTGGAGTGGGGGAGTTGGTGTGTGGGAGTGGGTGTGTGGGAGTGGGAGTGGGTGTATGAGTGGGGGTATGGGTGTGGGAGTGGGAGTGGGGGTGTGGGTGTGGTAGTGGGAGTGAGTGTGGGTGTGGGAGTGGGAGTGGGTGTGGGAGTGGGAGTGAGTGTGGGAGTAAGAGTGTGGGTGTGGGATTATGAGTGAGTGTGGGAGTGGGAATTTGAGTGGGTGTGGGAGTGGGAGTGGGAGTGAGTGTGGGAGTAAGAGTGTGGGTGTGGGATTATGAGTGAGTGTGGGAGTGGGAATTTGAGTGGGTGTGGGAGTGGGAGTGGGAGTGAGTGTGGGAGTAAGAGTGTGGGTGTGGGATTATGAGTGAGTGTGGGAGTGGGAATTTGAGTGGGTGTGGGACTGGGAGTGGGAGTGAGTGTGGGAGTAAGAGTGTGGGTGTGGGATTATGAGTGAGTGTGGGAGTGGGAATGGGAGTGGGTGTGGGAGTGGGAGTGGGAGTGGGGATGTGGGAGTGAGTGTGGGTGTGAGAGTGGGAGTGAGTGTGGGAGTGGGTGTGGGTGTGGGAGTGGGTGTGAGAGTGGGAGTGGGAATGAGCCTGGGTGTAGGAGTGGGAGTGGGAGTGGGAGTGGGGGAGTGGGTGTGGGTGTGGGTGTGGGAGTGAGTGTGGGTGTGGGAGCGGGAGCGGGAGTGGGAGTGGGTGTGGGAGTAGGATTGGGAGTGGAATTGGGTTTGGGAGTGGGTGTGGGTGTGGGAGTGGGAATTGGGAGTGGGAGTGGGTGTGGGAGTGGGCCACCTGCACGTGTGACTCACATGGCGGGACGCACGCCCACCACCAGCAGAACCTTCAGCGCGATCCTCTTGTGGAGGTTCCAGTGTTCCACGGCCACGGCCACCATCAGCCCGCCCACAAACAGCATGTTGGTGTCCCGCAGGTACTGCATGCACACCTGCACACACCTGCACTCAGTGGGGGTGGGTGTGGCCTACGTCTTTGGACCCTCTAAGTGGCTGTGGGTGTGGCCTATGTCTTTGGACCCTCTACGTGTGTGGGTGTGGCCTAAGTCTTTGGACCCTCTAAGTGTGTTTGTGTGTGTGTGTGTGTGTGTGTGTGTGTCTCCTACGTCTTTGGACCCTCTAAGTGGCTGTGGGTGTGGCCTATGTCCTTGGACCCTCTAAGTGTGTGGGTGTGGCCTACGTCTTTGGAACCTCTAAGTGTGTGGGTGTGGCCTAAGTCTTTAGACTCTCTAAGTGTGTGTGTGTGCGTGTGTGTGTCCTACGTCTTTGGACCCTCGAAGTGTGTGTGTGTTTGGCCTACGTCTTTGGACTCCATGATGCCCAGCAGAGGGAAGAGGATGACGGGCAGCAGGGCGGTGACGGCCAGGGGAAGAACCTCGGTGCACCAGAACAAGGCCATCAGCGAGATGACGTAGGCACACGCCGCCTCCTGGTCAGAAGACAACAGAAAGGTGTTGACTCCGAGTCCAGCTGAGGGCCCACGCTCGGTTCTGGTTCCGTTCTCACTGGGATCATGTCTCAATTTATCACGATGATACGGGGGTGCTGAGGGCGCCCACTGAGGCAAACGGTCTTTAGTTTCACACACGACGTGGACCACCTGTGGGTCATTTAGGACTTCTTTGGAACACTTTTCTGTGTGTGAAGTAAAAACACAACTTTGGAAAAAAGAAAGCTGAGTCACTGAAATTTTTAAGTAAAATCTACTTTTGTACTAAATTCTTGATTTTACAGTTTATTACTGTAAATAGAAAAACACGACACCAATTTTGCTGTTAGAGACTGAACTGACAGTTTTCTACCGTAATATTTACTTACTTTTTTACATGTTTCACTGGAAAAAAACAACAACTACAAAAAACAAAAAAACTATCAGTTCAGTTGCCAGAATTTTACTGTAAAATGTACGATGCTTTATTCACCAAATTACTGTAAATAGAACAAATGTACCATATTTAAAATTTTAAGGGACTGAGCTGCCAGTTTTTTTTTTACCGTAATATCTACTTGCTTATTTTTTTTACATTTTTCACTGAAAAAAACAACAACAAAAAAACTGGCAGCTCAGTCATCAGAATTTTACTGTAAAATTTACAATGCTTTATACACCAAGTTACTGTAAAATAGAACAACTGTACTATGTTTACTTGTCGGGACTGGGCTGCCAATTTTCTTACTCTAAAATCTAATAAATTTTTTTTTTACATTTTTCACTGTAAAAAAATTATAAATGTACTGACCGCTCAGTTGCCAGAATTTTACTGTAAAATGTACGATGCTTTATTCACCAAATTACTGTAAATAGAACAAATATACCATATTTAAAATTTTAGGGACTGAGCTGCCAGTTTTTTTTACCGTAATATCTACTTACTTATTTTTTTTTACATTTTTCACTGAAAAAAACAACAACAACAAAAAATGGCAGCTCAGTCATCAGAATTTTACTGTAAAATTTACAATGCTTTATACACCAAGTTACTGTAAAATAGAACAACTGTACTATGTTTACTTGTCGGGACTGGGCTGCCAATTTTCTTACTATAAAATCTAATGAATTTTTTTTTTAATTTTTCACTGTAAAAAAATAATAAATGAACTGACCGCTCAGTTGCCAGAATTTTACTGTAAAATGTACGGTGCTTTATTCACCAAATTACTGTAAATAGAACAAATATACCATATTTAAAATTTTAGGGACTGGGCTGCCAGTTTTCTTTACCGTAATATCTACTTACTTATTTTTTTTTACATATTTCACTGGAAAAAAACAACAACTACAAAAAACAAACAAACTAGCAGTTCAGTTGCCAGAATTTTACTGTAAAATTTACAACGCTTTATACACCAAGTTACTGTAAAATAGAACAACTATACTACGTTTACTTGTCGGGACTGGGCTGCCAATTTTCTTACTCTAAAATCGAATGAATTTTTTTTTTTACATTTTTCACTGTAAAAAAATTATAAATGAACTGACCGCTCAGTTGACAGAATTTTACTGTAAAATGTACGATGCTTTATTCACCAAATTACTGTAAATAGAACAAATATACCATATTTAAAATTTTAGGGACTGAGCTGCCAGTTTTTTTTTACCGTAATATCTACTTGCTTATTTTTTTTACATTTTTCACTGAAAAAAACAACAACAAAAAAACTGGCAGCTCAGTCGCCAGAATTTTACTGTAAAATTTATAATTCTTTTATCAACCAAATTACTGTAAACTGAAAAAAATGTACCAACTTTTTAATTGTAGGGACGGAGTTGCCAGTCTATATATATATACAGTGAAAAATGTAAAAAAGTAAGCAGATATTATAGTACATATATAAAAAAATGGCAGATAATTTGTAAATAAACAGTTTTAAAAAAATAAAATGTATTTACTGTAAAAACATGTTTAAAAAACACTGTATAATTTATTGGCCCTGCGATAAGGTGTCGACTTGTCCAGGGTGTACCCCGCCTTCCGCCCGATTGTAGCTGAGATAGGCGCCAAAGGGAATAAGCGGTAGAAAATGGATATATATATATATATATATATATACACAGTGAAAAATGTAAAAAAAAAAAAAAGTAAGCAGATATATAAAAAAAATGGCAGATCATTTGTAAATAAACAGTTTTTTAAATTTTTTTTTAATTTACTGTAAAAACATGTTTAAAAAACACTGTATAATTGATTGGCCCTGCGATAAGGTGTCGACTTGTCCAGGGTGTACCCCGCCTTCCGCCCGATTGTAGCTGAGGTAGGCGCCAGCACCCCCCGCGACCCCAAAAGGGAATAAGCGGTAGAAAATGGATGGATGGATGGATATATATATATATATATATATATATATATATATATATATATATATATACAGTGAAAAATGTAAAAAAAAAAAAAAGTAAGCAGATATATAAAAAAAATGGCAGATAATTTGTAAATAAACAGCTTTTTTAATTTTTTTTTTTAATTTACTGTAAAAACATGTTTAAAAAACACTGTATAATTTATTGGCCCTGCGATAAGGTGTCGACTTGTCCAGGGTGTACCCCGCCTTCCACCCAATTGTAGCTGAGATCGGCGCCAGCGCCCCCTGCGACCCCAAAAGGGAATAAGCGGTAGTAAATGGATGGATGGATGTATAATTCATGGTAAAATTTGAGCAATTGAGCTTCCTTTTTCTTTTTTTTTAACAGTGTAGACACACTTAAACAAAATTAAGATAAAAATAACTTTTGGGGGATTTTGGCATTTTATTTTAGATGGAAACAATATATTGTAAAATGGAAAATATGAATACCTCGATATTTGTTGGTAGAGTGGCAGTGCCAGCGACTTCAGGGGTTCCGGGTTCGATCCCCGCTTCCGCCATCCTAATCACTGCCGTTGTGCCCTTGGGCAAGACACTTCACCCACCTGCCCCCAGTGCCACCCACACTGCTTTAAACCGAACTTAGATATTGGCTATCACCGTGTAAAAGCGCTTTGAGTCTCTAGAGAAAAGCGCTATATAAATATAATTCACGTCGCTATTTATTTTATTGGTGCGTATTACCAAAAATGAAGGCACGCACGCACACACACACACACACACACACACACACAAAGACAATATTGATGAATGAAGGACGCCACGGTTGAAAGCAAACAGGCGGTGAACTTTGACCCCGTGCGCTGGTCAATGAGTGACATGCGAGTGTTAGCACAACACTTTGATTTCCTCAACTAAGCCCCGAATTAAAAAAAAAAAATAAAAACCTTGTTGTCCGAAGCCAAACATGTTTGTGATGCTCCCGGCCAATGGGAGGCGGGCTTAGCGTGACGTCATGGCGGCGGCGACCAGCGCACGAGGCCGACGGCGCCATGGCCAGGCAAGTCGGGGCGACACCGTGACCCAGGAGAAAGCAGCGAGAGCGAGTACGGAGGCGAGGAAAAGGCGGGGAAAGGTGAAAGGTCACGGAGGAGAAGGGGGAGGGGGGGTCTCACCGAGGTGCTGAGGGCGAGGGGCAGCAGGAGGAAGGGGCTCACCACCACCACCAAGAACCTCTTCAGACGCCACACGCGCCGCAACACTCGGACTCGCAGCGGAAGAACCGACATTGAGGACGAGGATGGTGAGGATGAAGACTCGGTGATGAAGATGAGGACTTGGGTCGCCGGGTGATGAAGATGATGAAGATGACGACGAAGAACAAACTGGATGACAACACTTTGCTGCTTGAAGCTGAGCTCTGCCTTCAACACGCTCCTCATTCACTCTAAATATTAACCACACACACACACACACACACACACACACACACACACACACACACTAAAGTCAACAGAAAAAAGGAAATGTGATCACACACACACACACACACACACACACACACACACACACACTCACACACACACACACGCACGCACACACACACACAGGCAGACAGTCGTGTGGTCTTCCTCACTGATGAAGGTGAAGCGTCATGGCCAAGTTTGCTGCCAATCAGTTGATGAATGAGTGAAGGACAGAATGAGCAAACAAATGAATGGATGAATGAACGGAATGATTGCACAAATGAACGATCGAACAAATGATGGAATTAATAAATAAACGAAGGAATGAACAAATAACAATTGAATGAATGAACGTGTGAATGAATGAACTACCAAACAAATGATCGAATGATTGAACAAATGAATGAATCAACAAACAAATGAATGAACGATCGAATGACGAAATGAATGATCAAACAAATGACGGAATGAATAAAAAAACGAAGGAATGGACAAATAACAATTAATGAATGAATGTACGAATGAATGAATGAGCAAACAAATGAATGAATGAATGAACGAATGATTGCACAAATGAATGATCAAACAAATGACGGAATGAATATACAAACGAATGAATGATCAAATAACAATTAATGAATGAATATACAAATGTATGAACTAACAAAAAAATGGGCGAATGATTGGACAAATGAATGAATGAACAATAAAAATGACGGAATTAGTAAACAAACGAATGAATGAACAAATGACAATTAACGAAGGAATGTACGAATGAACGAACTAGCATTCAAATGAATGAATCACCAAACAAATGACAGAATGAATAAACGAAAGAACAAATGAATGAACAATCAAATGATGGAATGAATAAATAATTTGAATGAACGAGTAAATGAGCAAATGAATAAATAACAATTAATTGATCAGTATAAGACTGAACAAACTAACAAACATATGAACGAATGATCGAACAACTGAATGAATCAACAAACAAATGACGGAATGAATAAACGAACGAACAAATGAATGAACAAATGACAATTAACGAATGAATGTACGAATGAACGAACTAGCAAACAAATGAACGAATAATTGAACAAATGAATGAATCAACAAACAAATGACGGAATGAATAAACGAACAAACAAATGATTGAACAAATGAATGAACAATCAAATGACGGAATGAATGATCAACTAAATGACGGAATGAATAAACAAAGGAAGGAATACACAAATAACAATTAATGAATGAATGTACGAATGAATGAACTAGCAAACAAATGAACGAATGATTGAACAAATGAATGAATCAACAAACAAATGACTGAATGAATAAACGTACGAACAAATGAATGAACAATCAAATGATGGAATGAATAAATAATACGAATGAATGAATAAATGAACAAATGAATAAATAACAATTAATTAATCAGTATACGATTGACCGAACTAAAAAACAAATGAACAAATGATTGGACAAATAAATGAATCAACAAACAAATGATGGAATGAATAAACAAACAAATGAACAAATGAACGAATAAACGAACAAATGAATAGACAACAATAAATGAATTAATATACAAATGAACAAACTAACAAATGAATTAATGATTGAAATAAAATGAATGAATCAACAAACAAATGAGGAAATGAATAAACAAACAAATGAATCAACATGATCAAGCAAATGACGGAATGACTAAACAAACAAATGAACAAATGAACAAATTAATGAACAAATGAACAAATGAACAAATTAATGAACAAATGAATATATAGCAATTAATTAATGAATATACGAATGGACGAACAAAGGAACGAATAATTGAACAAATGAATGATTAAACAAATCACGGAATGAATAAACAAACGAATGAACAAATGAATGAATGAACAAACATATGAATAAATAACAACTAATGAATGATCATATGAAAGAACAAACTAACAAACGAATGAATGATTGAACAAATGAATGAATCAACATTCATGAATAAATTAATGAACGAATGAACAAACAAATGAATGAATGAAGAACAAATGAATGAACAAACAAATAAAAGAAAAAATGAAAAAATTAATGAATGAATGATTGAACAAACAATTACATTAATGAACAAACAAATGAATGAAGGAAGAACAAACTAATGCTCAAACAAATAAAGGAATGAATGAATGAATGAACGAACACACTAGTACATGAATGAACAAACAAATAAATGAATTAATAACAAATGAATGAACAAACAAATAAATGGATGAATGAACAAAAGAATGAACAAACAAACATACAAATAAAATGAATCAATGAACAAATAAATTAATGAACAAATGAATGTTGGACACAATAAATACATTATTGGTTGAGGTTGAAATAGTGAATGAATGTGTGTGTGAATGAACCTGCATGTTTGTGTGAATGGACATACAGGTGGACAGGGGAATGTATGTGAATAGAACCTTGGTGTTTAAGTGAATGGACATACATGTTCACATGGGTATGTGAATGACTTATGTGTTTGCATGACTAAACATAAGTGTTTAAATAGGCATATATATGTGAAAGGACTTACGTGTTCATGTGAGTGGACATGCACGTTTATATGGGTGTGTACCTGGGCTTACATGTTTACTGTGCATGAATGGACATACAGATTGTATTTTGGAATGGATTTATGGGTTTTTACCGTGGTGCGTATGGGAATGGATGTACATTTTTATCTTGGCAGGATTGGATTTACATTTGTAGGTGAAATGACATCAGAGGCCGTATGCGTTCACATGCTCGGGTATGTAAGGTGACTTCTGTGTTTACGTGAGTGGACATACATCTTTACAATAGGTGCGCATGGGAACGGGATTATGTGTTTACGTGAGTGGGCATACATCTTTACAACTGGTGTTTATAGGAATGGACCCAAGTGTTTACGTGAGTGGACATACATCTTTACAACTGGTGTGTATGGGAATGGACTATGTGTTCATGTGAGTGGACATACATGTTTATAACTGATGTGTATGGGAATGGACTTATGTGTTTACGCGAGTGGACATACATGTTTACAACTGGTGTGTATGGGAATGGACTTGTTTACATGAGTGGACATACATCTTTATAACAGGTGTGTATGTAATGGGACTTATGTGTTTACATGAGTGGACATACATCTTTACAATAGGTGTGTATGTCAATAGACTTATGTGCTTACTTGAGTGGACATACATCTTTATAATTGGTGTGTATGTGCATGAATGTATGTGTTTACGTGAGTGGACATACATCTTTACAACTGGTGTGTATGGGAATGGGCGTATATGTTTACATGAGTGGACATACAGCTTTATAACTGGTATGTATGTGATTGGACGTATGTGTTTACGTGAGTGGACATACATCTTTACAATAGGTGTGTAAGTGAATGGACCTATGTGTTTACATGAGTGGACATACATCTTTATAACTGATGTGTAAGTGAATGAACTTATGTGTTTATGTGAGTGGACATACATTTTTACAACTGGTGTGTATGGGAATGGGCTTATGTGTTTACATGAGTGGACATACATCTTTACACTGGTGTGTATGTGAATTAACTTGTGTTTATGTGAGTGGACATACATCTTTACAACTGGTGTGTATGTGAATGGATTTATGTGTTTACGTGAGTGGACATACGTCTTTACACTTGTGTGTATGGGAATTGACTATGTGTTTATGTGAGTGGACATACATATTTACAACTGGTGTGCATATGAATGGACTTATGTGATTACATGAGTGGACATACATCTTTATACTGGTGTGTATGGGAATTGACTGTGTTTACGTGAGTGGACATACATCTTTACAAATGGTGTGCATGGGAATTCACTATAACTTTATGTGAGTGGACATACATCTTTACAAATGGTGTGTATGGGAATTGACTATGTGTTTATGTGAGTGGACATACATCTTTACAACTGGTGTGTATGGGAATGGGCTTATGTGCTTACGTGAGTGGACATACATCTTTACAACTGGTGTGTATGGGAATAGACTTATGTGTTTACGTGAGTGGACATACATCTTAACGTGTGTGGACATACTTGTTTACAATTGGTTTGTATGTGACTGAATTTCTGTGTTTACGTGAGTGGATATACATCTTTACAACTGGTATGCATGGGAATGAATCCTGAAAAGGGACAAGCGGTAGAAACTGGATGGATGTTTGTTGTGTTTAGCGACCATCGCAAAGACTCGGGTCGCCGATGCGCTGCGCGTGCGTCTGAGGGGCGTGCTCGGCGTGTGACGTCATGAGTGTGACAGACGCGCGCGCACACGTCCACAACACTGATTGACAGCTTGATAAAATGTCCACTCTTTAAACAAGTGCCCTGAGCGGCCACGTGACGTCACAAACGCTGACGAAAAAAAAAAAAAAAAAAAAAAAAAACCTCCCTGGATATTGCAAAAGAAGCGGTCTCCGTTTGCGCGTCACCGGCGCTAGTGAGGGGGCGAGCCCGGGTTGGGGCGCGCACCCCCGTGTCACGCGCAGCGACGTGGCGCGCGAGAGAGCATCGACGAGGTGAGTGCACTTTTTTTTAAGACCTTTTCCCGCTCTTTTGGCGCGCTTTAATTTGATGAACGGTCCGTTGAACGTCAGCCACGTGGCCGGGACTCGAACACGCGGCGTTCACTCGGAAAAGTCCGCTTCTTTGATGTTTTACCGCGCTGACGTCACCAGTCAGAAGTTTTTGGACTTTAGTCACGTGATCATCTTGATGACCAGGCTGTGTTGGACCAGAACTAGCTGAGCCTTCTGGGTGTGTTTCAGGATGAAGCTGACGAGACCCCTGCTGGTTTTGGTCCTGGTGGTCCTGGGCCTGGTTCAGGTATGACCCACATATTGGACTTGTAATAAAAACGTCAGCTAACGGTAGTTTGGGCGTGCGGGTTCCGATCCAGGCGCAGACCGCCGAGGAGGAGGCGGGCGCAGAGGAAGAGCATGTGGAGCTCTTCACCACGCCCGCCACCAAGATGGGCGCCGCCACCTCGGACTTTGGCTACAACCTCTTCCGCGCGCTGGCGTCCCGCGAGGCGTCCACCAACATCTTCCTGGCCCCCATCAGCGTGTCTGCGGTTCTGACCCAACTGTCCATGGGTGAGCGCCAACCCCAATGAAAACATTAGCCGCCGGCGTTATCACGCCAGGCTAACGCAGACCCCGGTCCCGCAGGGGGTTCTGAGCGAGCCCAGAGGCAGCTGTTCCGGGCCTTGAGGTACCACACCCTGCAGGACCCTCAACTCCACAACACCCTCAGAGACCTGCTGACCTCCGTCGAAGCCACCGGGAAAGGCTTCAGCGGCGCCGCTCGCATCTACCTGGCCAGACGTGAGTCCCAACCTTCAGGGGACGTCCCCAGGTCACGTGACTTACCAAATGTGACCTACCAAACATGACCTGACAAACGTGTCACTAAATGTGACCAACCCAACGTGACCTACCAAATGTGACCTACCAAACGTGACCTACCAAACATGACCAACCAAAAGTGACCTACCAAATGTGACCAACCCAACGTGACCTACCAAATGTGACCTACCCAACGTGACCTACCAAACATGACCAACCAAAAGTTACCTACCAAATGTGACCAACCCAACGTGACCTACCAAATGTGACCAACCCAACGTGACCTACCAAATGTGACCTACCAAACGTGACCTACCAAACATGACCAACCAAAAGTGACCTACCAAATGTGACCAACCCAACGTGACCTACCAAATGTGACCAACCCAACGTGACCTACCAAATGTGACCAACCCAACGTGACCTACCAAATGTGACCTACCAAACGTGACCTACCAAACATGACCAACCAAAAGTGACCTACCAAATGTGACCAACCCAACGTGACCTACCAAATGTGACCAACCCAACGTGACCTACCAAATGTGACCAACCCAACGTGACCTACCAAATGTGACCTACCAAACGTGACCTACCAAACGTGACCAACCAAAAGTGACCTACCAAATGTGACCAACCCAACGTGACCTACCAAATGTGACCAACCCAACGTGACCTACCAAAAGTGACCAACCAAAAGTGACCTACCAAATGTGACCTACCAAATGTGACCTACCAAACATGACCTACCAAACGTGACCTCCCAAATGTGACCAACCCAACGTGACCTACCAAATGTGACCAACCCAACGTGTCCTACCAAACATGAGCGACCAAAAGTGACCTACCAAATGTGACCAACCCAACGTGACCTACCAAATGTGACCGACCAAAAGTGACCTACCAAATGTGACCAACCCAACGTGACCTACCAAATGTGACCGACCCAACGTGACCTACCAAACATGACCGACCAAAAGTGACCTACCAAATGTGACCAACCCAACGTGACCTACCAAATGTGACCAACCCAACGTGACCTACCAAACATGACCGACCAAAAGTGACCAACCAAACGTGACCTACCAAACATGACCTGCCAAACGTGACCTACCAAATGTGACCAACCCAACGTGACCTACCAAATGTGACCGACCCAACGTGACCTACCAAATGTGACCAACCCAACGTGAAACGTGACCTACCAAACATGACCTACCAAACATGACCTACCAAAAGTGACCTACCAAATGTGACCTACCCAACGTGACCTACCAAATGTGACCAACCCAACGTGACCTACCAAACATGACCTACCAAACATGACCAACCAAAAGTGACCTACCAAATGTGACCAACCCAACGTGACCTACTAAATGTGACCAACCCAACGTGACCTACCAAACATGACCTACCAAACACGACCAACCAAAAGTGACCTACCAAATGTGACCAACCCAACGTGACCTACCAAACATGACCAACCCAACGTGTCCTACCAAAGATGACCGACCCAACGTGACCTACCAAATGTGACCAACCCAACGTGACCTACCAAATGTGACCTACCAAATGTGACCAACCCAAGGTGACCTACCAAACGTGACCGACCAAAAGTGACCTACCAAACATGACCTGCCAAACGTGACCTACCAAACATGACCTACCAAACATGACCTACCAAACATGATCTACCAAAAGTGACCAACCCAACGTGAACTACCGAACGTGACCTACCCAACGTGACCTACCAAACATGACCGACCAAAAGTGACCTACCAAATGTGACCAACCCAACGTGACCTACCAAATGTGACCAACCCAACGTGACCTACCAAACATGACCGACCAAAAGTGACCAACCAAACGTGACCTACCAAACATGACCTGCCAAACGTGACCTACCAAATGTGACCAACCCAACGTGACCTACCAAACATGACCTGCCAAACGTGACCTACCAAACACGACCTACCAAACGTGACCTACCAAAAGTGACCTACCAAATGTGACCAACCCAACGTGACCGACCAAAAGTGACCGACCAAAAGTGACCTACCAAACATGACCTGCCAAACGTGACCTACCAAACACAACCTACCAAACATGACCTACCAAACATGATCTACCAAAAGTGACCAACCCAATGTGACCTACCGAACGTGACCTACCCAACGTGACCTACCAAACGTGACCTACCAAATGTGACCAACCCAACGTGACCTACCAAATGTGACCAACCCAACGTGACCTTCCAAACGTGACCTACCAAACACGACCTACCAAACATGACCTACAAAAAGTGACCTACCAAATGTGACCAACCCAACGTGACCTTCCAAACGTGACCTACCAAACACGACCTACCAAACATGACCTACAAAAAGTGACCTACCAAATGTGACCAACCCAACGTGACCTACCAAACATGACCTACCAAACATGACCTACCAAACATGACCTACCAAAAGTGACCTACCAAACATGACCTACCAAAAGTGACCTACCAAATGTGACCTACCCAACGTGACCTACCAAAAGTGACCTACCAAATGTGACCAACCCAACGTGACCTACCAAACATGACCTGCCAAACGTGACCTACCAAACACGACCTACCAAACGTGACCTACCAAAAGTGACCTACCAAACATGACCTACCAAAAGTGACCTACCAAATGTGACCAACCCAACGTGACCTACCAAACACGACCTACCAAACATGACCTACAAAAAGTGACCTACCAAATGTGACCAACCCAACGTGACCTACCAAACATGACCTACCAAACATGACCTACCAAACATGACCTACCAAAAGTGACCTACCAAATGTGACCTACCAAAAGTGACCTACCAAATGTGACCTACCAAACATGACCTACCAAACATGACCTACCAAACATGACCTACCAAATGTGACCTACCCAACGTGACCTACCGAACTTATGCCCGTTTCAGGCCTGCGTCTCAAGCAGGAGTTCTTGGCGCTGGTGGAGCAGCAGTACGCCGTGCGGCCCAAAGTCCTGCAGGGCGGCTCACAGGACATCAAGGTCATGAACGACTGGGTCTCCCAGGAGACCGGCGGCAAGATGCAGCGCTTCTTGGCGAAGGCGTTCTCGCGGACACCCGGGATCAACGCGGCCAGCGCCGCCTACTTCAAAGGTAAGCCCACGCCGCCTACTTCAAAGGTAAGCCCACGCCGCCAACTTCAAAGGTAAGCCCACGCCCCCCCCTGCCGGCCCGTCCACGGCGCGTCTTGTCGTCAACAGGGAAGTGGGCGACGGCGTTCCGTCAGGCGCCAACCTTGGACAACTTCCAGCAGGAGGGCAAAGCCCCCGTTCGTGTTCCCATGATGCAACAGGACAACTACCCCGTCAAGATGGGCATTGACCCCGACCTGAGCTGCACGGTAGGCGGACCCCGAAGCGACCGTGGCCACGCACCACCTAAGCGCCGTCCTCCCTCAGATCGCTCAGATCCTGATGAACGACGACATCAGCATGTTCGTCTTCCTGCCCGACGAGGTCACCGCCAACCTGACGGCGCTGGAGGACGCTCTGACCGCCGAGTTCGTGCAGGACTTGTCCATGACGCTGCACGCCGCCCACGTCGCCATCGCGCTGCCCGTCCTCAAGCTCAGCTTCTCCGCCGACCTGCTGCCGCTGATGCCCGACTTGGGTGAGTCGCCGCTTCCGGGTGACAGCAATGGACTTATGCGTTTATCTTGGCGGGGGCGGACTTACGTTTGTAGGCGAAAGGACAAACGTGTTTACATGGTTGGGTATGTGAAGTGAAAAAGGTGTTTACTTGAGTGGATGCACATGTTTAGATGGTTGTGTGAGTCAATCAACTTAAGTGTGTGCGTGATTGGACATACCGGTTTACACGGTTGTTTCTGTGAATGGATTTACATTTTTACGTGAATGGACTTACATCCATATTTACACAGTTTAATATGTAAAGTGACTTATTTTTTTGTGCTTACGTGGGCTTGTGTGTTTACATGATTGTTTAAGTGAATCAACTTAAGTGTGTACGTTCTTGGACATACCGGTTTACACGGCTGTTTCTGTGAATGGATTTACATTTTTTTTAACGTGAATGGACTCAGACATATTTACACAGTTGTGTATGTAAAGTGACTTATTTTGTTGTAGTCACGTGGCCTTGTGTGTTTGCATGATTGTGTAAGTGAATCAACTTAAGTGTGTACGTGATTGGACATATCGATTTACATTTTAACGTGAATGGACTTACACAGGTATTTACACAGTTGTGTATGTAAAGTTACTTATTTTGTTGTACTTACGTGGACGTGTGTTTACATGATTGTGTAAGTGAATCAACTTAAGTGTGTACGTGATTGGACATACCGGTTTATGTGGTTGTTTCTGTGAATGGATTTACATTTTTACGTGAATGGACTTACATACATATTTACACAGATGTGTATGTGAAGTGACTTATTTTGTTTTACTGAAGTGGGCCCGCGTCTTTCCATGAGTGCGTTAGTGAATGGATTTAAGTTTTTATGTGAATGGACTTACATACATACTTACACAGTTGTGTAGGTCAAGTAACACATTTTTTTACGTAAGTGGGCCTGCGTCTTTACATTATTGTGTAAGTGAATGCAATTATGTTTTTACGTGAATGGACTTACATACATATTTACACAGTTGTGTATGTAAAGTGACTTATTTTGTTTTACTTAAGTGCGCATGCGTCTTTACATGATTGTATAAGTGAATAGTTTTATTTTTTTACGTGAATGGATTTAAATAGATCTTTACACGGTTGGACTTATTCTTTTTACTTAAGTGGGCCTTGCGTGTTTACATGATTGTGTATGGGAATGGATATATGTTTTTATGTGAATGGACTTACATACATATATACACAGTTGTGTATGTGAAGTGACTTAATTTTTCTACCTATGTAGACATGTGTTAACATGATTGTGTAAGTGAATGCAATTACATTCTTACGTAAGTGGACACACATGTTTACGTGAGCAGACATACGTGTTTACACAATTGTGTAAGTGAATGCAATTACGTGTATGTCAAGTGACTTATTTATTTTACTAAAGTGAGCATGCGTGTTTATATGATCGTGTAAGTGAATGCAATTACATTATTACGGAAGTGAACATACGTGTTTACATGAGTGGACATATGTGTGTACATGGTTGTGTACGTGAATTCAATCAAACTTTTATGTGAGTGGACAGACATTTGGTCATGTAGGTGAATGAATGTATGTTTTTACGTGAATAAACTTACCTACAAATTTACACGGTTGTGTTGGCGAAGTGACTTACTTTTTAACTTGAGTGGACATGCATGTTTCCGTTGTTGTTTGTGACCGGATTTACATGTTTACGTAAGTGGACATACATGTTCACATGGTTGTGTAAGTGAATGCAATTACATTTTTATGTGAGTGGACAGACATGTTTACGTGAGTGGACAGACATTTGGTCATGTAAGTGAATAAATTTATGTTTTTATGTGAATAGACCTACCTGCATATTTACACGGTTGTGTGTGTGAAGTGACTTATTTTTTTTAACTTGAACGGACATGTATGTTTCTTTTGGCGGATTTACATGTTTACGTAAGTGGACATACGTGTGTACTAGGTTGTGTAAGTGAATGGACTTACTTGCTAACATGATTGAACATAAATGTGTATGTGAGTGAGTGTACGAGAATGGATTCATGTGTTAACATGTGTCGCTATGTACATAAGTATGTGAAGGGACTTATGTGTTCACGTGAGTGGACATACCTGTTTACATGGCGGTGTAAGTGAATGGACCTACAGACCTACGTGGGTAGGCATACATGTTTACATTAGTGGACAGACATGTTTACGTGAGTGTACAGACATTTAGTTGTGTCAGTGAATGATTTTATGTTTTTACTTGAATAGACTTACCTGCATATTTACACGGTTGTGGGTGTGAAGTGACTTATTTTTTAACTTGAGTGGACATGCATGTTTCCGTTGGCTTTGTGACCGGATTTACATGTTTGAGTAAGTTGACATATGTGTTTAGATGGTTGTGTAAGTGAATGGACTTACGTGCTAACGTGATTGGACATAAATGTGTACGTGAATGGATTTATGTGTTAACGTGCGCCGATATAGACATAGTTACATGGGTGGGTATGTGAAGGGACTTATGTGTTTACGTGACTGGACATACCTGTTTACATGGATTTGTATGTGAATGACTTGATGTGTTTAAAGTGGATGTTTCCCTGGGGCGTGTTTTTGAATGGATTTACATGTTTATGTAAGTGCACATACATGTTAACTTGGCGGTGTAAGTGAATGGACCTACAAACCTACGTAGGTAGACATACATGATTAAATGAGTGGACATACGTATGTACATGGTTGTGTAAGTGAATGCAATCAAAATTTTACGTGAGTGGACATACATGTGTAAGTGTTCGTGTAAGTGATTTAATTTATGTTTTTACGTGAATAGACTTTGTATGTCTACCCACGTAGGACATACATGTTTACATGAGTTGACATACGTCTGCACATGGTGTGTAAGTGAATGCAATAAAAAAAATTACGTAGTGGACAAACATTTGGTCGTGTCAGTGAATAAATTATGTTTTTACGTGAATAGACTTACCTGCATATTTACACGGTTGTGGGTGTGAAGTGACTTATTTTTTAACTTGACTGGACCTGCATGTTTCCGTTGGTGTTCGTGACTGGACTTACATGTTAACGTGAGTGGACATAGGAGTGTACATGGTTGTGTAAGGGAATGCAATCAAAATTTTACATGCGTGGACAGACATGTTTACGTCAGTGGACAGACATGTTTAAGTGGTTGTGTAAGTGAATGAATTTATGTTTTTACGTGAATAGACTTACCTGCATATTTACACGGTTGTGTGTGTGAAGTGACTTATTTTTTAACTTGAGTGGACATGCATGTTTCAGTTGGCGTTTGTGACTGGACTTACATGTTTACGTAAGTGGACATACGTGTTTACATGGTTGTGTAAGTGAACGGACTTACTTGCTAACGTGATTGGACATAAATTTGTACACGAATGGATTTATGTGTTAACATGCGTTGCTGTATACATAAATACATGGGTGGGTATGTGAAGGGACTTATGTGTTTACGTGAGTGGACATACCTGTTTACATGGATTTGTATGCGAATGAATTGATGTGTTTAGAGTGGATGTTTCCATGGGCGTGTTTTTGAATGGATTTACATGTTTACGTAAGTGCACATGTTAACATGGTAAGTGAATGGACCTACAAACCTACGTGGGAAGACATGCATGTTTACGCGAGTGGACATACCTGTTTACATGGATTTATATGTGAATGAATTGATGTGTTTAGAGTGGACGTTTCCATGGGGCGTGTTTTTGAATGGATTTACATGTTTACGTAAGTGCACATGTTAACATGGTAAGTGAATGGACCTACAAAACTACGTGGGTAGACATGCATGTTTACTTGAGTGGAAATACCTGTTTACATGGATTTGTATGCGAATGAATTGATGTGTTTAGAGTGGATGTTTCCATGGGGCGTGTTTTTGAATGGATTTACATGTTTACGTAAGTGCACATGTTAACATGGTTAGTGAATGGACCTACAAACCTACGTGGGAAGACATGCATGTTTACGCGAGTGGACATACCTGTTTACATGGATTTGTATGTGAATGAAATGATGTGTTTAGAGTGGATGTTTCCATGGGGCGTGTTTTTGAATGGCTTTACATGTTTACGTAAGTGCACATACATGTTAACATGTGAATGGACCTACATCCCTATGTGGGCATGTCTACATAGTTGTGTATGCAAATGGCTCCTCCCCCTCCCCGCTGCAGGGCTCACTGATTGGCTGGCCGACACGGACCTGGGGAAGATATCGCCGCAGCCCGTCAAGCTGGTCACCGTCAACCACAAGGTCGCCATGGAGACGGCCACCGAGGGCAACCAGCCCCCGCCCGCCACCTCGACAACCGGCCACCTGCGCTACCGGGTGGACCGCCCCTTCGTCTTCCTCATCCGTGATGAGGCCTCGGGGGCGCTGCTCTTCATCGGCAGGGTGCTCGACCCCCAAGCCTTGACCGCGTAACGCGTGCACACCCACGCTCTTAGCGGGTCCTAGGAGGGAAGTGAAAAAGGTTTCTGTTACATTCCTGAAATAAAGTCGGTAAAACAAAGGACTCTGACTCCGGCGCCACCTTGGGGACAAAGCGAGGCGGGCACGACTGCGCTCGGGTTCTTTGGTAGCACATAAAACAACAGAGGGAAGTCAAAGTTTCCACATGTGGAACAAATCATAGTGCAGACTTTTCCATCGGCGTGCACAAGAAGCACGGGGGTCAATGTGTGTGTGTGTGTGTGTTCTTGTATTTCTACCCTTCTTGGGACACCATAAGTATCTTCCATATGAGGAGGTGTGAACAAGTGAGGACATAAACCACATGCGCCCCCTGGTGGTGACATCTACCAAAATGAGGGTGGTCCCAAAAAGGAGGGATTTTTTTAAATTGTCGCTTTTAAAAAGTTAAAGTAGAAATGATTGTCACGCGCACACTAGGTGTGGTGAAATTATTCTCTGCATTTGACCCATATCCCTTGATCACCACCTGGGAGGTGAGGGGAGCAGTGAGCAGCAGTGGTGGCCGTGCCCGGGAATAATTTTTTGTGATTTAACCCCCAATTCCAAGCCTTGATGCTGAGTGCCAAACCGGGAGGTAACCGCTCCCATTTTTATAGTCTTTGGTATGACTCAGTCGGGGTTTGAACTCTCAACCTACCCATCTCAGAGCGAACACTCTGTGCTCAACCTCTGGCCAACATATGAAATAACAAGTGTGTGTAAAAAAAATTAAATGCTCCCCCTCTGACCAATATATGTAATAACAAATGTGTGTAAAAAATTGAAGTGCTCCCCCTCAGGCCAACATATGAAATAACAGGTGTGTGTGAAAAAAATTGAAGTGCTCCCCGTCTGTCCAACAAATTAAAAAACAAGTGTGTGTAAAAAAAAAATTGAAGTGCTCCCCTCAGGCCAACATATGAAATAACAAGTGTGTGTAAAAAAAATTAAGTGCTCCCCTCTGGCCAACATATGAAATAACAAGTGTGTGTAAAAATATTAAAGTGCTCCTCCTCTGGCCAACATGAAATAACAAGTGTGTGAAAAAAATGAAGTGCTCCCCCTCAGGCCAACATATGAAATAACAAGTGTGTGAAAAAAAATTGAAGTGCTCCCCCCTCTGGCCAACATAAGAAAGAAGAGTGTGTAAAAAAAATTGAAGTGCTCCCCCTCAGGCCAATATATGAAATAACAAGTGTGTGTAAAAAAAAAAATTTGAAGTGCTCCCCCTCAGGCCAACATATGAAATAATAAGTGTGTGTAAAAAAAATGAAGTTCTCCCCCTCAGGCCAACATATGAAATAACAAGTGTGTGTAAAAAAAAAATTGAAGTGCTCCCCCTCTGGCCAACATATGAAATAACAAGTGTGTGTGAAAAAAATTGAAGTGCTCCCCCTCTGGCCAACATATGAAATAACAAGTGTGTGTAAAAAAATTGAAGTTCTCCCCCTCTGGCCAACATATGAAATAAGTGTGTGTAAAAAAAAATTGAAGTGCTCCCCCTCAGGTCAACACATGAAATAACACGTGTGTGTAAAAAAATGGAAGTGCTCCCCCTCAGGCCAACATATGAAATAACAAGTGTGTGTAAAAAAAAGTGAGTGCTCCTCCTCTGGCCAACATTAGAAATAACAAGTGTGTGGAAAAACATTTAAGTGCTCCCCCCCTCTGGCCAACATATGAAATAACAAGTGTGTGGAAAAAAATTGAAGTGCTCCTCCTCTGGCCAACAAATCAAATAACAAGTGTGTGTGAAAAAAAATTGAAGTGCTCCCCCCCAGGCCAACATATGAAATAACAAGTGTGTGTGAAAATTTTTTAAGTGCTCCTCCTCTTGCCAACAAATTAAATAACATCCATCCATCCATCCATTTTCTACCGCTTGTTCCCTTTTGGGGTCGCGGGGGGCGCTGGCGCCCATCTCAGCTACAATCGGGCGGAAGGCGGGGTACACCCTGGACAAGTCGCCACCTCATCGCAGGGCCAACACAGATAGACAGACAACATTCACACTCACATTCAACCACTAGGGCCAATTTAGTGTTGCCAATCAACCTATCACAAGTGTGTGTAAAAAAATAATTAAGTGCTCCCCCTCAGGCCAACATATGAAATAACAAGTGTGTGTGAAAAAATCAAGTGCTCCCCTCTGGCCAACATATGAAATAACAAGTGTGTGTAAAAAAAAAAGTAAGTGCTCCTCCTCTGGCCAACATATGAAATAACAAGTGTGTGGAAAAAAATTAAAGTGCTCCCCCCTCTGGCCAACATATGAAATAACAAGTGTGTGTAAACAAATGAAGTGCTCCCCCTCAGGCCAACATATGAAATAAGTGTGTGTAATTTTTTTTTTTTTAAGTGCTCCCCCTCTGGCCACCATATGAAAAAACCAATGTGTGTAAAAAACTGAAATGCTCCCCCTCTAGCCAACATATAAAATAACAAGTGTGTGTAAAAAATTTAAAGTGCTCCCCCCTCTGGTCAACATATGAAATAACAAGTGTGTGTAACAAAAATGAAAGGGCTTCCCCTCTGACCAACATATGAAATAAGTGTGCATGACAAAAAATGGAAGCACCCCCCCTCTGGCCAACATATGAAATAACAAGTGTGTGTTAAGAAATTGAAATGCACCCCTTTTGGCCAAAATTAATAAAATACAAATAAGTATGGGGTGGGAATCAGGACCTCCAAGTCCGAGTCCACGGTTCTCACCCGGAAAAGGGTGGCGTGCCATTTACGGGCATACTTGCCAACCCTCCCGATTTTCCCGGGAGACTCCCACGATTGCCAAATAGGCTGAACAGTTTGAAGTTGGAACGCTTTGAAACGGGTGAAAAATGTGGAAGATAGAGCGCGTCAAAATCTGGAGAAGAAGAAGAATAACATATAGATTGTGGGTGTAAAAAACATATGTGTGAATGTTTCGGAATTTTTTCACAATTACAAACAAAAAATTTACAAAACGCTTACATTCACACGATGCAAATATAAAAAAGGTATCATTAATGTTGTAAATACTCATATTTATATATCTAGCAAGGGTGGTTCTAAGGAGGTCAGCATTTTTTTCAAAGGTCCCAAGAAGGTATGAAATACAAGTGTGTGTATGTGTGTGTGTGTGTGTGTGAGGTCGACATGTGGTTTTGATTTGTGCCGTCTCATTCCTGAGGCATGAAGTTGAAAAAAAAAAACCCTTCACAACGCCGTGTCCTCTTTTTCAAACCACACAAAACATTTCAGCTCTCAAGGAGATTCGAAAAAAAAAAGCGTGAAAAATGCTTCTTATGAAATGTTGGGAAAAATGATTCAAAAGAGCATTTTGAGGACACAATGTAGGTGTTCAAAAATACACAAATTAGAGCAGCTTTACTACACAATTTACAGAAACAATAACTAGATGGACAGAACAGAACTTCCATCCTTCTTCTGCTTATCTGAGGTTGGGTCGCGGGGGCAGCAGCCTAAGCAGGGAAGCCCAGACTTTCCTCTCCCCAGCCACTTCGTCCAGCTCTTTCCGGGGGATCCCAAGGCGTTCCCAAACCATCCGGGAGGAGACTTAGACTTCCCAACGTGTCCTAGGGAGGCGTTCGGGTGGCATCCTGACCAGATGCCCGAACCACCTTATCTGGTTCCTCTCAACCATAGAGGTCGGGTGCATTGTGAGCTGGGTACTTGGCGGTCTGATCCTTGGCTACATAAGCTAGAACACAACTTTAAAGAGGAAAAAAAAGGTAGTGAGGTATACAATTATTGTAAAAAAAACTTGTACAAGTCATTCTGCACTTTATTTTCAGCCATTTTGTTACCCCAAGATGCAAGAACCAGGAGAGCTGAGAGCAGGTAAGATGACTTTAATTATCATCCAAAAAAAAAAAACTCGAAGCAGAAGAAGTTCCAAACAGAAAATGATCATCGAGCACTTGTGAAAACATAAATAGACACATGTTGATTGGCAGCAGGTGTGGACTGACTGTCAATCAAAGGCAGGTGAGGAGAAAACAGTGCTCCGCGGTACAAACAGGAAATTTAACAAAATAAGAGCACTGATGGGAAGTAAATACAAAAACAAGGAAAACCAACAGAAATGAAGTGACATTTCGTCACATTTATTGAGGAATTTTGCCCATTGTTCACAATCATTATGAGACAAGAAGGCTAACGTTTATGTTTTTTTTGCATTTTTGTTAAGTACGCCAAGTGTCTCCACTCCGCTAAAGAGCGCTGGGACAATACGGCCCCAATCCCCGAATCAGAGGATAAATGGGCCGTCTGGGTCTGGGTGAACAATCAATCAATCAATCAATCAATCAATGTTTACTTATATAGCCCTCAAGAGTGTCTCAAAGGGCTGCACAAGCCAAAACCACATCCTCGGCTCAGATCCCACATCAGGGCAAGGAAAATCTCAACCCAATCGGACAATGAGAAACCTTGGAGGCGACCGGTGCAATGGACGTCGAGTGGATCTAGCATAATAGTGTGAGAGTCCAGTCCATAGTGGATCTAACATAATAGTGTGAGAGTCCAGTCCATAGTGGATCTAACATAATAGTGAGAGTCCAGTCCATAGTGGATCTAACATGATAGTGAGAGTCCAGTCCATAGTGGATCTAACATAATAGAGTGAGAGTCCAGTCCATAGTGGATCCAACATAATAGTGAGAGTCTAGTCCATAGTGGATCTAACATAATAGTGTGAGAGTCCAGTCCATAGTGGATCTAACATAATAGTGAGAGTCCAGTCCATAGTGGTTCTAACATGATAGTGAGAGTCCAGTCCATAGTGGATCTAACATGATAGTGAGAGTCCAGTCCATAGTGGATCTAACATAATAGTGAGAGTCCAGTCCACAGTGGATCTAACATGATAGTGTGAGAGTCCAGTCCACAGTGGATCTAACGTAATAGTGAGAGTCCAGTCCATAGTGGATCTAACATAATAGTGTGAGAGTCCAGTCCATAGTCAATCTAACATAATAGTGTGAGTCCAGTCCATAGCGGATCTAACATATTAGTGTGAGAGTCCAGTCCATAGTGGATCTAACGTAATAGTGAGAGTCCAGTCCACAGTGGATCTAACATAATAGTGAGAGACCAGTCCATAGTGGATCCAACATAATAGTGAGAGTCCAGTCCATAGTGGATCTAACATAATAGTGTGAGAGTCCAGTCCATAGTGGATCTAACATAATAGTGAGAGACCAGTCCATAGTGGATCCAACATAATAGTGAGAGACCAGTCCATAGTGGATCCAACATAATAGTGAGAGTCCAGTCCATAGTGGGGCCAGCAGGAGACCATCCCGAGCGGAGACGAGGTAGCAGCTCAGGGACGTCCCCAACCGATGCACGGACGAGCGGTCCACCCCGGATCCCGACTTTGGTCAGCCGGCGCTCCATCCGTGCCCCCCTCCACGAAGGAGAAGGGGGCAGAGCAGAAAAGAAACGGCAGATCAACTGGTCTAAAAAGGGAGTCTATTTAAAAGCTACAGTATACAAATTAGTTTTAAGGTGGGACTTAAATGCTTCTACTGAGGTAGCATCTCGAACTGTTACCGGGAGGGCATTCCAAAGTACTGGAGCCCGAACAGAAAACCATCCATAGCCCGCAGACTTTTTTAGTGCTCTGGGAATAACTAATAAGCTGGAGTTCTTTGAAGGCAGATTTCTTGCATATGGTACAATACAATCGGCAAGATAGGATGGAGCTAGACCGTGTAGTATTTTATACGTAAGTAGTAAAACCTTAAATTCACGTTTTAAGTGCACAGGAAGCCAGTGCAGGTGAGCCAGTAACTCCTCTTGATGTTCCAAAAAGCCATCCCGACCTTTAGGATCCACTGAAAGGTAATGTTGATAGAAGTGAGAGCATGGAGTGGTGTGGCCAGCTTACTGGAGTCCTTAATGAAGCGTCTGTAAAATGCGTTAGATGTCCTTCCCTACTTGATACTGGGGTATTTTATATGCTCTGATTAGCCCTGCTGCCTGAGTTCTGCCTTCCTCCTGCGGAGAACTGTGGCGGAGTCTCAGAGCCGGTGTGGGCTTGTGGTCGTTCCCTCTAATGACGGTGTGTTTTGATGAACTGCTGGATTGGGTGTGCCGACCTGCCTCTACCGAGCTTGTCGGTCTGTGGAAGTAACAAGGTCCTCAGAACTCTGAGCTCCGCCGCAAGCGTTGTAGAACTTTGCTTGCACTGCCTGCAGAGCGGCCCCAGGCCTATTGCCACCACAACACTACACCCTGGACAATGGGCAAATGCACACTAACCCCACCACCCCAACCTCACCCCTTCACCATCGCTTGACTCCCATTAGCGGCGATTGATGGCTGAGTAGCACTTATACAGCAGCTACCACTCCCTCCCCTCTGTTGCAAGTTTTGTTGATTCTATGTAACATGTTTATGTGTGCTATGGCTAGGGGGTTTCTTTCCTTAGCCTCAGTCTGGACCCCCTCCCTGGTGTCCAGCCTTTGACTGAGTATTTTTTTTACTACTCACCTTTTTTATCCCCTCAGGGATTAATAAAGTACTTCTGATTCTGAATCCTGCGATGAGATGGCGACCTGTCCGGGGTGTACACCGCCTTCCGCCCGATTGTAGCTGAGATAGGCACCAGCGCCCCCTGCGACCCTAAAGGGAATAAGCGGTAGTAAAATGGATGGATGATTCTGATTCTGATTACCTCGTCTCTTTACCAGGAGCTGGGACCAGGTATTGGGAATTGGTACCGTGTCAATTCAAATATGAACGGTAACCATCCCGATTGGGGACTTTGCCAGACTGTTTCCTTATGAGCTCGGGTCATCATTAAAGACAGGACTAGATGAGACAGTATGTGGTTCAGAGTCCCGATACCAGTTTTAATACCGGACTGAAATGCACCTCACTCTATTTCACAGCATCAGACGGAAAATTTAATTGGTACAAAACATATTGCTGACAATGCGGAATTCCAACAACAAAGCTGCCATTAATTCTTGTCTTTCGCGGAACAGTTTAAGCCCGTGGTTTCAGCACACGGTGCCCAGTTCTAACTGGGAAAAAAAAATACCCAGGATGCGATGAAGTATTTCCATGACTTGGCCGTGTGGAAGTTTCCGGGTGACTACCACAGAAATGAAGCAAGGAGAATCCTCTGTGAAGCTATATGGCTGATATTTGATGTTTAGAGGCTCTAATCATGTACAAAAAACACATTTAGAAGGTCATAAACTGTTTATGTTCCAACCATTTATTAATAATAATGCTACTTGGTGGAGAATTGTTGGCCACGGTTAGGCCTGGAACTAACAAGACCCGATAATTAAGGTGTAACAGGTAAACCCTTTGTCACCGATTCTGTTCATTACTTCTATGGACAGAATTTCTAGGCGCAGTCAGGGCGTTGAGGGGATCTGGTTTGGTGGCCGCGGGATCAGGTCTCTGCTTTTTGCAGATGATGTGGTCCTGATGGCTTCATCTGGCCAGGATCTTCAGCTCTCACTGGATCGGTTCGCAGCCGAGTGTGAAGCGACCGGGATGGGAATCAGCACCTCCAAGTCCGAGTCCATGGTTCACGCCCGGAAAAGGGTGGAGTGCCATCTCCGGGTTGGTGAGGAGATCTTGCCCCAAGTCAGTGGAGGAGTTCAAGTACCTCAGAGACTGGTTCACCAGTTGGGGAAGAGTGGATTGTGAGATCAACAGGTGGATTGGCACAGCGTCTTCAGTAATGCGGACGCTGTATCGATCCGTTGTGGTGAAAAAGGAGCTGAGCCGGAAGGAAAAGCTCTCAATTTACCGGTCGATCTACGTTCCCATCATCAACCAATGGTCATGAGATTTGGGTCATGACCGCAAGGACAAGATCACGGGTAAAAGCGGCCGAAATGAGTTTCCTCTGCCGTGTGGCTGGGCTCTCCCTTAGAGATAGGGTGAGAACTTAGGGTGAAGAACCATATGAGGTGGTTCAGGCATCTGGTCAGGATGCCACCCGAACTCCTCTTTCGGGAGGTGTTTAGAGCACGGGGAAGACCCAGGACACGTTGGGCTGACAAGGTCTCCCGGCTGGCCTGGGGACGCCTCGGGATCCCCCGGGAGGAGCTGGACAAAGGGGCTGCGGTGAGGGAAGTCTGGGCTTCCCTGCTTAAGCTGCTGCCCCCGCGACCCGACCTTGGATAAGCAGAAGAAGATGGATGGAGGTAAACCGTATACTGAGGAAAAAAAATATTTTCATCCAATACCTGACTGACTAAAATATATGATTAACCCATCAATATAAATATTTATGCTTATGGCTTAGGTCTTAATGATTCCAAATATCTGAGGGGAGAGGAATTGAGTATGTATGTTATTCACCATGGTAATACATTCGATCGGGTTGGCCACACTCTAGCAATACACGGCTCTGAGCATAACAGGACGTTGGCGTCCTCTGGTGGACGTCAGGGGAACTGCTCCCGCCTTATAAAAAGTATGCCGTTTATAATGTACTCAAGTCTGGACTTTGACTTGTTCTTGTTTGCGTCCGTCCGCCAACTCGTACACGCTTTTGTCGGCGGCCTCGGGCACCCGGAGCCCCGCCCTCCGGTGCAGGACCACAGCGGTCAAGATGAAGCAGAGCAGACCCCCGCACATGAAGACCAACTGGAGACCAAAGAACCTGCCGAGACAAAGACAACATGTATGAAGTTGGCCGCCCTTTTAATTGCAGATATGAATTTGTCGAAAGGACGAGTTGGTACGATCTCTGGGGACTCTGCATGGCAGGGGGGTCCTCCTCCCTGAGCCAGGCCCGCACCTGACCGCATACCTAAGTGAGGCTAGGTGACACAGCTGGGAGACTTTTCCACCATTGGGACACTTCTTCAGTTGTGTGCCCCAGCGTCACGGGGTGTTTCGACCCGGTTTAACACAAGAATGGGCCCACCCAGGGTTATCAAATCCCTGGGTGTGTCCATCCCATTAGGTGTTGGCCTTAGCAGCCCAATAACACTGACATCCGTTTGAGCCATAAAAAAATGTTTTTGTTTCATCCCGGATTACCCAAGATTTCCAATTTTCAAACATGCACAATCCCTACATTTCTCACCCTTCCACCATCCACACACACCACTCACCTTGGACAATCAAACTACCGGTTTTCTAAAGCTCTATTTGCACCTCTTGGAATGTTTTCACTGTCCACATTTTTCTCATTCCACCTTCAAAAACACCCCTCTTAGTGGGGACAACAAACATACCAATTTTTTTGGGGTACAAATTCTTGTTTTTTTCCTGAAATTCCAGGCATTCCGAAACTGTTGCTATGTTAACATTTTTTCAACCAATATAAAAAAACAACATCGACCCATTCGTGTCATCCAGGACAATTGTTGGATTACCTATTTAAATTTTATTTTTTTTAAATCGCACAAATCCTCAGTTGTCCCGAAATTCCAGGAATTCCGAAATACCCATTCTCAATTCAAACTTTTGCTACGTCAAAATTTTTCAACCGATTCAAAAAATCTTGACACCGACCCATTCATATTCTGTAGTACAATTGTTGGATTACCTATAATTAATTTTTTTTTTTACAAATCCTCGGTTTTCCAGAAATTCCAGGAATTCCGAAATACCCATCCTCAATTCAAACTGTTACTACGTCAACATTTTTTAACCGATACGAAAAATCCCAACCCCGACCCATTCATATCATCAAGGACAATTGTTGGATTGGCTACATTTAAAAAATATATATAATTGTACAAATCCTCAGTTTTCCTGAAATTCCAGGAATTCCGAAATATCTATTAGCAATTCAAACTGTTGCTACGTCAAAAATTTTCAACCGATTCGAAAAATCCCAAAACAGACGTATTCATGTCATCCAGGACAATTGTTGGATTATCTATATTAAAAAAAAATAAATGAATAAATACAAATCCTCTGTTTTTCCGAAATACCAGGAATTCCGAAATACCCATTCTCAATTCAAACTTTTGCTACGTCAAAATTTTTCAACCGATTCAAAAAATCTTAACACCGACCCATTCATATTCTCTAGTACAATTGTTGGATTACCTATAATTAATTTTTTTTTTTACAAATCCTCGGTTTTCCAGAAATTCCAGGAATTCCGAAATACCCATCCTCAATTCAAACTGTTACTACGTCAACATTTTTCAACCGATACGAAAAATCCCAACACCGACCCATTCATATCATCAAGGACAATTGTTGGATTGGCTAGATTTAAAAAAATATATAATTGTACAAATCCTCAGTTTTCCGGAAATTCCAGGAATTCCGAAATATCTATTAGCAATTCAAACTGTTGCTACGTCAAAAATTTTCAACCGATTCGAAAAATCCCAAAACAGACGTATTCATGTCATCCAGGACAATTGTTGGATTATCTATATTAAAAAAAAATAAATGAATAAATACAAATCCTCTGTTTTTCCGAAATACCAGGAATTCCGAAATACCCATTCTCAATTCAAACTGTTACTATGTGAACATTTTTCAACCGATTCGTAAAATCCCAACACCGACCCATTCATATCATCAAGGACAATTGTTGGATTGGCTAGATTTAAAAAAATATATAATTGTACAAATCCTCAGTTTTCCGGAAATTTCAGGAATTCCGAAATTTCTATTAGCAATTCAAACTTTTGCTACGTCAAAAATTTTCAACCGATTAGAAAAATCCCAAAACAGACCTATTCATGTAATCCAGGACACTTGTTGGATTATCTAGTTAAAAAATAAATAAATTAATAAATACAAATCCTCTTTTTTTCCCGAAATTCCAGGAATTCCGAAATACCCATTCTCAATTCAAACTGTTACTATGTGAACATTTTTCAACCGATTTGTAAAATCCCAACACCGACGCATTCATATCATCTAGGACAGGGGTCGGCAACCCGCGGCTCTCTGGCAACTCTGATGTGGCTCAGCTGCCCAATCGCCGACCCCCCAGATTGTTGCGGGGAGATTCCGGAATTCAATGCCTCTCCCAGACATCACCCGGAGTCAACGTTCTCCAATTTTCACTCGGACTACGATATTAAGGGCGTGCCGTGATGATATTACTCTTAACTTCCTCTTGAACGTCGTCGCGCCAGCCATTCACGGAATGCTATTTGCCAGCCGACCGGACACATGCATTTCGCTGCTTCTATTGGCACATGTATGAGATTGCAAGGCATACTGGGTGACACAGAGTACACTGACGGTTGTGATACAAACAACTTTAACACTCCTACTAATATGCGCCACATTGTGAACCCACACAAAAGAAGAATGACAAACACATTTCGGGAGAAAATCCTCACAGTAACTCAACATAAACGCAACACAACAAATACCCAGAATCCTTTGCATCCGTGACTATTCCTGACTATGTTATAAACCCCGCCCCACTCCCTGCGTGGTTGAGGTGGGCGGGGTTTGGTGCTTGCGGGGTGTATATCATAGTCAGGATTTGTCATGATGCAAAGGATTCTGGGTATTTGTTGCGTTGCGTTTATGTTGAGTTACTGTGAGGATTTTCTCCCGATATGTGTTTGTCATTCTTCTTTTGTGTGGGTTCACAATGTGGCGCATATTAGTAGGAGTGTTAAAGTTGTTTATATCACAGCCGTCAGTGTACTCTGTGTCACCCAGTATGCCTTCCAGTCGTGTGTGTGCATCTGCGGAAGCCTCTCGCAACATGTTGCTGGACTGACAAGCAGTTTGTACATGTTGTTGAAGGTGTTTAAGGCAATGGCTTCAGAGCATGCCCTTAGTCTTGTCATCTGGGTGACCACCAGAAGATAATGGCGATAATAATTGCGGCTCCCATTGTCTTCCTAATTTTGTGAAACGGGTCGGAATGGGTCTTTAAGTGGTAAAGGTTGCCGACCCCTGATCTAGGACAAGTGTGCTTGTATCAATGTTTTCAAAGATTCTGGGTTTTTCTCGAAATTTCCAAATTTCCAGGAAACTCTTATTCAAAGGAATGGACGTATTCACAGTTCAACAATGCCCTAAATCAGGGGTGCCCATTACGTCGATCGCGAGCTACCAGTCGACCGCGGGGGGTGTGTCAGTCGATCTCCAGCCAGGCTTTTAAAAAAAATAGACCTAAAAATTAGTGATCATCAATCTTCACCAAGATGTCACTTAAATGACATTCACGGTACCGGAGGGTCTTGTGAGATGACGCTGGCTGCTGCAAGATTATTATTATTAAAAATGACCAAGAGGAAGGCGAGAAACACTTTTTATTTCAACAGACTCTCGCGCCGTACCTTCCGTCAAAACTCTAAAGGCCGACTGCACATTTCCTATCTTCACAATAAAAGCCCTGCTTCATGCTGCCTGCGCTAACTAAATACAGAGTATCGGAAAACTGGCGTGCACAAGCGATCCCTCAGAAAGCTGGCGTGCACATCACTTGTGCACGCCAGCTTTCCGAGACTCTTATTTTGTTAGCGCAGGCAGCATGAAGCAGGGCTTTTATTGTGAAGATAGGAAATGTGCAGTCGGCCTTTAGAGTTTTGACGGAAGGGACGGCGCGAAAGTCTGTTGAAATAAAAAGTGTTTCTCGCCTTCCTCTCTGTCATTTTTTCATAATAATGAACTGGCAGCAGCCAGCGTCATCTCACAAGACCCTCGGGTGCCGTGAATGTCAATCAAGCAAGCTACGGAATTTGCCGCCAATGTTTTTCTTGTAAAGTGTATGGAAGCTGGATGAATTAGATGCCAAAAACCAACCACTTTCATGTGGTATTGTACAGAAAGGACCACTTTTTTTCTCCTCCATTTGAAAATGTGGGCGTTATCATCATTACTGTCTGATTCCAATCAATGCAAGTCATCAGAATCAGGTAATACACCAACTTATATTCTTGTCTTCGTGAAAGAAAGACATCTATATGTGTTAAACATGCTTGTATTATCATTAAACACATTTAACTTGTTTACAAAAATGTCTCTTTCATAAATAAATAAATATAAATGATATATATAAATGAGGTAGATCCCCTCGAGTTGGTCAATTGAAAAGTAGCTCGCCTGCAGAAAAAGTGTGGGCACCCCTGCCCTAAACTCTGAAAATTTTTCACCTTCCAACCATTCACCCACACCGATCCGCAACGTGTCCTGGTCCTTCCCCATATACGGGTCGGACGTGCCCTAAACACCTCCCTAACTCAGTGACTTGCCTGTGTCTGAAGTGCTCCAAGTCGTAGTAGAGACAGGAAGTCTGCCGTCCGCACTTCCGGTCCCACAGGATGCACGTGTAGTCGATGATGGTGCCGTACAGAACCGGGCCGGGCATGAAGGCTGCGGACACACAAGATGGAGACGTCAGAGCCGACCTTCTGGTGTTCATTGGCGTGGCGGACCTCACCGAGGACTCTGAAGAGCATGTACTGGACCCCCACGGCGAAGGATTTGTCCTGGGCTGGCACCGTCCTGCACACACACACACACACACATTGATGTCACGGGTTGTTGTTCCAGCTTGAAGTTCTGGAAATTTCCATGCCTGAGGATGATGACGAAGGACGGAGTTTGGGACAGCGACGCTACGAGACCGGTGAGGGCGAGCAGAACCACGAAGGGGAGGAGGAGGTGGCCACAGCCGCTGCCACAGCTTCCGGGTTCGGCCGAGCCACTGGCCCCGCCCACACATTGACACTGGGTGAAGTTCTGCAGGTGGAGGACAGGCGGTCAGTACACACCAGACCACAAAGACTCTGAGCGCCAACGAGTTCTCACAAGGACTTTGCTGCTGCTGCGGTTCGTTTCCACGGCAAGGCAGCCGGCGTGACACGGAGACGTGAACTCCACCCCGTCTGAGCCGCACACCGGATCAAACACGTCGCGAGGGCACTGACATGATGCGTTGCAAGAAAGTGCGCCGCTCCTAGCGCACACACATTTAAGCACAGGTGACGGGTGTTCGAGTTACCATGTCGGTGGGTCGTACCGCGGCGGGAAGACGCCGGAAACCTGCTGAGTCGGGCAGCCGATGAAGAGCAGAGGAAGGGCGACGCCGATACCGAGGAGGGTGGCGGTGGCGCAGATCTTGCTGGCGGCGCCGACGCCGAGTTTCCATCGCCGCATCACGACTCCACCCGCCACGGTCCCCAGCACGGCCAGCGGGATGCAAACTCCGCCTTAAAGGCGGGAAACAGGCGTCAGGATCTGCTCCCAAGCCGGGAGAACACTAGGCTAGGCACCGATGATCATGGCGGAGAAGACGGCGGTCTGGCTGAACTGCTTCTCGATGAACTTGGCCATGAAGGTGACGAGGCCGGCCACCATGGCCGCCAGGTTGACCTGGGCCAGGACCACCAGCAGGTAGACGGGAGTCAGCAGCGTGCGCACGGCGATGCTGGGGAAACCTACAGTACAGAGCAAGATGACCCCCCCCCCCTCCGTTTCAGGTCAAGGTTCGATTCCCTTTGCCCCCTCAGCAGCAGACAGGAAGTTGAAGAGGAAAGGGACTCTTACTTTTAAGGAAGTGAAGCAGACTGACTTCCTGGAGAGGGTCGCTCCTCGCTTTGGCGTCTGCTTCTGACTGGTCCTGCACGAACATCAGCAAGTCACGTGACAACCTGGTCTGGACTAGAACCTGAGGCCGAAAGTCTGACCTCCAGGGGCATGTGTCGCGGGAAGAAAAAGTAGGGCAGCGCCGTGACGAAGAGGAGGAACGAGGCCAACAGGAAGCCGAGCCACCAGGCGCCCACCCAGCGCAGGTCACTGCGGTCCAACTGGATCTGGTCTGAAGACGTGTCAACAAAGATCTGATGCTACTTGGTCAAACTATACATCTATATCTACATGTATACACACGACATGGTTCACTAGGATTAGAACTAAAGCTCTAGAACTAGGAGTATATATATATATATATATATATATATATATATATATATATATATATAGTGTGTGTATATACTGTGTAAATGTGTATGTATATATATATGTGTCTGTATATATAAATGTGTATATATATGTGTATATATATATATATACACACACATACATACTGTTCACGCACGCACGCACGCACGCACGCACGCACGCACGCACGCACGCACGCACGCACGCACGCACGCACGCACACACACACACACACACACACACACACACACACACACACACACACACACACACACACACACACACACACACACACCTTCAGTCATGGTGTCAAAGTCCACGTAGAAGCGCAGGAGGAAGGCGCCACTGAGGAAGCCGAAGGCGGGGCCGATGGACGTGACCGCCAGGAGGACACCTGGTGAAGAGGACAGGTAAGTCCTACGTTCATTGTTGTCCCTCCTTCAGCGCCACCTGCTGCTCAAGAGTACCGAGGTAGAGCGGCGAGTTCCTCCGGCTGGCGTGGTCGTCGATGTAGGAGATGCCAAAAGGCTGGATGGGCACGGCGGCGATGCCGAGCAGCAGCTGAGCTAGAAGCAGCAGCGGGTACAAGCCCTCCTCGCCGGGGCGGTCATGCTCGCCGCACCTCTGACCGGGCGCCGGCGTGGCCAAGGAGCTCCCCGGCCGGCAGAGGCCGGAGTTGTTCCCGGCGGCTGTTGGGAAACGTGGGCGGTGAAAAGGAGCAGTCGCCATCGCCGCCGCCACTCACCGTTGATGTCGTCGCCATATTGGTAGTGCCCGCTCAAGAAGTGCGGCAGCGCCATCAGCAGCGAGGCCAGGCACGCCAACAGAGCGCCGCCGCCGATGAAGCGCGGACGATGGAGCCGACTCCCCAGGAAGCTGACAAAGACGATGAGGACGGTGTTGCCCACCTGGAGGGAGGACGCGCCGCTCAGAAAGTGACAAACAGGAAGTGGCGCCCGCTCACCTCGTTGAAGGCGGCCAGCAGCCCCGACTTCTGGCTGGAGAGGCCGAAGCGGCGCTCGATGGTGGAGATGGAGCTCTTCATGTACCCCGACACCAGCAGCTGGGCCAGCTGCAGCAGACTGTGGCACAGGACGAAGAACTGCACGCAAAAAAACACACGGCAGGGGTCAAAGGTCGCCAGGCCACGCCTCCTTTACCTCGCTGCACCTCGTTTACCTTGACGCTGGCAAAGGGGCTCCTGGCCCCTGCCCGACGCTCGCAGGACACTTTCACCTCGCTCGCCTCCATGGCTGTCTTGAGGAGCGCGCCCAGGCTGGAGGAGCACACAGGAGGCGTGGCTTGTGAGGTCACGTGACCTCTGACACGCCCATTTTGGGAAGGAAACTTATCAGTGCTGGAATGTCCTTAAAGTGACACTAATGTAACTGCTTGAATTACACAAACACGCTGCATGTCAACACGGTCCATACTCACACAAGTAGTGTGGAGGAAAATACTCACAGAAAGTACTTACATTGGTAAGTACTCACAAGTAATGGGGAAGAAAATACTCACAGTAAGTACTTACATTGGTAAGTACTCACAAGTAGTTTGGAAGAAAATACCCACAGTAAGTACTTACATTGGTAAGTACTCACAAGTAATGGGGAAGAAAATACTCACAGTAAGTACTTACATTGGTAAGTACTCACAAGTAGTTTGGAAGAAAATACCCACAGTAAGTACTTACATTGGTAAGTACTCACAAGTAGTGTGGAAGAAAATACTCACAGTAAGTACTTACATTGGTAAGTACTCACAAGTAGTGTGGAGGAAAATACTCACAGTAGGTACTTACTTTGGTAAGTACTCACTAGTAGTGTGGAAGAAAATACTCACCGTAAGTACTTATATTGATAAGTACTCACAAGTAGTGTGGAAGAAAATACTCACAGTAAGTACTTACATGGGTAAGTACTCACAAGTAGTGTGGAAGAAAATACTCACGGTAAGTACTTACATTAGTAAGTACTCACAAGCAGTGTGGAGGAAAATACTCACAGTATGTACTTACATTGGTAAGTACTCACAAGTAATGGGGAAGAAAATACTCACAGTAAGTACTTACATTGGTAAGTACTCACAAGTAGTTTGGAAGAAAATACCCACAGTGAGTACTTACATTGGTAAGTACTCACAAGTAGTTTGGAAGAAAATACTCACAGTAAGTACTTACATTGGTAAGTACTCACAAGTAGTGTGGAGGAAAATACTCACAGTAAGTACTTACATTGGTAAGTACTCATAAGTAGTGTGGAGGAAAATACTCACAGTTAGTACTTACATTGGTAAGTACTCACAAGTAATGGGGAAGAAAATACTCACAGTAAGTACTTACATTGGTAAGTACTCACAAGTAGTTTGGAAGAAAATACCCACAGTAAGTACTTACATTGGTAAGTACTCACAAGTAATGGGGAAGAAAATACTCACAGTAAGTACTTACATTGGTAAGTACTCACAAGTAGTTTGGAAGAAAATACCCACAGTAAGTACTTACATTGGTAAGTACTCACAAGTAGTGTGGAAGAAAATACTCACAGTAAGTACTTACATTGGTAAGTACTCACAAGTAGTGTGGAGGAAAATACTCACAGTAGGTACTTACTTTGGTAAGTACTCACTAGTAGTGTGGAAGAAAATACTCACCGTAAGTACTTATATTGATAAGTACTCACAAGTAGTGTGGAAGAAAATACTCACAGTAAGTACTTACATGGGTAAGTACTCACAAGTAGTGTGGAAGAAAATACTCACGGTAAGTACTTACATTAGTAAGTACTCACAAGCAGTGTGGAGGAAAATACTCACAGTATGTACTTACATTGGTAAGTACTCACAAGTAATGGGGAAGAAAATACTCACAGTAAGTACTTACATTGGTAAGTACTCACAAGTAGTTTGGAAGAAAATACCCACAGTGAGTACTTACATTGGTAAGTACTCACAAGTAGTTTGGAAGAAAATACTCACAGTAAGTACTTACATTGGTAAGTACTCACAAGTAGTGTGGAGGAAAATACTCACAGTAAGTACTTACATTGGTAAGTACTCATAAGTAGTGTGGAGGAAAATACTCACAGTTAGTACTTACATTGGTAAGTACTCACAAGTAATGTGGAAGTAAATACTTATAGTAAGTACTTTGGTAAGTACTCACAAGTTGTGTGGAAGAAAATACTTACAGTAAGTACTTACTTTGGTAATTACTCACAATTTGTTTAGAAGAAAATACTTACAGTAAGTACTTACATTGGTAAGTACTCACAAGTAGTGTGGAGGAAAATACAGTAAGTACTTACATAGGTAAGTACTCACAAGTAGTGTGGAAGAAAATACTCACAGTAAGTACTTACATAGGTAAGTACTCACAAGTAGTGTGGAGGAAAATACTTACAGTAAGTACTTACATAGGTAAGTACTCACAAGTAGTGTGGAGGAAAATACTCACAGTAGGTACTTACATAGGTAAGTACTCACAAGTAGTGTGGAGGAAAATACTCACAGTAAGTACTTACATAGGTAAGTACTCACAAGTTGTGTGGAATAAAATACTCACAGTAAGTACTTACATTGGTAAGTACTCACAAGTAGTGTGGAAGAAAATACTCACAGTAAGTACTTACATAGGTAAGTACTCACAAGTAGTGTGGAGGAAAATACTCACAGTAGGTACTTACAAAGGTAAGTACTCACAAGTAGTGTGGAGGAAAATACTCACAGTAAGTACTTACATAGGTAAGTACTCACAAGTAGTGTGGAAGAAAATACTCACAGTAAGTACTTACATAGGTAAGTACTCACAAGTAGTGTGGAGGAAAATACTCACAGTAAGTACTTACATTGGTAAGTACTCACAAGTAGTGTGGAGGAAAATACTTACAGTAAGTACTTACATTGGTAAGTAATCACAGACTAATGAATTTACACTCATTGTGTATGTTTTGAAAATGCTGTATTTAATTATTAAAACCAAGTGCATTTGAAATTGCAGGAAAAAAAATAGTGCTGACATTGCAATTCATAATAGCACTATTAACCAGTCATTTTAAACATTTAACTCATTGCTTTACAGAATGAACACATTTGGAAAAAAGAGTTAAACTGTACTTATTTGCTACTCATTTGCACAAAAGTGTTAACATTGTATTTCCATGTCATATTACATTGTAGCTAGTTCCACAGCAGTTTCTATCCTGTTCTTACCTTATCTCATTGATCTCATCTCATACTGTTTGCGTGTTTATGTCTGCGTACACATGAATAACCTAACAAATACATGAAAATAACAATGAAGAGAGTTGTACTTTTTAGATGTCAGGGCCCTATGCAATATGTAAACATATTCTTAATATAGTGTACATTTTAACTGACCTTTATTTGACTAAGTTTGTCATTTTGTAGGTGGCTAAAATACGCGGTGCTGCTGACCTCGGTCTAACGTTATGTTACTGTGTGTGATACATTGACTAACGTAACGTTATGTGTAGGTACCTCATGCAACCCTGCTTAAAAAAAATCACTTGACAAAAAGTATGAATAAGGTAGCAAACTGCAGTAGATGCAACAGATTGCCGTGTTTGCAATGACTTTATAACCATAGACATCTTATAAGTAGACGCCGCATAGGCTGCTGTGACGCGAGCAATTTGGCCGCCATCTTGAAGTGGTGATGAGGAGCCGTTGAGCAGCCTAAACTGACAGTTGACAGGTAGAAAACAAAGATGCCGGGCGGTGTTCAGCGTTTTCCTGTTAAAATGAGCGGACTGTTGAAAATAGGAATTGGTAAGATTTAACATTAATGTACTATTGCCTTCCGCCTGATTGTAGCTGAGATAGGCACCAGAGCCCCCTGTGACCCCAAAGGGAATAAGCAGTAGAAAACGGATGGATGGATGGTTGTATTTTGTGAAAATAATATTACCACAGAGTTGTGAAGGAGCAAAGATCTTCAATATTTGTATGTGAAAATCACAAAGAAATCTTCTGGGGGAGGATGACGCCCCTACATGGGTTTGGTTTACAAACTTTCAGCCCCATTTAAAACAAAATTCACCAGCCGCCAATGATTATGATGCATTCTCATTTTAGGCAAAATATAAGACAATACTTTCTTAACAGTATGTATGTAACCAGGAATAAGTCTTCAAGTAACAATATTCAAATACTAACATTGTTGGGTAAAACAGAATTTAGTTTTATTCGGAATCCAGTTAAACAGATTGGTGGTTTTAGCTGATATAAAAACTTACAGGTTAAAGTTAAAGTACCAATAATTGTCACACACACACACACACTAGGTATGGTGAAATCTGTCTTCTGCATTTGACCCATCCCCTTGATCACCCCCTGAGACGTGAGGGGAGCAGTGGGCGCCCGGGAATCATTTTGGGTGATTTAACCCCCAATTCCAACCCTTGATGCTGAGTGCCAAGCAGGGAGGTAATGAGTCCCATTTTTATAGTCTTTGGTATGACTCGGCGTTTTAATATATGTTTATGTTCAAGTATTTGGCAGACACATTTATCCAAAGTGACATACATAAAAAATACATATAAAACAATCACTGAAAACATGATCATTTAAGGCAGGGGTAGGGAACCTATGGCTGTAGAGCCGGATCTGGCTCTTTTGATGACTGCATCTGGCTCTCGGATAAATCTGAGCTGAAGTTGCTTAAAACGATAAGTGATGAATAATTCCACTTGTAATCACGGTGTTAAAAATAATGTTAAAAATATAAAACATTCTCATGCATTTTTAATCCATCCGTTTCCTACCGCACCTGTTCAAGAAGTTGCGTTAATTGTAAGAAGTTATTTATTTATTATTGGTTAGTGTGGGGCTTGCCTTCCTGGGGGTTCTTCGGACCACCAAGCACCGACATGAGAGGCTGTTTCAGGTTTACAATATTGTTTTATTCTTCAATAAGTCTCTCAGTTGCTTTCCAGCAATTGTATTTCCAGCCCCAACCCCGTCTCTCCTCCTGGCTGCTGCTTATAACAGAGCGACAGGTGATTAGATAACAAGGCCCAGGTGGGCCATCTACGCACCTGTCGCTGATTTCGAAGCCGGTACTGGCACATCCCATTTCGCTGCAGACCCGCGGGCCACGCCCCCTCCACAGTTAGCTTCAGAATAACAAAGTTATTACAAAGAATAAGAGACCTATTATACTCTAGAAATGTTGGTCTTACTTAAAAATGCACGCGTTTAGTTGTGTTCAGTGTTAAAAAAAAAAAAATTATATGGCTCTTACGGAAATATATTTCAAAATATTTGGCTTTTTGGCTCTCTCAGCCAAAAAGGTTCCTGACCCCTGATTTAAGGGAAGAATGTAATACAACATATCAATACAAAGTGTCAAGACGGAATAAACTCTCTGCTGCTGCAGCAACACAAATAGTCTATAGGTCCCTAAAATACAAAAATATCTAATGTATTCATACATTGTTTATGTAGAATATATGCATGTATATATAACCTAATCATATTGTATCTTGAATTAAAAAATAGCTGACCGTTTTTTCCCCCTTTCTCTGGGATTATATTCCCAGTATTGATCTGAGACGTCTGGGTCACTTATAGGAGTGGTTCTCAACCTTTTTTCAGTGATGTACCCCCTGTGAACATATTTTTAATTCAAGCAAGCATTTTTGGTTGAAAAAAAAGATAAAGAAGTAAAATACAGCACTATGTCATCAGTTTCTGATTTATTAAATTGTATAACAGTGCAAAATATTGGTCATTTGTAGTGGTCTTTCTTGAACTTTTTGGAAAAAAAAGATATAAAAATAACTAAAAACTTGTTGAAAAATGAACAAGTGATTTAATTATAAAGATTTCTACACATAGAAGTAATCATCAACTTAAAGTGCCCTCTTTGGGGATTGTAATAGAGATATTGTACCATATGTCCCGGCAAGAAATCTGCGTTCAAAGGACTCCGGCTTATTAGTGATTCCCAAAGCCCAAAAAAAGTCTGCGGGCTATAGAGCGTTTTCCGTTCGGGCTCCAGTACTCTGGAATGCCTTCCCGGTGAAAGTTCGAGATGCCACCTCAGTAGAAGCATTTAAGTCTCACCTTAAAATTCATTTGTATACTCTAGCCTTTAAATAGACTCCCTTTTTAGACCAGTTGATCTGCCGTTTCTTTTCTTTTTCTCCTATGTCCCACTCTCCCTTGTGGAGGGGGTCCGGTCCGATCCGGTGGCCATGTACTGCTTGCCTGTGTATCGGCTGGGGACATCTCTGCGCTGCTGATCCGCCTCCGCTTGGGATGGTTTCCTGCTGGCTCTGCTGTGAACGGGACTCTCGCTGCTGTGTTGGATCCGCTTTGGACTGGACTCTTGCGACTGTTTTGGATCCATTATGGATTGAACTTTCACAGTATCATGTTAGACCCGCTCGACATCCATTGCTTTCCTCCTCTCCAAGGTTCTCATAGTCATCATTGTCACCGACGTCCCACTGGGTGTGAGTTTTCCTTGCCCTTATGTGGGCCTACCGAGGATGTCGTGGTGGTTTGTGCAGCCCTTTGAGACACTAGTGATTTAGGGCTATATAAGTAAACATTGATTGATTGATTGATTGATCCAACTGGATTCATCAACTTCATTCTAAACATTTCTTCTTATTCAAAAAAAAAGAACTCTTTAACATCAATATTTATGGAACATGTCCACAAAAAATGTATCCGTCAACACTGTTGCAACATTGTTGCACTTGTTTTTCACAGTTTATGAATTTACATTAATATTTTGTTGAATAAAATAAATAAATATATTTATAAAGGATTTTTGAATTGTTGCTATTTTTAGAATATTTAATAAAAAATCTCACGTACCCCTTGGCATACCTTCAAGTACCCCCAGTGGTACGCATACCCCCATTTGAGAACCACTGACTTATAGCATATAGCAGGGGTCGGGAACCTTTTTGGCTGAGAGAGCCATGGAAGCCAAATATTTAAAAATGTATTTCTGTCAGAGCCATATAATATTTTTTTTAACACTGAATACAACTAAACGTGTGCATTTTTATGTAAAACCAACATTAGGGTAGAACAGGTCTGTTATTCTTTTTAATAAAATTTTTATTCTGAAGCTAACTAATAATGAATAAAATACTTCTTACCATTCTTGACTTCTTGAACAGGTGCGGTAGAAAAACGGATGGATGGATAAAAATGCATTAGAATTTTTTATATTTTGAACGTTATTTTTAACACTGATTACCAGGGGAATTATTCATTATTTATTGTGTTAAGCAATGTCATCTAAAATTAATCTGAGAGCCAGATGCAGTCATCAAAAGAGCCACATCTGGCTTTAGAGCCATAGGTTCCCTACTCCCGGTATATAGAAATATTCTATTACCATTAAGCAAACTATGAATAATAAAACACACTAAAACATGTGTCCTTTTATCATAGTTACACGTATGACAAAAAGCGCGTGAAAATCAGTGGTTTTTAGTGAGGTAAAATGAATAAAATGCGCCGACTGTTCATTTCTCCTGCCAAATGAATTGCACTGAGTGGAGCGGATCACCACTCCAAGATGGCGGCCGCGCGTCTCGTCTCCTCAGCGCCAGTAGCAGAAGCGCTCTATGATGCATCTACTTATAAGATGTTTATGGTTCTAACGTTAGCAGTGAGTTTACAGCCTCACTCGTTTAACTGCACAGCAAATAAAAGTCACATTACTCAGCCAATAAACTTTAGTTTACAATCAAAACTTACCATTCTTTGTTCATCTTCAAATGTCCAACGAAACTGGAAGTTGTTGCGTCTACATATTCGAACTGCATGTTTTGCATACGGCAATTCGTTTTTTGTTGACCAAGTCGTTGTTTTTAAACCCGAACGAAACCAACTTTGGCATATTTTTTTTCTCAATGGCGCGTTGTTTGAGAATTATTCTTCCTCTGTTTTCCTGCAATTTGATTGGATGAGTGCTGTGGGACCAAAACAACAGTACTAATTTGATTGGCTGTTGTATTGAGCGCATACAAGCTGACGAGAACAACACGCAGACAGACACAAGTACAATTAAAGCTGCAAGCAGCATTGGACGGGCCCTCCTTTGGCTGCTGCCCCCGCGACCCAAACCCGGATAAGCGGTAGAAGCATGGATAGTAGCTGCTATTATTATAGGGTATTGTGTGTAGAATTTTGAGGACAAAAAAGATTTAATTCCATTTCACATTGTCATTGTCCACTGTTAGCCATAAGTGTCCCAATACTTTTGCCTAGTGTTAGTCCTAAGTGTCCCAATACATTTGTCCAGTGGTAGTAGCCATCTTGAGACAACAGCAGTGCAGAAGCATCAGCGCAGTTGATCTTTGAAGGGTCATAAAATCAAAACCGGAGCAGTAATCAAAACTCTCGCAAAAACTTTTAATCAGAAGGGTTCAAACCCTCTCCTGTGCGAGTTTGAAGCCAAAACGACAAACGGGCTCGGAGGAGATAACGTTTGAAGAAAGGTGACGGGTTTTTACAAAACTTTTGTTTTGAAGGGGTAATTGCCAACTTCCTGTTGATTTTTGCTGAAGGATGTTGATTATTAAAATGTAGGTCTAAGTGAGACCTACATAGAAGTTTTTGTTTTATGTCTCTCTGACATTCCTACCGGAAGTTACAGGCAGTTGGGTCTGTGTTTTCTTCCTAGGAGCATTTTTTTCTGTGTTTTATTCAAAAATTGCGTTAGAGCGCAATTTTGATTTTTGGGGTTTAGTTTTTTTTACTAGATCGCAATTTTTGCCAGTCCCGATGTGTGTGTCAAGTTTGGTGAGTTTTGAAGCATTTTGAGAGGGTCAAAATACAGTGCAAAGAGGCAAAAATAGCATTTTTTTTAGGCAAATTTTGCTTTGAAGGGGTTTTTGCTAAATTTTTGGGGATTTTTGCCGTTTAAAGTAAAATTATGAAATCTAGGTCTAAGTCAGTCCTACATAGAGGTTTTGGTTTCATGTCTCTACGACATTGCTAACGGACGTTACAAGCAGTCTGTTTTTTTTTTCCGTAGGGGGTGCTAGGGCGCATTTTTGATTTTTGGGGTTTGGTTTTTTTATTAGATGGCAATTTTTGCCAGTTCTGATGAGTGTGTGAAATTTGGTGAGTTTTGAAGCATGGTCAGGGGGTCAAATTACAGTTCAAAGAGGCGGCCGAATAATAATAATAAAGAATAATAATAAAAAGCTGCAAGCAGCGTTGGTCGGGTCCGCCTTTGGCTGTTGCCGCCGTGTCCCGAGTCCCGATCTTAGTCAGACCTACATAGAAGTTTTTTATTCCATGTCTCTACGACATTTCTAACAGAAGTTACATGCAGTTTTGTCTGTTTTTTTCCTAGGGGGCGCTAAGCGCAATTTTGATTTTTGGGGTTTGGTTTTTTATTAGATGGCAGTTTTTGCCAGTCCTGATATGTGTGTAAAATTTGGTGAGTTTTGAAGCATGTTAAGGGGGTGAAATTACAGATCGGCGATTCTGGATGTTGTTGATAAATGGCAGAATAATAATAATAAAACGGATGAAAAACAATAGGTCCTTTGGCCATTGCAAAAGGACTCCCACAGGGAGTCCTTTTGCAATGGGCCATGCGGGCCCTAAAAAAAGATACGGAGCGCTCCTGGATAACTTTTTAATCATTGGCTCAAGTCCAAGTTAAGTCACAAGTCATTGATGTTAAAGTCTAAGTCGAGTTGCAAGTCTCTTTACATTTTGTCAAGTTGAGTCTAAAGTCATCAACTTCATGACTCGAGTCTGACTCGAGTCCAAGTCATGTGACTCGAGTCCACACCTCTGGTAAATACTCACTTAAATAAGTACTCATGTAAGTAAATACTTACAGGGAAATACTTACATGAGTAAATACTCACCTAAGTAGATATTCATGTAAGTAAATACTCTCCTGTATGTAAATACTCACATAAGTAAATACTTGTATCAGTAATGACTGACATAATAAAGTGTTCATGTAAGGAAATACTCACATAAGTAAATATTGATAAGTAAATACACACAAGTAAGTAGTTATATGAGTAAATACTCACTTAAGCAGATACTCATGTAAGTAAATACTCACCTAAATAAGTACTCATGTAAGTAAATACTCACATAAGTAAATACACACAAGTATGTACATAAGTAAATACACACCAGTAAGTAATTACATAAGTCAATACTCACCTAAGTAGATACTCATGTAAGTAAATAAGTACATACGCATGTTGCTACACACTCTCATGTAAGTGCATACTCATGTAAGTAAGTACATACTCACGTTGCTACACACTCATGTAAGTGCATACTCATGTTGCTACACACTCATGTAAGTACATACTCATGTAAGTAAGTACATACTCACGTTGCTACACACTCATGTAAGTGCATACTCATGTTGCTACACACTCATGTAAGTACATACTCATGTAAGTAAGTACATACTCATGTTGCTACACACTCATGTAAGTGCATACTCATGTTGCTACACACTCATGTAAGTGCATACTCATGTAAGTAAGTACATACTCATGTTGCTACACACTCATGAAAGTGCATACTCATGTAAGTAAGTACATACTCATGTTGCTACACACTCATGTAAGTACATACTCATGCTGCTACACACTCATGTAAGTACATACTCATGTAAGTAAGTACATAATCATGCGTATGTACTTACATGAGTGTGAGTATGTACTCATGTAAGTACATACTCATGTTGCTACACACTCATGTAAGTGCATACTCATGTAAGTAAGTACATAATCATGCGTATGTACTTACATGAGTGTGAGTATGTACTCATGTAAGTACATACTCATGTTGCTACACACTCATGTAAGTGCATACTCATGTAAGTAAGTACATAATCATGCGTATGTACTCACATGAGTGTGAGTATGTACTCATGTAAGTACATACTCATGTTGCTACACACTCATGTAAGTGTATACTCATGTAAGTAAGTACATACTCATGTTGCTACACACTCATGTAAGTGCATACTCATGTAAGTAAGTACATAATCATGCGTATGTACTTACATGAGTGTGAGTATGTACTCATGTAAGTACATACTCATGTTGCTACACACTCATGTAAGTGCATACTCATGTAAGTACATACTCAAGTTGCTACACACTCATGTAAGTGCATACTCATGTAAGTAAGTACATACTCATGTTGCTACACACTCATGTAAGTGCATACTCATGTAAGTAAGTACATAATCATGCGTATGTACTTACATGAGTGTGAGTATGTACTCATGTAAGTACATACTCATGTTGCTACACACTCATGTAAGTGTATACTCATGTAAGTGCATACTCATGTTGCTACACACTCATGTAAGTGCATACTCATGTAAGTAAGTACATAATCATGCGTATGTACTTACATGAGTGTGAGTATGTACTCATGTAAGTACATACTCATGTTGCTACACACTCATGTAAGTGTATACTCATGTAAGTAAGTACATACTCATGTTGCTACACACTCATGTAAGTGCATACTCATGTAAGTAAGTACATAATCATGCGTATGTACTTACATGAGTGTGAGTATGTACTCATGTAAGTACATACTCATGTTGCTACACACTCATGTAAGTGTATACTCATGTAAGTGCATACTCATGTTGCTACACACTCATGTAAGTGCATACTCATGTAAGTAAGTACATAATCATGCGTATGTACTTACATGAGTGTGAGTATGTACTCATGTAAGTACATACTCATGTTGCTACACACTCATGTAAGTGTATACTCATGTAAGTAAGTACATACTCATGTTGCTACACACTCATGTAAGTGCATACTCATGTAAGTAAGTACATAATCATGCGTATGTACTTACATGAGTGTGAGTATGTACTCAAGTAAGTACATACTCATGTTGCTACACACTCATGTAAGTGCATACTCATGTAAGTACATACTCATGTTGCTACACACTCATGTAAGTGCATACTCATGTAAGTAAGTACATACTCATGTTGCTACACACTCATGTAAGTGCATACTCATGTAAGTAAGTACATACTCATGTTGCTACACACTCATGTAAGTACAGTGAGTACTCGCAGGAATGTAGGAGCTGACAGAAAGAGAGCAAGAACACATCTAAACTTACTGTGACGACGATGAGTAGAAGGAGGAAGAGCCGCAGTTTGATCCTGCCAACTGTCCACTCCAGCAGAGGAAGGATGAGGAAGAGGAGGAAGAGGAGGAGGAGGGGGGGGGCAGCTGGAATCTGAACCTTGCTGCAAAAGAGAGACAGGAAGTGGACGAGAGAGCACGCGCCAAAAGTTACAAGTTGAAAGTTGTTGTGGAATGTTGGACACAGCAGGAATGAAACATTTGCCTTGGAATCAAACAAGCAACTGCTTCTGTCTCAAAACAACAACAACAACAGCAGCAACGACAACAACAATTGAGCAACACCTTTGCTTTTGCACTGCGACCTACCGAATGTTTGCAAAAAGTGCCCCAAAAATGGTCTTGGTTTTCCTAAACACAAACAGCCTTACCCCTAAAAAAGTGGTTAAAGAATCCAACTCAGTTTTTGCACTTTTTTTTATGACCTAATTAAGAATAGATTAGAATAGAATATAGTTTTATTGCCATTATTGCAATGAACAGGTTCAAAGAACAACAAAATTGGATCAGATCCCCTAAGGTGCATACACAATTTGGTAATATAAATAGTAAAAATTATAGAAAAGAAGATATGTATATCTATATGTATGTATGTATATCCACACACATGCATATATCTATACATATGCATATATATACATATACACATATAACATTATCGCACATTATAGTCCGGAAAAAATAAAAAATAAAAAGACATGAGACATGAGGACATGATGGACACATTGTGCTCACTCAGTGCCTGTTTAATGCAACTATGGCTCTTGGGTAAAAACAGTTTTTTAGTCTATTTGTGCCCGTTTTCAGCACCCTATAGCGTCTGCCCGAGGGTAGTTGGATCTAAACATTATATCGAAATCGTAAATCTAAATGTTGAATGTAAATGTGCAATCTGAGTGGTGTACAAGTCCGTTAAAAATAAAGAAAATATGGTGTAAAAGTTTCTAAAAATAAATTAAATATGGTGTAAAAGTCACTAAAAAATAAACAAAGATGGTGCAAAAGTCACTAAAAATAAACAAAATATGCTGTAAAAGTCACAAAAAATTTAAAAAAACTACTGTGGACCAGCCACTAAAAAATAAAGAAAATATTGTGGACAATTCACTAAAAAATAAAGAAAATATTGTGGACAAGTCACTAAAAAAATAAAGAAAATATGCTGCAAAACTCACTAAAAAATAAAAAAAATATGTTCTAAAAGTCACTACAAAATAAAAAAAAATGGTGTACAAGTCACTAAAAAATAAACAAAATGTGGAGCAAAAGTCACTTAAAAATAAACAAAATATGCTGTAAAAGTCACTAAAAACGAAGAAAATACGGTGTACAAGTCACTAAAAAAAAAAGAAAATATTGTGGACCAGTCACTAAAAAATAATAAAAAAATGGTGTACAAGCCACTAAAAAATAAACAAAATGTGGAGCAAAAGTCACTTAAAAATAAATAAAATATGCTGTGAAAGTCACTAAAAATGAAGAAAATACAGTGTACAAGTCACAAAAAAAAAAAAAAAATATTGTGCACAAGTCACTAAAAAATAAAGAAAATAATGTGGACCAGTCACTAAAAAATAAAGAAAATATTGTGGACAAGTCACTAAAAAATAAAGAAAATATTGTGGACAAGTCACTAAAAAATAAAGAAAATATGCTGCAAAACTCACTAAAAAATAAAGAAAATATGTTCTAAAAGTCACTACAAAATAATTAAAAAAATGGTGTACAAGTCACTAAAAAATAAACAAAATGTGGAGCAAAAGTCACTAAAAAATAAACAAAATGTGGAGCAAAAGTCACTTAAAAATAAACAAAATATGCTGTAAAAGTCACTAAAAATGAAGAAAATACGGTGTACAAGTCACAAAAAAAAAAAATAAAGAAAATATTGTGGACAAGTCACTAAAAAATAAAGAAAATATTGTGGACCAGTCACTAAAAAATAAAGAAAATATTGTGGACAAGTCACTAAAAAATAAAGAAAATATGCTGCAAAACCCACTAAAAAATAAAGAAAATATGTTCTAAAAGTCACTACAAAATAATTTAAAAAATGGTGTACAAGTCACCAAAAAATAAACCAAATGTGGAGCAAAAGTCACTTAGAAATAAACAAAATATGCTGTAAAAGTCACTAAAAATGAAGAAAATACGGTGTGCAAGTCACTAAAAAAAAAGAAAATATTGTGCACAAGTCACTGAAAAATAAAGAAAATATTGTGGACCAGTCACTAAAAAATAAAGAAAATATTGTGGACAAGTCACTAAAAAACAAAGAAAATATTGTGGACAAGTCACTTAAAAAATAAAGAACGTATTGTGTACAAGTCACTACAAAATAAAGAAAATATGCTGTACAAGTCACTAAAAAATAAACAAAATATGGTGTACAAGTCACATATAAAATATAGAAAATATGCTGTATAAGTCACTAAAAAATAAAGAAAATATGGTGTAGAAGTCACCAAAAACTAAAGAAAGAATAGTGTACAAGTCACTAAAAAAATCAAGAAAATATGCTGTAAAAGTCACTAAAAATGAAGAAAATACGGTGTACAAGTCACTAAAAAATAAAGAAAATATTGTGGACAAGTCACTAAAAAATAAAGAAAATATTGTGGACAAGTCACTAAAAAATAAAGAAAATATTGTGACAATTCACTAAAAAATAAAGAAAATATTGTGGACAAGTCACTAAAAAAATAAAGAAAATATGCTGCAAAACTCACTAAAAAAAATAAAGAAAATATGTTGTAAAAGTCACTACAAAATAATAAAAAAATGGTGTACAAGTCACTAAAAATGAACAAAATGTGGAGCAAAAGTCACTTAAAAATAAACAAAATATGCTGTAAATGTCACTAAAAATGAAAAAAATACGGTGTACAAGTCACTAAAAAAATAAAGAAAATATTGTGGACAAGTCACTAAAAAGAAAGAAAATATTGTGGACAAGTCACTAAAAAAGAAAGAAAATATTGTGGACAAGTCACTAAAAAAGAAAGAAAATATTGTGGACAAGTCATTTAAAAAATAAAGAAAGTATTGTGTACAAGTCACTAAAAAATAAAGAAAATATGTTGTAAAAGTCACTACAAAATAAAGAAAATATGCTGAACAGGTCACTAAAAAATAAACAAAATATGGTGTACAAGTCACATATAAAATGAAGAAAATATGCTGTATAAGTCACTAAAAATAAGGAAAATATGGTGTAGAAGTCACAAAAAACTAAAGAAAGAATAGTGTACAAGTCACAAAAAAAAATCAAGAAAATATGCTGTAAAAGTCACTAAAAATAAAGAAAATATGCTGTAAAAGTCACTAAAAATGAAGAAAATACGGTGTACAAGTCACTAAAAAATAAAGAAAATATTGTGGACAAGTCACTAAAAAATAAAGAAAATATTGTGGACAAGTCACTAAAAAATAAAGAAAATATTGTGGACAAGTCACTAAAAAATAAAGAAAATATTGTGGACAAGTTACTAAAATATAAAGAAAATATTGTGGACAAGTCACTTAAAAATAAAGAAAATATTGTGTACAAGTCACATATAAAATAAAGAAAATATGCTGTATAAGTCACTAAAAAATAAAGAAAATATGGTGTAGAAGTCACTAAAAACTAAAGAAAGAATAGTGGACAAGTCACAAAAAAAAATCAAGAAAATATGCTGTAAAAGTCACTAAAAATAAAGAAAATATGCTGTAAAAGTCACTAAAAATGAAGAAAATACGGTGTAAAAGTCACTAAAAAATAAAGAAAATATTGTGGACAAGTCACTAAAAAATAAAGAAAATATTGTGGACAAGTCACTAAAAAATAAAGAAAATATTGTGGACAAGTCACTAAAATATAAAGAAAATATTGTGGACAAGTCACTTAAAAATAAAGAAAATATTGTGTACAAGTCACATATAAAATAAAGAAAATATGCTGTATAAGTCACTAAAAAATAAAGAAAATATGGTGTAGAAGTCACTAAAAACTAAAGAAAGAATAGTGGACAAGTCACAAAAAAATTAAGAAAAAATGCTGTACAAGTCACTAAAAATAAAGAAAATATGCTGTACAAGTCACTAAAAAAACATGCTGTAAAAGTCACTAAAAATATAGAAAATATGCTTTACAAGTCACCAAAAGAAACAAAATATGGTGTGCAAGTCACATAAAATAAAGAAAATATGGTCTAAAAGTCAAAAAAAATGAAGAAAACATGCTGTAAAAGTCACTAAAAAATGAATAAAATATGGTATAAAAGTCACCAAAAATAAAGAAAATATTGTGTACAAGTCAATAAAAAAAAAGAAAATATGATGTAAAAGTCACTAAAAATAAAGAAAATATTGTGTACAAGTTTTATTTTGACAGTGTTTGTGGAAGTTGCAATGCATGATGGGAAAATAGCAAATCTCAATGAACACAGTCAATATTGTTCTGTTTTTAGCTCTCACATTCTTCAAAAAGTAATGTCTATAAGTAAATAATATGTCTGAAAGTTAAAGTGACGCGGTTATGTAACTTTTATGTGTCTTCGTGCTGTAGGAAGTTGACAATTGTATTCTACAGGTGTGTTTTATTTTGACAGTGTTTGCGGAAGTTGCAATGCATGATGGGAAAATAGCAAATCTCAATGAACACAGTCAATATTGTTGTTTTTAGCTCTCATACGCTTCAGAAAGCAATGTCTATAAGTAAATAGTTTGTCTAAAAGTTAAAGTGACGTGGTTGTGTAACTTTTATGTGTCTTTTGTGCTGTTTTACAGATCATTTTCGTGGCGAGGATCGTGTGTACAATATGAGTTTGTCGCCATCTAGTGGTTATTTTGGGGCTCAGCAACCTGCCTGTTTGTCACAGGTTCAGTTGTCACGCCATCACGTGATACTGCAATTCCAATCCGTCCGACCATTTTTTACCGTTTGTCCCTCTCGGGGTGGCTGGAGCCCATCCCAGCTGGGTTCGGGCGGAAGGCAGGGCACCAACTGGACAAGTCGCTGCCTCAACACAGATAGACAACACTGTTTATGCAATTATAAGCCATAGTATTTGAGTTTGAATTCTAAGTAATGCTATATATTTCATTTTTCTGCTTCTTACTGAATTTTGGGTACGAACCCATCCGCTTGCCCCGTTCGGGATCGCAGTGGTGTGCTGGAGCCTGGACAAGTCACCACCTCATCGCAAGGCCAACATAGATAGACAACATTCGCACTCACACGCACACACTAGGGTCAATTTTTCGTGTTGCCAATCAACTTATTCCCAGGTACATGTCTTTGGAGGTGGGAGGAAGCCGGAGTACCCGGAGGGAACCCACGCAGTCACGAGGAGAACATGCAAACTCCACACAGAAAGATCCCAAGCGTATAGGATCGAACCCAGGACCTTCACACAAACTCAGCACCCTTAATTCCTAGTCAACATTTTTAAACACTGGACTACCCTGGGTTTTGTGAAGGAAAGATTTTGTTCCGTATATAAAGGTAATGCTCAGTAAAGTATGATGGAGGTGGAAGAAAATACTGTCACCCAGAGTACAATTTAAAACCGAGCACACTACTTTCCTAATCAACAGTCTTAAACACTGGGCTATCCTTGGTCTCGTGAAGCCAATGCTCAGTAAAGTATGATGAAGGTGGAACAAAATACTGTCACCCAGAGTACGATTTAAAACCGAGCACACTACTTTCCCAATCAACAGTCTTAAACACTGGGCTATCCTTGGTCTCGTGAAGCCAATGCTCAGTAAAGTATGATGGAGGTGGAACAAAATACTGTCACCCAGAGTAAAATTTAAAACCGAGCACACTACTTTCCTAATCAACAGTCTTAAACACTGGGCTATCATTGGTCTCGTGAAGCCAATGCTCAGTAAAGTATGATGGAGGTGGAACAAAATACTGTCACCCAGAGTACGATTTAAAACCGAGCACACTACTTTCCTAATCAACAGTCTTAAACACTGGGCTACCCTTGGCCTCGTGAAGCCAATGCTCAGTAAAGTATGATGGAGGTGGAACAAAATACTGTCACCCAGAGTACGATTTGAACCGAGCACACTATTCTCCTAATCAACAGTCTTAAACACTGGGCTATCCTTGGTCTCGTGAAGCCAATGCTCAGTAAAGTATGATGGAGGTGGAACAAAATACTGTCACCCAGAGTACGATTTGAACCGAGCACACTACTTTCCTAATCAACAGTCTTAAACACTGGGCTATCCTTAGTCTCGTGAAGCCAAGATTTTGTTCCATACACAAATATAATCAAGGACATTGTGCTCAGTAAAGATTGATGGCGGTGGAACAAAAACCTGCCAACAAGAGTAGGGTTTGAAACCAGCACTCTTCATTCCGAGCCAACAGTCTTAATCAACGGGCTATCCTGGGTCTTGTGAAGAAAATATTTGGTTCCATACACTAATGCAATCGCGGACTCCTGGCCCAGGAAAGTATGATGGAGGTGGAACAAAATACTGTCACTCTGACTGGGGTTCAAACGCAGTACCTTTCAATCTGAGTCACCAGTCTTAAACACTGTGTCAGAGACTGTGAGTGTAGTTCCTGAGCTGGGTGGTAATAGGAGTAGAAAGTTCATAGTGTTTTTTTGCAATATTTCCCCCAAAAATATTTGATGGAAGTAATTTTAATTAATAACATTGATTTCAACTCATTTTTTGTTTTTTTTACATTGAGTTAAAAAAAAAAAAAAACACCAATAAAACAAAAAATGTGGGGGACCACGAATTCATAAAAGTGTTGAAAATAAGTCATACAATTTCTTTATATACTTTTAATGCTTACATCTCTAGATCAACTTCAGATCTATCCATTAATTAAACATTTTATTAGTTTTTTTGTCTGTTTTATGCCCTTTTTGTTACAGAAAAATTGATTACTTTTTTTATGGCTAACACACAAAATTTGCAATGTTTTCCCCCCAAAAATATTTGATGGAAAGTCATTGGGGCCTTAAATAGCTCGGTAATTCCTAACATGGACTTTAATGCATTATTAGTTTTTGAGCAATAAGAGTTTTAAAGAAAATCATTTTTTATTAGTTCCCTTACACCTGTTTCCACTTTTTTATGTTTATTAGTATTTATGACACATAATCCAATAAACCACGTCAATGACATTTGAATTGTATTGATGGAAAATGTTATTTATTAGCATTGATGATAAAACATGACATTCCAAGTTATTTAACTACTTGATTATTTTGGGGTTTTTATGCCAACAAACTGACGATAGCGTCGGAAAAATTATGGAGAAAAAAAAGGAAGAGATAAAAGAAAACTAACCTGAACGTTTGACACGCTGACAGTCCACATGACAGAAGAGCAGTACTGAGTTCCGCCACAAGATGGTGCTGCCACATCAAACTCCCTGCTTGCTGGGCTTGGTTTTCTCACTCATCGTGCTGTCAAACCATTCATTTTCCCAATGGAATAAATCTTATTTTTGTATTTTAATTAATCGTGAATGATTGCAATCAATCTACTTTATTTTTACACATTTATTTTTTAATTTTCCTGAAGAAACCATCCAAAAGGAATCAGTAAAGTACTATCTATCTGTCTAGTCAAAATAGAGGATTGTCAAAACACTGTATTTATACTTACATTTTTACATATATATATATATATATATATATATAAAATTTAAAAAGGAAAGAACATTTTAAAAAGGAAAGAAAATATTAATAAAGTGAAGAGAAGACAAAAAAGTGAGGGAATAATAAAATAAGAAAAGACAAAAAGAAAAGATAAAGTGAAGAAAACTGTTTTTTAAAAGTAAAAAAGATAAGAACAAGTAAAATATAAACAATTAAAGAAAATATTCAAATAGTAAAGAAGATTAAAAAAAACATAACAAGTGAAGAAACATTTAAGAAAAAATATAAAAAGTAAAAAAACAAATATTTAAGTGTTAAGAAAATAATAAAAGTGAAGAAAATATAAACAAAAAAGGAAACAAGAGAGTAAAGAGGAAATAGTAAAGAAACGTTTAAAAAGTAAAGAAAATATAAAAATTAAAATAAAGAAAAGTAAAAAATTAAATATATAAACAAATTAAAGACAAAATATAAAAAGTAAAAATTTAAAAAGAACAGATAAAAGTAAAGACAAGATAAACAAAAAATCAATAAAAAAAGATTAAAAAAAGTCAAAAAAATAAAATGTAAAAAATATTAAAAACTAAAGAAAATATTTAAAAAGTAAAGATAAAAAGAAAATATAAAACGTAAAGAAAAGATAAAAAGTGAAGAAAAAATTAAAAAGTAAAGAGAAAAAATTAAAAAAGTAAAAAAAATATATATAAAAACAAAAAAAATCATGAAGTAAAGAAAAAAGTTAAGAAAATATCAAACAAGTTAAGAAAAGATAAATAAGGTACACAAAAGATTGAAAAAAGTTAAGATAAGACAAAAAAATGAGGGAAAATTGAACAGGAAAAGATTAAAAAGTAAAGATAATAAAGTGAAGAAAATATTTTTTTAAAAAGTATTAAAAGATAAGAAAAAGTTAAAAAGATTAAAAACTAAAGAACATATTTAAAAAGTAAAGGAGATAAAAAAAAAGAAAACGTGAAAAGACAAAAAGTGTAAAAGAAAAACAAAGCAAACAAAAACCTGAAGAAAAGAAAAAATAAAGAAAAAAGAAAATATAAAAAAGTAAAGAAAAGATAAAAAATAAAATTAAAAAAAGTACAATGTTGAGGATGTGAGTGAACATGAAGTCCAGAATCCACATCAACATTATGAAACTTAATCTCTTTCACATGCTACACACACACACACCTACACACACACACACACACACACACACACACACACACACACACACAGCAAGAAATCCTCCTCCATCATTTAGTTTTATGGTGCCCCCAAAGTGTGATAAAAAGGTGCATGTAGGGCCATGAAGACAGAGCGATGTAGTTGTTCACGTAGCGTTTGAGGGATTAGAAGATCAACCTCCTGTTTGCACTCGCTCCATGAAATCACTTACACACCAAGGATTAGTGGCTGACTCCTTTAAAGTGGCCCAGCTTGCACTTTGGCCCCTGGAGACCACACGTGCTGCCAGGGATCAGCAGGGAGACACCATGTCAAGCAAACACACCCCTTCACAATAAGACTCCAAATATGCTTCATCGAGGGGAAGAACATAGTCAACATTTAAACAACCTCAGAAGAGCGTAGGTTTACTGCCAGGAAGTTACAGCTGTGCTCTAAAGGGTGAGCTGAGGTGGTGCGCTATTAGCATCTTCATGTTACGTAGCTACATGTTACGTATCCACGTGTTATGTATCCGCAAGTTACGTATCTACGTGTATCCACGTTACGTATCTACGTGTACCTGCATGTTACGTATCTACGTGTTATGTATCTACATGATACATATCTATGTTACGTATCTACATGTTATGTATATATGTGATACATATATATGTGTTACGTATCTATGTGTTACGTATCTATGTGTTATGTATCTACGTGTTACGTGTTATGTATCTACGTGTCACATATCTATGTGTTACGTATCTACATGTTATGTATCTATCTACCTGTCACATATCTATTTGTTACGTATCTACATGTTATGTATCTATCTACCTGTCACATATCTATTTGTTACGTATCTACATGTTATGTAACTACATGTTACGAATCCGCGTGTTATGTATCTACGTGTTACGTGTTATGTATCTACGCGTCACATATCTATGTGTTACGTATCTACGTGGTACGTATCTACGTGGTACGTATCTACGTGTTACAAATCTACATGTTACGAATGTACGTGTTATGTATCTACATGATACATATCTATGTTACGTAGCTACGTGTTATGTATCATCGTTTTACGGATCTACCTGCTACGTATCCACGTGTTACGTATCTACGTGTTACGTATCTATGTGTTATGTATCTACGTGTTATGTGTTATGTATCTACGTGTCACATATCTATGTGTTACGTATCTACATGTTATGTATCCATCTACCTGTCACATATCTATTTGTTACGTATCTACATGTTATGTATCTACATGTTACGAATCTGCGTGTTATGTATCTGCGTGTTACGTCTTATGTATCTACGTGTCACATATCTATGTGTTACGTATCTACGTGGTACGTATCTACATGTTACAAATCTACATGTTACGAATGTACGTGTTATGTATCAACATGTTATGTATCTACTTGTTATGTATCTATGTGATACATATCTGTGTGTTACGTATCTATGTGTTACGTATCTATATTTTACGTAGCTACGTGTTATGTATCATCGTTTTACGGATCTACCTGCTACGTATCCACGTGTTACGTATCTACGTGTTACGTATCTATGTGTTATGTATCTACGTGTTACGTGTTATGTATCTACGTGTCACATATCTTTGTGTTACGTATCTACATGTTATGTATCCATCTACCTGTCACATATCTCTTTGTTACGTGTTATGTATCTACGTGTCACATATCTTTGTGTTACGTATCTACATGTTATGTATCTATCTACCTGTCACATATCTATTTGTTACGTATCTACATGTTACGAATCTGCGTGTTATGTACCTACGTGTTACGTGTTATGTATCTACGTGTCATATATCTATGTGTTACGTATCTACGTGGTACGTATCTACATGTTACAAATCTACATGTTACGAATGTACGTGTTATGTATCAACGTGTTACGTATCTACCTGCTACGCATTCATGTGCTACGTATCCACGTGTTACGTAGCCACCTGTTACGTAGCTACGTGTTACGCATCTATGTGTTATGTATCTGCATGTTACGTGTTACGTATTTACGTGTTTTGTATCTACGTGTTACATATCTACATGTTATGTATCTACATGTTACGTACCTACATGCTACATATGGATATGTTATGTATCTACGTGTTATGTATGTACGTGTTACGTATCTATGTGTTACGTATCTACGTGTTTTGTATCTACGTGTTACGTACCTACATGCTACATATGCATATGTTATGTATCCACGTGTTACATATCTACGTGTTACATATCTACGTGTTACGTATCTACGTGTTACGCATATATGTGTTATGTATCTACGTGTTACATATCTACGTGTTACGCATCTATGTGTTATGTATCTACGTGTTACATATCTACGTGTTACATATCTGCGTGTTACGCATCTATGTGTTATGTATCTACGTGTTACGTATATGCGTGTTATGTATCTACATGTTACGTACCTACATGCTACATATGCATGTTATGTATGTACGTGTTATGTATGTACGTGTTACATATCTATGTGTTACGTATCTACGTGTTTTGTATCTACGTGTTACGTACCCACATGCTACATATGCATATGTTATGTATCCACGTGTTACATATCTACGTGTTACATATCTACGTGTTACGTATCTACGTGTTACGCATCTATGTGTTATGTATCTACGTGTTACATATCTACGTGTTACGCATCTATGTGTTATGTATCTAGGTGTTACGTATATACGTGTTATGTATCTACGTGTTACGAATCTACGTGTTACGTATCTACATGTTACGTATCTACATGTTACGTATCTACATGTTTTGTATTTAAGCGCTTTGACAGTACTTCCACATACACCCATCCACACACCCATTCACACACTGATGGAGGGAGCTGCCATGCAAGGCGCTAAACAGCACCCATCAGGAACAAGGGTGAAGTGTCTTGCCCGAGGACACAACGGACGTGACTGGGGTGGTAGAAGCCGGGGATCGAACCAGGAACCCCTCAGGTTGCTGGTACAGCCACTCCCCCAACCGCACACCGACAAAACCATGGAGAATACAAAAAAAATGTATATGAATAAATAAGAAAGAAAAATATACATACATTTAAAATATATAACATTTATAAATACATTTTATTAAAACAATTAATTAAAAAATATTTAAAATAAGTACATAAATATTAAAGTAAAATAAAAAAAAGAAGTGCCTGGCTCTCCCTCCTCAAGCCTTTTTTCCTCTTTCCTACTGCCCCTGAACGCCTCACACTCAAAAGGTGTAATGACTTATGACTCGCCGACACTTTTATTCCTGCTTCTGGGTGAAAGTCTCACTTTTAAACCCGCTTCTCTCTCCCGCCCGGCACTCGGAAGCCACAAAGAATCCTGCCAGACAAAACCCCGTGTTTGTTTGCCACAAACGGGAGCGTCTGGACGGCGGGTCAAGAGGGCAACGCCGCCCGGGTTTTATGGCGTCCTTGTTTGTCAGCGGACTGACGGATGTGTCCCGGTTTTACGAGCACGTGCTGGACGCCGCCGTCCCGCTCGGGCCTGGCGGGAGCCAATGAATGAGTGAGTGAGTCAATGAATGAAGGAATGAATGGCGGCCCGGGCCATAAAGCAGCCTGGATTGTGGTTCCCAGCGAGGTCGCCATGGAAACCAGCGAGCAGCAGATGCAGACAGTGTGTGTGTGTGTGTGTTTGTGTGTGTGCGTGTGTGTGTGTGTGTGTGTGTGTGTGTGTGTGTGTGTGTGTGTGTGTGTGTGTGTGTGTGTGTGTGTGTGTGTGTGTGTAAAATATGAGTGTATGATGTCAGTCAGAAAAAGTGAATTATTAGTCACTGTCGTTGGCAGGAAGAGAGGAACTTACTTCCGACTTTCTTTTCACAATAAATCTAAACATAAGTGATTGACAGGACTTTTATTTTGTAAGGTTGATCATTGAAAAAACACATTTTTATTTACCTAACTGCTGATTGCTCCTTCACACCTTTTATCCCAACTATATCTTATTCCATTTCACAATAAAATGCCAGATTGAGTGCAGTTTTAAGATTTGTCCCAATTACATTTCAAAATAAAAGTATTAAGCGTCATCTCTATTTTATTTTGCAACAAAAGTGCAGTTTTAAAACGTGTCCCAAATTTTACTTCGCAATAAATGTGGAGTTTTAAGATTTGTCTTCATTACATTTCACAATAAAAGTATTCAGCTTTGTCTCAATTTAATTTCACAATAAAAATGCAGTTTTAAAATGTGTCCAATTACATTTCAAAATAAAAGTATTAAGCGTCATCTCTATTTTATTTTGCAACAAAAGTGCAGTTTTAAAACGTGTCCCAAATTTCACTTCACAATAAATGTGGAGTTTTAAGATTTCTCTTCATTACATTTCACAATAAAAGTATTCAGCTTTGTGTCAATTTTATTTCACAATTAAAATGCATTTTTAAAATGTGTCCCAATTATATTTCATAATAAAAGTGCAGTTTTGAATTCGTACAATACAAGCATTACATTTTGCATGCATCCCATTTCACAATAAAAGTGCAATTATGATACAAATTCACATTAATACTTTTAACATCTAAACATTAGTGATTGACAGGACTTTTATTTTGTAAGGTTGATCATTGAAAAAACACATTTTTATTTACCTAACTGCTGATTGCTCCTTCACACCTTTTATCCCAACTATACCTTATTCCATTTCACAATAAAATGCCGGATTGAGTGCAGTTTTAAGATTTGTCCCAATTATATTTCAAAATAAAAGTATTAAGCGTCGTCTCTATTTTATTTCGCAATAAAAGTGCATTTTCAAAACGTGTCCCGAATTGTATTTCACAATAAATGTGGAATTTTAAGAGTTGTCTTCATTACATTTCAAAATAAAAGTATCCAGTTTTGTCTCGATTTAATTTCACAATAAAAATGCAGTTTTAAAATGTGTCCCAATTACATTTCAAAATAAAAGTATTAAGCGTCATCTCTACTTTATTTTGCAATAAAAGTGCAGTTTTAAAACGTGTCCCAAATATTACTTCGCAATAAATGTGGAGTTTTAAGATTTGTCTTCATTACATTTCACAATAAAAGTATTCAGCTTTGTGTCAATTTTATTTCACAATTAAAATGCATTTTTAAAATTTGTCCCAATTATATTTCATAATAAAAGTGCAGTTTTGAATTTGTACCATACAAGCATTACATTTTGCATGCATCCCATTTCACAATAAAAGTGCAATTATGATACAAATTCACAATAAATACTTTAAACATCTAAACATTAGTGATTGACAGGACTTTTATTTTGTAAGGTTGATCATTGAAAAACACATTTTCATTTCCACACATTTGGGTCTTACTATCCTTCACACCTTTTATCCCAAATATACCTTATTCCATTTCACAATAAAATGCCAGATTGAGTGCAGTTTTAAGATTTGTCCCAATTATATTTCAAAATAAAAGTATTAAGCGTCGTCTCTATTTTATTTCGCAATAAAAGTGCAGTTTCAAAACGTGTCCCGAATTGTATTTCACAATAAATGTGGAAATTTAAGAGTTGCCTTCATTACATTTCAAAATAAAAGTATCCAGTTTTGTCTCAATTTAATTTCACAATAAAAGTGCAGTTTTAAAACGTGTCCCAAATTGTATTTCCCAATAAATGTGGAGTTTTAAAATTTGTCTTCATTATATTTCACAATAAAAGTATTCAGCTTTGTGTCAACTTTATTTCACAATAAAATTGCATTTTTAAAATGTGTCCCAATTATATTTCATAATAAAAGTGCATTTTTAAAATTTGTCCCGATTATATTTCGTAATAAAAGTGCATTTTTAAAATTTGTCCCAATTATATTTCATAATAAAAGTGCAGTTTTGAATTTGTACAATACAAGCATTACATTTTGCATGCATCCCATTTCACAATAAAAGTGCAATCATGATACAAATTCACAATAAATACTTTAAACATCTAAACATTAGTGATTGACAGGACTTTTATTTTGCAAGGTTGATCATTGAAAAAACACATTTTCATTTCCACACATTTGGGTCTTACTATCCTTCACACCTTTTATCCCAAATATACCTTATTCCATTTCACAATAAAATGCAAGATTGAGTGCAATTTTAACATTTGTCCCAATTATATTTCAAAATAAAAGTATTAAGCGTCGTCTCTATTTTATTTCGCAATAAAAGTGCAGTTTTAAAACGTGTCCCAAATTGTATTTCACAATAAATGTGGAGTTTTAAAATTTGTCTTCATTATATTTCACAATAAAAGTATTCAGCTTTGTGTAAACTTTATTTCACAATAGAATTGCATTTTTAAAATGTGTCCCAATTATATTTCATAATAAAAGTGCAGTTTTAAATGTAGTTTTAGCAATGCAAGCATTATGTTTGCATGCATCAGTTTTCACAATAAAAGTGTGCAATTATGATACAAATTCACAATAATTAGTGTAGTTGGGCGAGTGTGCGAGCTGTGATTATATTTCAAAGTAAAGGCATCGAGGTTCAATAAATGTTTCAACACTAAGTATTGAGTTGTGGCACAGTTTCACAATAAAGTGACTACATTTCACAATCAAAGCATGGAGTTATTTTTTGATCCTAAATAAGGTTATAGTATGCAATTTTAGTTTAGAAAAAGAAGCAACAGGATATAGTTACATTTCACAATTAAAGGATGGAGTTATTTTTTGTTCTAAATTAGATTGTAGTATGCAATTGAGTTTTGAAATAGAAGCAACCAGACCTAACTAAATTTCACAATAAAAGCATGGAGTTATTTTTTTTCTCTAAATTAGGTTGTAGTATGCAATTTAGTTTTGAAATAGAAGCAATAAGATATACTTACCTTTCACAATAAAAGCATAGAGTTATTTTTTTTATTCTAAATAAGGTTATAGTATGCAATTTAGTTTAGAAATAGAAGGAACAGGATTTAGTTACATTTCACAGTAAAAGCATGGATTTATTTTTTATTCCAAATAAGGTTGTATTATTCAATTTTAGTTTTGAAATAGAAGCAATAATATATTGTTACCTTTCACAATAAAAGCATGGAGTTATTTTTTTAATTCTAAATAAGGTTGTAGTATGCAATTTAGTTTTGAAATAGAAGCATCCATCCATCCATCCATTTTCTACCGCTTATTCCCTTTCGGGGTCGCGGGGGGCGCTGGCGCCTATCTCAGCTACAATCGGGCGGAAGGCAGGGTACACCCTGGACAATAGAAGCAGCAAGATACAATTAAATTTCACAGTAAAAGCATGGAGTTGTTGTTTTTTTTCTAAATAAGGTTGTAGTATGCAATTTAGTTTTGAAAAAGAAGCAATAAGATATAGTTCCATTTCACAATAACAGCATGGAGTTATTTTTTTCCTAAATAGTGTTGTGGTATGCAATTTACTTTTGAAATAGAAGCAATAAGATATAGTTACATTTCACAATAAAAGCATGGAGTTATTGTTGTTCTTCTAAATAAGGTTATAGTATGCAATTTAGTTTTGAAATAGAAGCAATAAGATATAGTTACGTTTCACGATAAAAGCATGGAGTTATTTTTTTTAATTCTAAATAATGTTGTAGTATGCAATTTTAGTTTTGAAATAGAAGCAATAAGATATAATTACATTTCACAATAAAAGCATCGAGTTATTTTGTATTCTAAATAAGGTTGTAGTATGCAATTTTAGTTTTGAAATAGAAGCAGTAAGATATAGTTACATTTCACAATAAAAGCATGGAGTTATCTTTGATTCTAAATAAGGTTATAGTATGCAATTTAGTTTTGAAATATAAGGAATAAAATATAGTTACATTTCACAATAAAAGCATGGAGTTCTTTTTTGATTCTAAATAAGGTTGTAGTATGCAATTTAGCTTTGAAATAGAAGCAGTAAGATATAGTTACATTTCACAATAAAAGCATGGAGTTATTTTTTTTATCTAAATAAGGTTGTAGTATGCAATTTAGTTTTGAAATAAAATCAATAAAATATAATTACATTTCACAATAAAAGCATGGAGTTATTTTTTGATTCTAAATAAGGTTGTAGTGTGCAATTTAGTTTTGAAATAGAAGCAATAAGATATAGTTAAATTTCACAATAAAAGCATGGAGTTATTGTTCTTCTAAATAAGGTTATAGTATGCAATTTAGTTTTGAAATAGAAGCAATAAGATATAGTTACGTTTCACGATAAAAGAATGGAGTTATTTTTTTTTATTCTAAATAACGTAGTATGCAATTTTAGTTTTGAAAGAGAAGCAATAAGATATAATTACATTTCACAATTAAAGCATGGAGTTATTTTTGATTCTAAATAAGGTTGTAGTATGCAATTTAGTTTTGAAATAGAAGCAGTAAGATATAGTTACATTTCACAATAAAAGCATGGAGTTATTTTTTATTCTAAATAAGGTTGTAGTATGCAATTTTAGTTTTGAAATAAAATCAGTAAGATATAGTTACATTTCACAATAAAAACATGGAGTTATTTTTTGATTCTAAATAAGGTTGTAGTATGCAATTTAGTTTTGAAATAGAAGCAATAAGATATAGTTAAATTTCACAATAAAAGCATGGAGTTATTGTTCTTCTAAATAAGGTTGTAGTATGCAATTTAGTTTTGAAAGAGAAGCAATAAGATATAATTACATTTCACAATAAAAGCATGGAGTTATTTTTGATTCTAAATAAGGTTGTAGTATGCAATTTTAGTTTTGAAATAAAATCAGTAAGATATAGTTACATTTCACAATAAAAGCATGGAGTTATTTTTGATTCTAAATAAGGTTATAGTATGCAATTTTAGTTTTGAAATAAAAGCAGTAAGATATAGTTACATTTCACAATAAAAGCATGGAGTTATTTTTTGATGCTAAATAAGGTTGTAGTATGCAATTTAGTTTTGAAATAGAAGCAATAAGACATAGTTACATTTCACAATAAAAGAACAGGGAGCCTGGGAGTGTGTGTGCGTGTCCCCAGTCCCCACATTAACCTCCGACCCCCGCCCCCTGGCAAGCGGCCTGTTGGAGCGGCTTTAAAGCAGACCTTCTAATCTCCATGGGAAAGACGCGAGCTTGATTACATTTCGGTAGCAGGTAGAAATATGCATGAAAACACTCCTCCATGGCACACTTTAGTAAGTATGAATTGTTGTAGTTACATTGTAAAACTTACCAACATTGCTTGGACTGATGAATGATGAATCCATACGAGGAGAAACGCTATGGACGGCTAGAAGACGGGATGGCACGCCAGTTTAAACAAAAAACAAAAAAAAGTACAGATCAGCAAAAGGAGATTGCAGCACCTGCAGTGAGCAGATTTGTCTAAAAGATGGCGTCTTAGAACACACAACAACGCACCCTCTCAGTGGTTTTGCTGTTTTAAAAAAAAAATTATTATTATTTTTATTATTGCGGTCAACGAAGCAAAATCCATAAATTAGCCGCGCCGTCTTTTAAACCGCAGGGCTTAAAGTGTAGGAAAAAAGGAGCGCCTAATAATGCGGAATTTACAGTGGTAAAATTCTTTGTAAATACACCTCTGCATGCACCTGTGTCTTTACTAGGAAAACATAAAAAAAACATAGATCAGCTGCCAACAAAGAAGAACTTTCTCTGTAACAGAAAGGATTTGAATTTGCCTAAAAAAAATTTTTTTAAATCCTTTTTTTAAAATACATTAAAATTTTTACACAGTGTGAGGAACAAACTGTAAAAAAATGTATTATTCATTAACTTGTTCATTTACTGTTAATATCTGCTTATTTTCTGTTTGAACATGTTCTATCTACACTTCTGTTCAAATGTAATAATCACTTATTCTTCTCTTCTTTGATACCACACATTAGTTTTGGATGATACCACACATTTGGGTATCGATTCGATACCAAGTCGTTACAGGATTATACATTGGTCATAATTTAACTTCTCATGTGTCCAGGGACGCATTTTACTGACTTTATAAACATAATATGAATTTTTTTTAAAAAGGAAAAAAGATTTTGTGATCATAAAAAATATCAATGTAATTATAGTAGTATCGACTAGATACGCTCTTCTACTTGGTATCATTACAGTGGATGTCAGGTGTAGATCCACCCATTTGTTTACATTGTGAGGCCGGTGAGCTATTGTATCCTCCTACAGTGTGCAGTGAAGCATGTTTAGCTATTCCTCGTCCTCCAGTGATAAAGTTACTTGTAAGAAACTTACGTTATTTGTCGCCATGGAGGCCAAGATTAGTGATTTAGAAGTAGCTAAAACACTGCCGACTGCGGTACTTTTCAGAGGCAGTATGGTACCGGATATGATTCATTAGTATTTCGGTACTGTACTAATATCGGTATACTGCACAACCCTACTATACATGTATGTGTGTGTGTGTGTGTGTGTATACATGCATATTGGTGTGTGTGTCTATACATGTATGTGTGCGTGTGTATACATGTATGTGTGTGTGTGTGTATGCATGTATGTGTGTGTATACATGTGTGTGTGTGTATAAATGTATGTGTGTGTATACATGTGTGTGTATACATGTATGTGTGTGTGTATACATGTGTGTGTGTATACATGTATGTGTGTGTGTGTGTGTATACATGCATATTGGTGTGTGTGTCTATACATGTATGTGTGCGTGTGTATACATGTATGTGTGTGTGTATGCATGTATGTGTGTATGCATGTATGTGTGTGTATAAATGTATGTGTGTGTGTATGCATGTATGTGTGTGTATAAATGTATGTGTTTGTATACATGTATGTTTGTGTATACATGTATGTATGTGTGTATACATGTATGTGTGTGTATACGTGTGTGTGTGTACACATGCATATTGGTGTGTGTGTGTCTATATATGTATGTGTGCGTGTGTATACATGTATGTATGTGTGTGTATAAATGTATGTGTGTGTATACATGTATGTGTGTGTATAAATGTATGTGTGTGTATACATGTATGTGTGTGTATACATGTATGTATGTGTATACATGTGTGTGTGTGTGTGTACACATGCATATTGGTGTGTGTGTCCATACATGTATGTGTGCGTGTGTATACATGTATGTGTGTGTGTGTGTATGTATGCATGGATGTGTGTGTATAAATGTATGTGTGTGTATACATGTACGTGTGTGTATACATGTATGTATGTGTATACATGTATGTGTGTATGTATAAATGTGTGTGTGTATGCATGTATGTGTGTGTATACATGTATGTGTGTGTATACATGTATGTATGTGTATACATGTATGTATGTGTATACATGTATGTGTGTATACATGTATGTATGTATGTATAAATGTGTGTGTATGCATGTATGTGTGTGTATACATGTATGTGTGTGTATACATGTATGTGTGTATACATGTATGTATGTGTATACATGTATGTGTGTGTGTATACATGTATGTGTGTGTATACATGTATGTGTGTGTGTATACATGTATGTGTGTGTATACATGTATGTATGTGTATACATGTATGTGTGTGTGTATACATGTATGTGTGTGTATACATGTATGTGTGTGTGTATACATGTATGTGTGTGTATACATGTATGTGTGTGTGTATACATGTATGTGTGTATACATGTATGTATGTGTATACATGTATGTGTGTGTGTGTATACATGTATGTGTGTGTATACATGTATGTATGTGTATACATGTATGTGTGTATACATGTATGTATGTGTATACATGTATGTGTGTGTGTATACATGTATGTGTGTGTATACATGTATGTGTGTGTGTATACATGTATGTGTGTGTATACATGTATGTGTGTATACATGTATGTATGTGTATACATGTATGTGTGTGTGTGTATACATGTATGTGTGTGTATACATGTATGTGTGTGTGTGTCTATACATGCATATTGATGTGTGTGTGTCCATACATGCATGTGTGCTTGTGTGTGTGTTTATATACATGCATATTACTGTGTGTGTGTCTATACATGCATGTGTGTGTGTGTATACGTGCATAATAGTGTGTGTGTATATACATGTATGTGTGTGTGTGTATACATGTATGTGGTGTGTATACATGTATATTGGTGTGTGTGTATACATGTATGTGTGTCAATACATGTATGTGTGTGTATACATGTATATTGGTGTGTGTATACATGTATGTGCGTGTATACATGTGTGTGTGTGTGTATACATGTATATTGGTGTATGTGTATACATGTATGTGTGTGTGTATACATGTATATTAGTGTGTGTGTGTATACATGTATGTGTGTGTGTATACATGCATATTGGTGTGTGTGTATACATGTATGTGTGTGTGTATACATGTATATTGGTGTGTGTGTATACATGTGTGTGTGTGTATACATGTGTGTGTATACATGTATATTGGTGTGTGTGTATACATGTATGTGTGTGTATACATGTGTGTGTGTGTATACATGTATATTGGTGTGTGTGTATACATGTATGTGTATGTGTATACATGTATATTGGTGTGTGTATACATGTATGTGTATACATGTATATTAGTGTGTGTGTGTATACATGTATGTGGGTGTGTGTGTGTCTATACATGCATGTGTGCTTGTGTGTGTGTATATACATGCATATTACTGTGTGTGTGTCTATACATGCATGTGTGTGTGTGTGTATATACATGCATAATAGTGTGTATATACATGTATGTGTGTGTGTATACATGTATATTGGTGTGTGTGTATACATGTATGTGTGTGTCAATACATGTATGTGTGTGTATACATGTATATTGGTGTGTGTATACATATATGTGTGTGTGTATACATGTATATTGGTGTGTGTGTATACATGTATGTGTATACATCTATGTGTGTGTGTATACATGTATATTAGTGTGTGTGTGTATACATGTATGTGTGTGTGTATACATGCATATTGGTGTGTGTGTATACATGTATGTGTGTGTCAATACATGTATGTGTGTGTATACATGCATATTGGTGTGTGTGTATACATGTATGTGTGTGTGTATACATGTATATTGGTGTGTGTGTATACATGTATGTGTGTGTATACATGTGTGTGTGTATACATGTATATTGGTGTCTGTATACATGTATGTGTGTGTGTATACATGTGTGTGTGTGTGTATACATGAATGTGTGTGTGTATACATGCATATTGGTGTGTGTCTATACATACATGTGTGTGTATACATGTATATTGGTGTGTGTATACATGTATGTGCGTGTATACATGTGTGTGTGTGTGTGTATACATGTATATTGGTGTATGTGTATACATGTATGTGTGTGTGTATACATGTATATTAGTGTGTGTGTGTATACATGTATGTGTGTGTGTATACATGCATATTGGTGTGTGTGTATACATGTATGTGTGTGTGTATACATGTATATTGGTGTGTGTGTATACATGTATGTGTGTGTATACATGTGTGTGTATACATGTATATTGGTGTTTGTGTATACATGTATGTGTGTGTATACATGTGTGTGTGTGTATACATGTATATTGGTGTGTGTGTATACATGTATGTGTGTGTGTATACATGTATATTGGTGTGTGTGTATACATGTATGTGTATGTGTATACATGTATATTAGTGTGTGTGTATACATGTATGTGGGTGTGTGTGTGTCTATACATGCATGTGTGCTTGTGTGTGTGTATATACATGCATATTACTGTGTGTGTGTCTATACATGCATGTGTGTGTGTGTGTGTATATACATGCATAATAGTGTGTATATACATGTATGTGTGTGTGTATACATGTATATTGGTGTGTGTGTATACATGTATGTGTGTGTCAATACATGTATGTGTGTGTATACATGTATATTGGTGTGTGTGTATACATATATGTGTGTGTGTATACATGTATATTGGTGTGTGTGTATACATGTATGTATATACATGTATGTGTGTGTGTATACATGTATATTAGTGTGTGTGTGTATACATGTATGTGTGTGTGTATACATGCATATTGGTGTGTGTGTATACATGTATGTGTGTGTCAATACATGTATGTGTGTGTATACATGCATATTGGTGTGTGTGTATACATGTATGTGTGTGTGTATACATGTATATTGGTGTGTGTGTATACATGTATGTGTGTATACATGTGTGTGTGTGTATACATGTATATTGGTGTCTGTATACATGTATGTGTGTGTGTATACATGTATGTGTGTGTGTATACATGTATGTGTGTGTATACATGCATATTGGTGTGTGTCTATACATACATGTGTGTGTGTGTGCTTATATACACGCATAATAGTGTGTGTGTATATACATGTATGTGTGTGTATACATATATATTGATGTGTGTGTCTACATGTATGTGTGTCTGTGTATACATGTATGTGTGTGTGTGTATACGTGTGT